>NW_028128767.1:0-380398 GCF_965231255.1 Vanellus vanellus | reverse complement strand
GGCATTTGAAGGGGTTCCCGGAGGCAGTGAGGACCAGCATGACTTTTCCCCCCTGAGACCTTTGCTATGAGAGCAGCGGCAGGACGTTTGCGTTTTTTGCTTTAGAGGCTGCCGTGGGTTAAAAACGGTGGTTTTGAGGCTGGAGTCCACAGGAAAGCAGAGAGGTCCAAAAGGTGTGGGGCATTTGAAGGGGTTCCCGGAGGCAGTGAGGACCAGCATGACTTTTCCCCGCTGAGATCTTTGCTGTGGGAGCAGCGGCTGGCCGTTTGCGTTTTTTGCTCCGGAGTCTGCCGAGAGTGAAAAACGGTGGTTTTGAGGATGGAGTCCACAGGAAAGCAGAGAGGTCCAAAAGGTGTAGGGCATTTGAAGGGGTTCCCGGAGGCAGTGAGGACCAGCATGACTTTTCCCCTTTGGCTCCTTTGCTGTGGGAGCAGCGGCTGGACGTTTGCGTTTTTTGCTCCAGAGGATGCCGAGAGTGAAAAACAGTGATTTTGAGGTTAGAGTCCACAGGAAAGCAGAGAGGTCCAAAAGGTGTGGGGCATTTGAAGGGGTTCCCGGAGGCAGTGAGGACCAGCATGACTTTTCCGCCTTGGAACCTTTGCTGTGGGAGCAGTGGCAGGACGTTTGCGTTTTTTGCTCCGGAGGCTGCTGAGAGTGAAAAACGGTGATTTTTAGGAAAGAGTCCACAAAAAAGCAGAGAGGTCCAAAAGGTGTGGGGCATTTGAAGGGCTTCCCGGAGGCAGTGAGGACCAGCATGACTTTTCCGCCTTGGAACCTTTGCTGTGGGAGCAGCGGCTGGACGTTTGCGTTTTTTGCTCTGGAGGCTGCCGAGAGTGAAAAACGGTGGTTTTGAGGATGGAGTCCACAGGAAAACAGAGAGGTCCAAAAGGTGTGGGGCATTTGAAGGGGTTCCCGGAGGCAGTGAGGACCAGCATGACTTTTCCCCGCTGGGGCCTTTGCTGTGGGAGCAGCGGCTGGACGTTTGCGTTTTTTGCTCCGGAGGCTGCTGAGAGTGAAAAACGGTGGTTTTGAGGATGGAGTCCACAGGAAAGCAGAGAGGTCCAAAAGGTGTGGGGCATTTGAAGGGCTTCCCGGAGGCAGTGAGGACCAGCATGACTTTTCCGCCTTGGAACCTTTGCTGTGGGAGCAGCGGCTGGACGTTTGCGTTTTTTGCTCCGGAGGCTGCCGAGAGTGAAAAACGGTGGTTTTGAGGATGGAGTCCACAGGAAAGCAGAGAGGTGGAAAAGGTGTGGGGCATTTGAAGGGCTTCCCGGAGGCAGTGAGGACCAGCATGACTTTTCCCCGCTGGGGCCTTTGCTGTGGGAGCAGCGGCTGGACGTTTGCGTTTTTTGCTACAGAGACTACCGAGGGATAAAAACGGTGGTTTTGAGGATGGAGTCCACAGGAAAGCAGAGAGGTCCAAAAAGTGTGGGGCATTTGAAGGGGTTCCCAAAGGCAGTGAGGACCAGCATGACTTTTACCCGCTGGGGCTTTGCTGTGGGAGCAGCGGCTGGACGTTTGCGTTTTTTGCTCCGGAGGCTGCCGAGAGTGAAAAACGGTGGTTTTGAGGATGGAGTCCACAGGAAAGCAGAGAGGTCCAAAAGGTGTGGGGCATTTGAAGGGGTTCCCGGAGGCAGTGAGGACCAGCATGACTTTTCCGCCTTGGAACCTTTGCTGTGGGAGCAGTGGCTGGACGTTTGCGTTTTTTGCTACAGAGACTACGGAGGGTTAAACGGTGGTTTTGATTATGGATTCCACAGGAAAGCAGAGAGGTCCAAAAGGTGTGGGGCATTTGAAGGGCTTCCCGGAGGCAGTGAGGACCAGCATGACCTTTCCCCGCTGGGGCCTTTGCTGTGGGAACAGCGGCTGGACGTTTGCGTTTTTTGCTCCAGAGGCTGCCGAGGGTTAAAAACGGTGGTTTTGAGGATGGATTCCACAGGAAAACAGAGAGGTCCAAAAGGTGTGGGGCATTTGAAGGGGTTCCTGGAGGCAGTGAGGACCAGCATGACTTTTCCCCCCTGAGATCTTTGCTGTGGGAGGAGCGGCTGAAGGTTTGCGTTTTTTGCTCCGGAGGCTGCCGAGAGTGAAAAACGGTGGTTTTGAGGATGGAGTCCACAGGAAAGCAGAGAGGTCCAAAAGGTGTGGGGCATTTGAAGGGGTTCCTGGAGGCAGTGAGGACCAGCATGACTTTTCCCCCCTGAGATCTTTGCTGTGGGAGCAGCGGCTGAAGGTTTGCGTTTTTTGCTCTGGAGGCTGCCGAGAGTGCAAAACGGTGGTTTTGAGGATGGAGTCCACAGGAAAGCAGAGAGGTCCAAAAGGTGTGGGGCATTTGAAGGGGTTCCTGGAGGCAGTGAGGACCAGCATGACTTTTCCCCGCTGGGGCCTTTGCTGTGGGAGCAGCGGCTGGACGTTTGCGCTTTTTGCTCCGGAGGCTGCCGAGAGTGAAAAACGGTGGTTTTGAGGATGGAGTCCACAGGAAAACAGAGAGGTCCAAAAGGTGTGGGGCATTTGAAGGGGTTCCTGGAGGCAGTGAGGACCAGCATGACTTTTCTCCCCTGAGACTTTGCTGTGGGAGCAGCGGCTGGACGTTTGCGTTTTTTGCTTTAGAGGCTGCCGTGGGTTAAAAACGGTGGTTTTGAGGATGGAGTCCACAGGAAAGCAGAGAGGTCCAAAAGGTGTGGGGCATTTGAAGGGGTTCCCGGAGGCAGTGAGGACCAGCATGACTTTTCCCCGCTGGGGCCTTTGCTGTGGGAGCAGCGGCTGGACGTTTGCGTTATTTGCTCCGGAGGCTGCTGAGAGTGAAAGACAGTGATTTTGAGGATGGAGTCCACAGGAAAGCAGAGAGGTCCAAAAGGTGTGGGGCATTTGAAGGGGTTCCCGGAGGCAGTGAGGACCAGCATGACTTTTCCGCTTTGGAACCTTTGCTGTGGGAGCAGCGGCTGGACGTTTGCGTTTTTTGCTCCGGAGGTTGCTGAGAGTGAAAAACAGTGGTTTTGAGGATGGAGTCCACAGGAAAACAGAGAGGTCCAAAAGGTGTGGGGCATTTGAAGGGGTTCCCGGAGGCAGTGAGGACCAGCATGACTTTTCCCCTTTGGCTCCTTTGCTGTGGGAGCAGCGGCTGAACGTTTGCGTTTTTTGCTCCGGAGGCTGCCGAGAGTGAAAAACGGTGGTTTTGAGGCTGGAGTCCACAGGAAAGCAGAGAGGTCCAAAAGGTGTGGGGCATTTGAAGGGGTTCCCGGAGGCAGTGAGGACCAGCATGACTTTTCCCCGCTGGGGTCTTTTCTGTGGGAGCAGTGGCTGGACGTTTGCGTTTTTTGCTATAGACACTACCGAGGGTTAAAAACGGTGGCTTTGAGGATGGAGTCCACAGGAAAGCAGAGAGGTCCAAAAGGTGTGGGGCATTTGAAGGGGTTCCCGGAGGCAGTGAGGACCAGCATGACTTTTCCCCCCTGAGACCTTTGCTGTGGGAGCAGCGGCTGGACGTTTGCGTTTTTTGCTCCGTAGGCTGCCGAGAGTGAAAAACGGTGGTTTTGAGGATGGAGTCCACAGGAAAACAGAGAGGTCCAAAAGGTGTGGGGCATTTGAAGGGGTTCCCGGAGGCAGTGAGGACCAGCATGACTTTTCCCCACTGGGGCCTTTGCTGTGGGAGCAGCGGCTGGACGTTTGCGTTTTTTGCTCCGGAGGCTGCCGAGAGTGAAAAACGGTGGTTTTGAGGATGGAGTCCACAGGAAAGCAGAGAGGTCCAAAAGGTGTGGGGCGTTTGAAGGGGTTCCCGGAGGCAGTGAGGACCAGCATGACTTTTCCCCGCTGGGGCCTTTGCTGTGGGAGCAGCGGCTGGACGTTTGCGTTTTTTGCTCCGGAGGCTGCCGAGAGTGAAAAACGGTGGTTTTGAGGATGGAGTCCACAGGAAAACAGTGAGGTCCAAAAGGTGTGGGGCATTTGAAGGGGTTCCCGGAGGCAGTGAGGACCAGCATGACTTTTCCCCCCTGAGATCTTTGCTGTGGGAGGAGCGGCTGAAGGTTTGCGTTTTTTGCTCCGGAGGCTGCCGAGAGTGAAAAACGGTGGTTTTGAGGATGGAGTCCACAGGAAAGCAGAGAGGTCCAAAAGGTGTGGGGCATTTGAAGGGGTTCCTGGAGGCAGTGAGGACCAGCATGACTTTTCCCCCCTGAGATCTTTGCTGTGGGAGCAGCGGCTGAAGGTTTGCGTTTTTTGCTCTGGAGGCTGCCGAGAGTGAAAAACGGTGGTTTTGAGGATGGAGTCCACAGGAAAGCAGAGAGGTCCAAAAGGTGTGGGGCATTTGAAGGGCTTCCCGGAGGCAGTGAGGACCAGCATGACTTTTCCCCGCTGGGGCCTTTGCTGTGGGAGCAGCGGCTGGACGTTTGCGCTTTTTGCTCCGGAGGCTGCCGAGGGTTAAAAACGGTGGTTTTGAGGATGGAGTCCCCAGGAAAGCAGAGAGGTCCAAAAGGTGTGGGGCATTTGAAGGGGTTCCTGGAGGCAGTGAGGACCAGCATGACTTTTCTCCCCTGAGACCTTTGCTGTGGGAGCAGCGGCTGGACGTTTGCGTTTTTTCCTACAGAGACTACCGAGGGTTAATAACGGTGGCTTTGAGGATGGAGTCCACAGGAAAGCAGAGAGGTCCAAAAGGTGTGGGGCATTTGAAGGGGTTCCCGGAGGCAGTGAGGACCAGCATGACTTTTTCCCCTTGAGACATTTGCTGTGGGAGCAGCGGCTGGAGGTTTGCGTTTTTTGCTTTAGAGGCTGCCGTGGGTTAAAAACGGTGGTTTTGAGGATGGAGTCCACAGGAAAGCAGAGAGGTCCAAAAGGTGTGGGGCATTTGAAGGGGTTCCTGGAGGCAGTGAGGACCAGCATGACTTTTCCCCGCTGGGGCCTTTGCTGTGGGAGCAGTGGCTGGACGTTTGCGTTTTTTGCTCCGGAGGCTGCCGAGAGTGAAAAACGGTGGTTTTGAGGATGGAGTCCACAGGAAAGCAGAGAGGTCCAAAAGGTGTGGGGCATTTGAAGGGGTTCCCGGAGGCAGTGAGGACCAGCATGACTTTTCCCTGCTGGGGCCTTTGCTGTGGGAGCAGCGGCTGGACGTTTGCGTTTTTTGCTCCGGAGGCTGCCGAGAGTGAAAAAGGGTGGTTTTGAGGATGGAGTCCACAGGAAAACAGTGAGGTCCAAAAGGTGTGGGGCATTTGAAGTGGTTCCTGGAGGCAGTGAGGACCAGCATGACTTTTCCCCCCTGAGATCTTTGCTGTGGGAGCAGCGGCTGAAGGTTTGCGTTTTTTGCTCTGGAGGCTGCCGAGAGTGCAAAACGGTGGTTTTGAGGATGGAGTCCACAGGAAAGCAGAGAGGTCCAAAAGGTGTGGGGCATTTGAAGGGGTTCCCGGAGGCAGTGAGGACCAGCATGACTTTTCCCCGCTGGGGCCTTTGCTGTGGGAGCAGCGGCTGGACGTTTGCGCTTTTTGCTCCGGAGGCTGCCGAGAGTGAAAAAAGGTGGTTTTGAGGATGGAGTCCACAGGAAAACAGAGAGGTCCAAAAGGTGTGGGGCATTTGAAGGGGTTCCTGGAGGCAGTGAGGACCAGCATGATTTTTCTCCCCTGAGGCTTTGCTGTTGGAGCAGCGGCTGGACGTTTGCGTTTTTTGCTTTAGAGGCTGCCGTGGGTTAAAAACGGTGGTTTTGAGGATGGAGTCCACAGGAAAGCAGAGAGGTCCAAAAGGTGTGGGGCATTTGAAGGGGTTCCCGGAGGCAGTGAGGACCAGCATGACTTTTCCACGCTGGGGCCTTTGCTGTGGGAGCAGCGGCTGGACGTTTGCGTTATTTGCTCCGAAGGCTGCTGAGAGTGAAACACAGTGGTTTTGAGGATGGAGTCCACAGGAAAACAGAGAGGTCCAAAAGGTGTGGGGCATTTGAAGGGGTTCCCGGAGGCAGTGAGGACCAGCATGACTTTTCCCCTTTGGCTCCTTTGCTGTGGGAGCAGCGGCTGAACGTTTGCGTTTTTTGCTCCGGAGGCTGCCGAGAGTGAAAAACGGTGGTTTTGAGGCTGGAGTCCACAGGAAAGCAGAGAGGTCCAAAAGGTGTGGGGCATTTGAAGGGGTTCCCGGAGGCAGTGAGGACCAGCATGACTTTTCCCCCCTGAGACCTTTGCTGTGGGAGCAGCGGCTGGACGTTTGCGTTTTTTGCTCCGGAGGCTGCCGAGAGTGAAAAACGGTGGTTTTGAGGATGGAGTCCACAGGAAAACAGAGAGGTCCAAAAGGTGTGGGGCATTTGAAGGGGTTCCCGGAGGCAGTGAGGACCAGCATGACTTTTCCCCACTGGGGCCTTTGCTGTGGGAGCAGCGGCTGGACGTTTGCTTTTTTTGCTCCGGAGGCTGCCGAGAGTGAAAAACGGTGGTTTTGAGGATGGAGTCCACAGGAAAGCAGAGAGGTCCAAAAGGTGTGGGGCGTTTGAAGGGGTTCCCGGAGGCAGTGAGGACCAGCATGACTTTTCCCCGCTGGGGCCTTTGCTGTGGGAGCAGCGGCTGGACGTTTGCGTTTTTTGCTCCGGAGGCTGCCGAGAGTGAAAAACGGTGGTTTTGAGGATGGAGTCCACAGGAAAACAGTGAGGTCCAAAAGGTGTGGGGCATTTGAAGGGGTTCCTGGAGGCAGTGAGGACCAGCATGACTTTTCCCCCCTGAGATCTTTGCTGTGGGAGGAGCGGCTGAAGGTTTGCGTTTTTTGCTCCGGAGGCTGCCGAGAGTGAAAAACGGTGGTTTTGAGGATGGAGTCCACAGGAAAGCAGAGAGGTCCAAAAGGTGTGGGGCATTTGAAGGGGTTCCTGGAGGCAGTGAGGACCAGCATGACTTTTGCCCCCTGAGATCTTTGCTGTGGGAGCAGCGGCTGAAGGTTTGCGTTTTTTGCTCTGGAGGCTGCCGAGAGTGCAAAACGGTGGTTTTGAGGATGGAGTCCACAGGAAAGCAGAGAGGTCCAAAAGGTGTGGGGCATTTGAAGGGCTTCCCGGAGGCAGTGAGGACCAGCATGACTTTTCCCCGCTGGGGCCTTTGCTGTGGGAGCAGCGGCTGGACGTTTGCGCTTTTTGCTCCGGAGGCTGCCGAGGGTTAAAAACGGTGGTTTTGAGGATGGAGTCCACAGGAAAACAGAGAGGTCCAAAAGGTGTGGGGCATTTGAAGGGGTTCCTGGAGGCAGTGAGGACCAGCATGACTTTTCTCCCCTGAGACCTTTGCTGTGGGAGCAGCGGCTGGACGTTTGGTTTTTTCCTACAGAGACTACCGAGGGTTAATAACGGTGGCTTTGAGGATGGAGTCCACAGGAAAGCAGAGAGGTCCAAAAGGTGTGGGGCATTTGAAGGGGTTCCAAGAGGCAGTGAGGACCAGCATGACTTTTCCCCGCTGGGGCCTTTGCTGTGGGAGCAGCGGCTGGACGTTTGCGTTATTTGCTCCGGAGGCTGCTGAGAGTGAAACACAGTGATTTTGAGGATGGAGTCCACAGGAAAGCAGAGAGGTCCAAAAGGTGTGGGGCATTTGAAGGGGTTCCCGGAGGCAGTGAGGACCAGCATGACTTTTCCCTGCTGGGGCCTTTGCTGTGGGAGCAGCGGCTGGACGTTTGCGCTTTTTGCTCCGGAGGCTGCCGAGAGTGAAAAACGGTGGTTTTGAGGATGGAGTCCACAGGAAAGCAGAGAGGTCCAAAAGGTGTGGGGCATTTGAAGGGGTTCCCGGAGGCAGTGAGGACCAGCATGACTTTTCCCCTTTGGCTCCTTTGCTGTGGGAGCAGCGGCTGAACGTTTGCGTTTTTTGCTCCGGAGGCTGCCGAGAGTGAAAAACGGTGGTTTTGAGGATGGGGTCCACAGGAAAACAGAGAGGTCCAAAAGGTGTGGGGCATTTGAAGGGGTTCCCGGAGGCAGTGAGGACCAGCATGAGTTTTCCCCGCTTGGGCCTTTGCTGTGGGAGCAGCGGATGGACGTTTGCGTTTTTTGCTCCGGAGGCTGCCGAGAGTGCAAAACGGTGGTTTTGAGGATGGAGTCCACAGGAAAGCAGAGAGGTCCAAAAGGTGTGGGGCATTTGAAGGGGTTCCCGGAGGCAGTGAGGACCAGCATGACTTTTCCCCGCTGGGGCCTTTGCTGTGGGAGCAGCGGCTGGACGTTTGCGTTTTTTGCTCCGGAGGCTGCCGAGAGTGAAAAACGGTGGTTTTGAGGATGGAGTCAACAGGAAAACAGAGAGGTCCAAAAGGTGTGGGGCATTTGAAGGGGTTCCCGGAGGCAGTGAGGACCAGCATGACTTTTCCCCGCTGGGGCCTTTGCTGTGGGAACAGCGGCTGGACGTTTGCGCTTTTCGCTCCGGAGGCTGCCGAGGGTTAAAAACGGTGGTTTTGAGGATGGAGTCCTCAGGAAAGCAGAGAGGTCCAAAAGGTGTGGGGCATTTGAAGGGGTTCCCGGAGGCAGTGAGGACCAGCATGACTTTTCCCCGCTGGGGCCTTTGCTGTGGGAGCAGCGGCTGGACGTTTGCGTCTTTTGCTCTCGAGGTTGCCGAGAGTGAAAAACGGTGGTTTTGAGGATGGAGTCCACAGGAAAGCAGAGAAGTCCAAAAGGTGTGGGGCATTTGACGGTGTTCCCGGAGGCAGTGAGGACCAGCATGACTTTTCCCCGCTGGGGCCTTTGCTGTGGGAGCAGCGGCTGGACGTTTGCGTTTTTTGCTCCGGAGGCTGCCGAGAGTGAAAAACAGTGATTTTTGAGGATAGAGTCCACAGGAAAGCAGAGAGGTCCAAAAGGTGTGGGGCATTGGAAAGGGTTCCCAGAGGCAGTGAGGACCAGCATGACTTTTCCCCGCTGGGTCCTTTGATGTGGGAGCAGTGGCTGGACATTTGCGTTTTTTGCTACAGAGACTACCGAGGGTTAATAACGGTGGCTTTGAGGATGGAGTCCACAGGAAAGCAGAGAGGTCCAAAAGGTGTGGGGCATTTGAAGGGGTTCCCGGAGGCAGTGAGGACCAGCATGACTTTTCCGCCTTGGAACCTTTGCTGTGGGAGCAGCGGCTGGACGTTTGCGTTTTTTGCTCCGGAGGCTGCCGAGAGTGGAAAACGGTGGTTTTGAGGATGGAGTCCACAGGAAAGCAGAGAGGTCCAAAAGGTGTGGGGCATTTGAAGGGGTTCCCGGAGGCAGTGAGGACCAGCATGACTTTTCCCCCCTGAGACCTTTGCTATGAGAGCAGCGGCAGGACGTTTGCGTTTTTTGCTTTAGAGGCTGCCGTGGGTTAAAAACGGTGGTTTTGAGGCTGGAGTCCACAGGAAAGCAGAGAGGTCCAAAAGGTGTGGGGCATTTGAAGGGGTTCCCGGAGGCAGTGAGGACCAGCATGACTTTTCCCCGCTGAGATCTTTGCTGTGGGAGCAGCGGCTGGCCGTTTGCGTTTTTTGCTCCGGAGTCTGCCGAGAGTGAAAAACGGTGGTTTTGAGGATGGAGTCCACAGGAAAGCAGAGAGGTCCAAAAGGTGTAGGGCATTTGAAGGGGTTCCCGGAGGCAGTGAGGACCAGCATGACTTTTCCCCTTTGGCTCCTTTGCTGTGGGAGCAGCGGCTGGACGTTTGCGTTTTTTGCTCCAGAGGATGCCGAGAGTGAAAAACAGTGATTTTGAGGTTAGAGTCCACAGGAAAGCAGAGAGGTCCAAAAGGTGTGGGGCATTTGAAGGGGTTCCCGGAGGCAGTGAGGACCAGCATGACTTTTCCGCCTTGGAACCTTTGCTGTGGGAGCAGTGGCAGGACGTTTGCGTTTTTTGCTCCGGAGGCTGCTGAGAGTGAAAAACGGTGATTTTTAGGAAAGAGTCCACAAAAAAGCAGAGAGGTCCAAAAGGTGTGGGGCATTTGAAGGGCTTCCCGGAGGCAGTGAGGACCAGCATGACTTTTCCGCCTTGGAACCTTTGCTGTGGGAGCAGCGGCTGGACGTTTGCGTTTTTTGCTCTGGAGGCTGCCGAGAGTGAAAAACGGTGGTTTTGAGGATGGAGTCCACAGGAAAACAGAGAGGTCCAAAAGGTGTGGGGCATTTGAAGGGGTTCCCGGAGGCAGTGAGGACCAGCATGACTTTTCCCCGCTGGGGCCTTTGCTGTGGGAGCAGCGGCTGGACGTTTGCGTTTTTTGCTCCGGAGGCTGCTGAGAGTGAAAAACGGTGGTTTTGAGGATGGAGTCCACAGGAAAGCAGAGAGGTCCAAAAGGTGTGGGGCATTTGAAGGGCTTCCCGGAGGCAGTGAGGACCAGCATGACTTTTCCGCCTTGGAACCTTTGCTGTGGGAGCAGCGGCTGGACGTTTGCGTTTTTTGCTCCGGAGGCTGCCGAGAGTGAAAAACGGTGGTTTTGAGGATGGAGTCCACAGGAAAGCAGAGAGGTGGAAAAGGTGTGGGGCATTTGAAGGGCTTCCCGGAGGCAGTGAGGACCAGCATGACTTTTCCCCGCTGGGGCCTTTGCTGTGGGAGCAGCGGCTGGACGTTTGCGTTTTTTGCTACAGAGACTACCGAGGGATAAAAACGGTGGTTTTGAGGATGGAGTCCACAGGAAAGCAGAGAGGTCCAAAAAGTGTGGGGCATTTGAAGGGGTTCCCAAAGGCAGTGAGGACCAGCATGACTTTTACCCGCTGGGGCTTTGCTGTGGGAGCAGCGGCTGGACGTTTGCGTTTTTTGCTCCGGAGGCTGCCGAGAGTGAAAAACGGTGGTTTTGAGGATGGAGTCCACAGGAAAGCAGAGAGGTCCAAAAGGTGTGGGGCATTTGAAGGGGTTCCCGGAGGCAGTGAGGACCAGCATGACTTTTCCGCCTTGGAACCTTTGCTGTGGGAGCAGTGGCTGGACGTTTGCGTTTTTTGCTACAGAGACTACGGAGGGTTAAACGGTGGTTTTGATTATGGATTCCACAGGAAAGCAGAGAGGTCCAAAAGGTGTGGGGCATTTGAAGGGCTTCCCGGAGGCAGTGAGGACCAGCATGACCTTTCCCCGCTGGGGCCTTTGCTGTGGGAACAGCGGCTGGACGTTTGCGTTTTTTGCTCCAGAGGCTGCCGAGGGTTAAAAACGGTGGTTTTGAGGATGGATTCCACATGAAAGCAGAGAGGTCCAAAAGGTGTGGGGCATTTGAAGGGGTTCCCGGAGGCAGTGAGGACCAGCATGACTTTTCCGCCTTGGAACCTTTGCTGTGGGAGCAGCGGCTGGACGTTTGCGTTTTTTGCTCCGGAGGCTGCCGAGAGTGCAAAACGGTGGTTTTGAGGATGGATTCTACAAGAAAACAGAGAGGTCCAAAAGGTGTGGGGCATTTGAAGGGCTTCTCGGAGGCAGTGAGGACCAGCATGACTTTTCCCCGCTGGGGCCTTTGCTGTGGGAGCAGCGGCTGGACGTTTGCATTTTTTGCTCCGGAGGCTGCCGAGAGTTAAAAACGGTGGTTTTGAGGATGGAGTCCACAGGAAAGCAGAGAGGTCCAAAAGGTGTGGGGCATTTGAAGGGGTTCCCGGAGGCAGTGAGGACCCGCATGTCTTTTCCGCCTTGGAACCTTTGCTGTGGGAGCAGCGGCTGGACGTTTGCGTTTTTTGCTCCGGAGGCTGCCGAGAGTGAAAAACGGTGGTTTTGAAGATGGAGTCCACAGGAAAGCAGAGAGGTCCAAAATATGTGGGGCATTTGAAGGGGTTCCCAAAGGCAGTGAGGACCAGCATGACTTTTACCCGCTGGGGCTTTCCTGTGGGAGCAGCGGCTGGACCTTTGCGTTTTTTGCTCCGGAGGCTGCCGAGAGTGAAAAACGGTGGTTTTGAGGATGGAGTCCACAGGAAAGCAGAGAGGTCCAAAAGGTGTGGGGCATTTGAAGGGGTTCCCGGAGGCAGTGAGGACCAGCATGACTTTTCCGCCTTGGAACCTTTGCTGTGGGAGCAGCGGCTGGACGTTTGCGTTTTTTGCTACAGAGACTACGGAGGGTTAAACGGTGGTTTTGATTATGGATTCCACAGGAAAGCAGAGAGGTCCAAAAGGTGTGGGGCATTTGAAGGGCTTCCCGGAGGCAGTGAGGATCAGCATGACCTTTCCCCGCTGGGGCCTTTGCTGTGGGAGCAGCGGCTGGACGTTTGCGTTTTTTGCTCCAGAGGCTGCCGAGGGTTAAAAACGGTGGTTTTGAGGATGGATTCCACAGGAAAGCACAGAGGTCCAAAAGGTGTGGGGCATTTGAAGGGGTTCCCAGAGGCAGTGAGGACCAGCATGACTTTTCCGCCTTGGAACCTTTGCTGTGGGAGCAGCGGCTGGACGTTTGCGTTTTTTGCTCCGGAGGCTGCCGAGAGTGCAAAACGGTGGTTTTGAGGATGGATTCTACAGGAAAACAGAGAGGTCCAAAAGGTGTGGGGCATTTGAAGGGCTTCCCGGAGGCAGTGAGGACCAGCATGACTTTTCCCCGCTGGGGCCTTTGCTGTGGGAGCAGCGGCTGGACCTTTGCATTTTTTGCTCCGGAGGCTGCCGAGAGTTAAAAACGGTGGTTTTGAGGATGGATTCCACAGGAAAGCAGAGAGGTCCAAAAGGTGTGGGGCATTTGAAGGGGTTCCCGGAGGCAGTGAGGACCAGCATGACTTTTCCGCCTTGGAACCTTTGCTGTGGGAGCAGCGGCTGGACGTTTGCGTTTTTTGCTACAGAGACTACCGAGGGTTAAATGGTGGTTTTGAGGATGGAGTCCACAGGAAAGCAGAGAGGTCCAAAAGGTGTGGGGCATTTGAAGGGGTTCCCGGAGGCAGTGAAGACCAGCATGACTTTTCCCCGCTGGGGCCTTTCTGTGGTAGCAGCGGCTGGACGTTTGCGTTTTTTGCTCCGGAGGCTGCCGAGAGTGAAAAACGGTGGTTTTGAGGATGGAGTCCACAGGAAAGCAGAGAGGTCCAAAAGGTGTGGGGCATTTGAAGGGCTTCCCGGAGGCAGTGAGGACCAGCATGACTTTTCCCCGCTGGGGCCTTTGCTGTGGGGGCAGCGGCTGGACGTTTGTGTTTTTTGCTCCGGAGGCTGCCGAGAGTGAAAAACGGTGGTTTTGAGGATGGATTCTACAGGAAAGCAGAGAGGTACAAAAGGTGTGGGGCATTTGAAGGGGTTCCCAGAGGCAGTGAGGACCAGCATGACTTTTCAGCCTTGGAACCTTTGCTGTGGGAGCAGCGGCTGGACGTTTGCGTTTTTTGCTCCGGCGGATGCCAAGAGTGAAAAACGGTGGTTTTGAGGATGGAGTCCACAGGAAAGCAGAGAGGTGCAAAAGGTGTGGGGCATTTGAAGGGGTTCCCGGAGGCAGTGAGGACCAGCATGACTTTTCCGCCTTGGAACCTTTGCTGTGGGAGCAGCGGCTGGACGTTTGCGTTTTTTGCTACAGAGACTACGGAGGGTTAAACGGTGGTTTTGATTATGGATTGCACAGGAAAGCAGAGAGGTCCAAAAGGTGTGGGGCATTTGAAGGGCTTCCCGGAGGCAGTGAGGATTAGCATGACCTTTCCCCGCTGGGGCCTTTGCTGTGGGAGCAGCGGCTGGACGTTTGCGTTTTTTGCTCCAGAGGCTGCCGAGGGTTAAAAACGGTGGTTTTGAGGATGGATTCCACAGGAAAGCACAGAGGTCCAAAAGGTGGGGGGCATTTGAAGGGGTTCCCAGAGGCAGTGAGGACCAGCATGAATTTTCCGCCTTGGAACCTTTGCTGTGGGAGCAGCGGCTGGACGTTTGCGTTTTTTGCTCCGGAGGCTGCCGAGAGTGCAAAACGGTGGTTTTGAGGATGGATTCTACAGGAAAACAGAGAGGTCCAAAAGGTGTGGGGCATTTGAAGGGCTTCCCGGAGGCAGTGAGGACCAGCATGACTTTTCCCCGCTGGGGCCTTTGCTGTGGGAGCAGCGGCTGGACCTTTGCATTTTTTGCTCCGGAGGCTGCCGAGAGTTAAAAACGGTGGTTTTGAGGATGGATTCCACAGGAAAGCAGAGAGGTCCAAAAGGTGTGGGGCATTTGAAGGGGTTCCCGGAGGCAGTGAGGACCAGCATGACTTTTCCGCCTTGGAACCTTTGCTGTGGGAGCAGCGGCTGGACGTTTGCGTTTTTTGCTACAGAGACTACCGAGGGTTAAATGGTGGTTTTGAGGATGGAGTCCACAGGAAAGCAGAGAGGTCCAAAAGGTGTGGGGCATTTGAAGGGGTTCCCGGAGGCAGTGGAGACCAGCATGACTTTTCCCCGCTGGGGCCTTTCTGTGGTAGCAGCGGCTGGACGTTTGCGTTTTTTGCTCCGGAGGCTGCCGAGAGTGAAAAACGGTGGTTTTGAGGATGGAGTCCACAGGAAAGCAGAGAGGTCCAAAAGGTGTGGGGCATTTGAAGGGGTTCCCGGAGGCAGTGAGGACCAGCATGACTTTTCCCCGCTGGGGCCTTTGCTGTGGGAGGAGCGGCTGGACGTTTGCGTTTTTTGCTCCGGAGGCTGCCGAGAGTGAAAAACGGTGGTTTTGAGGATGGAGTCCACAGGAAAGCAGAGAGGTCCAAAAGGTGTGGGGCATTTGAAGGGGTTCCCAAAGGCAGTGAGGACCAGCATGACTTTTACCCGCTGGGGCTTTGCTGTGGGAGCAGCGGCTGGACCTTTGCGTTTTTTGCTCCGGAGGCTGCCAAGAGTGAAAAACACTGGTTTTGAGGATGGAGTCCACAGGAAAGCAGAGAGGTCCAAAAGGTGTGGGGCATTTGAAGGGGTTCCCGGAGGCAGTGAGGACCAGCATGACTTTTCCGCCTTGGAACCTTTGCTGTGGGAGCAGCGGCTGGACGTTTGCGTTTTTTGCTACAGAGACTACCGAGGGTTAAATGGTGGTTTTGAGGATGGAGTCCACAGGAAAGCAGAGAGGTCCAAAAGGTGTGGGGCATTTGAAGGGGTTCCCGGAGGCAGTGAGGACCAGCATGACTTTTCCCCGCTGGGGCCTTTGCTGTGGGAGCAGCGGCTGGACGTTTGCGTTTTTTGCTACAGAGACTACCGAGGGATAAAAACGGTTGTTTTGAGGATGGAGTCCACAGGAAAGCAGAGAGGTCCAAAAAGTGTGGGGCATTTGAAGGGGTTCCCAAAGGCAGTGAGGACCAGCATGACTTTTCCCCGCTGGGGCTTTGCTGTGGGAGCAGCGGCTGGACCTTTGCGTTTTTTGCTCCGGAGGCTGCCGAGAGTGAAAAACGGTGGTTTTGAGGATGGAGTCCACAGGAAAGCAGAGAGGTCCAAAAGGTGTGGGGCATTTGAAGGGGTTCCCGGAGGCAGTGAGGACCAGCATGACTTTTCCGCCTTGGAACCTTTGCTGTGGGAGCAGCGGCTGGACGTTTGCGTTTTTTGCTAAAGAGACTACGGAGGGTTAAACGGTGGTTTTGATTATGGATTCCACAGGAAAGCAGAGAGGTCCAAAAGGTGTGGGGCATTTGAAGGGGTTCCCGGAGGCAGTGAGGACCAGCATGACCTTTCCCCGCTGGGGCCTTTGCTGTGGGAGCAGCGGCTGGACGTTTGCGTTTTTTGCTACAGAGACTACCGAGGGTTAAATGGTGGTTTTGAGGATGGAGTCCACAGGAAAGCAGAGAGGTCCAAAAGGTGTGGGGCATTTGAAGGGGTTCCCGGAGGCAGTGAAGACCAGCATGACTTTTCCTAGCTGGGGCCTTTGCTGTGGGAGCAGCGGCTGAACGTTTGATTTTTTTGCTACAGAGACTACCGAGGGTTAAATGGTGGTTTTGAGGATGGAGTCCACAGGAAAGCAGAGAGGTCCAAAAGGTGTGGGGCATTTGAAGGGGTTCCCGGAGGCAGTGAAGACCAGCATGACTTTTCCTAGCTGGGGCCTTTGCTGTGGGAGCAGCGGCTGAACGTTTGATTTTTTTGCTCCGGAGGCTGCTGAGAGTGAAAAACGGTGGTTTTGAGGATGGAGTCCACAGGAAAGCAGAGAGGTCCAAAAGGTGTGGGGCATTTGAAGGGCTTCCCGGAGGCAGTGAGGACCAGCATGACTTTTCCCCGCTGGGGCCTTTGCTGTGGGGGCAGCGGCTGGACGTTTGTGTTTTTTGCTCCGGAGGCTGCCGAGAGTGAAAAACGGTGGTTTTGAGGATGGATTCTACAGGAAAGCAGAGAGGTCCAAAAGGTGTGGGGCATTTGAAGGGGTTCCCGGAGGCAGTGAGGACCAGCATGACTTTTCAGCCTTGGAACCTTTGCTGTGGGAGCAGCGGCTGGACGTTTGCGTTTTTTGCTCCGGCGGATGCCAAGAGTGAAAAACGGTGGTTTTGAGGATGGAGTCCATAGGAAAGCAGATAGGTGCAAAAGGTGTGGGGCATTTGAAGGGGTTCCCGGAGGCAGTGAGGACCAGCATGACTTTTCCCCGCTGGGGCCTTTGCTGTGGGAGCAGCGGCTGGACGTTTGCGTTTTTTGCTCCGGCATATGCCGAGAGTTAAAAACGGTGGTTTTGAGGATGGAGTCCACAGGAAAGCAGAGAGGTCCAAAAGGTGTGGGGCATTTGAAGGGGTTCCCGGAGGCAGTGAGGACCAGCATGACTTTTCCGTCTTGGAACCTTTGCTGTGGGAGCAGCGGCTGGACGTTTGCGTTTTTTGCTCCGGCGGATGCCGAGAGTCAAAAACGGTGGTTTTGAGGATGGAGTCCATAGGAAAGCAGAGAGGTGCAAAAGGTGTGGGGCATTTGAAGGGGTTCCCGGAGGCAGTGAGGACCAGCATGACTTTTCCCCGCTGGGGCCTTTGCTGTGGGAGCAGCGGCTGGACTTTTGCGTTTTTTGCTCCGGAGGCTGCCGAGAGTGAAAAACGGTGGTTTTGAGGATGGAGTCCACAGGAAAGCAGAGAGGTCCAAAAGGTGTGGGGCATTTGAAGGGGTTCCCGGAGGCAGTGAGGACCAGCATGACTTTTCCGCCTTGGAACCTTTCCTGTGGGAGCAGCGGCTGGACGTTTGCGTTTTTTGCTACAGAGACTACGGAGGGTTAAACGGTGGTTTTGATTATGGATTCCACAGGAAAGCAGAGAGGTCCAAAAGGTGTGGGGCATTTGAAGGGGTTCCCGGAGGCAGTGAGGACCAGCATGACCTTTCCCCGCTGGGGCCTTTGCTGTGGGAGCAGCGGCTGGACGTTTGCGTTTTTTGCTACAGAGACTACCGAGGGTTAAATGGTGGTTTTGAGGATGGAGTCCACAGGAAAGCAGAGAGGTGCAAAAGGTGTGGGGCATTTGAAGGGGTTCCCGGAGGCAGTGAAGACCAGCATGACTTTTCCTAGCTGGGGCCTTTGCTGTGGGAGCAGCGGCTGAACGTTTGATTTTTTTGCTACAGAGACTACCGAGGGTTAAATGGTGGTTTTGAGGATGGAGTCCACAGGAAAGCAAAGAGGTCCAAAAGGTGTGGGGCATTTGAAGGGGTTCCCGGAGGCAGTGAAGACCAGCATGACTTTTCCTAGCTGGGGCCTTTGCTGTGGGAGCAGCGGCTGAACGTTTGATTTTTTTGCTCCGGAGGCTGCTGAGAGTGAAAAACGGTGGTTTTGAGGATGGAGTCCACAGGAAAGCAGAGAGGTCCCAAAGGTGTGGGGCATTTGAAGGGCTTCCCGGAGGCAGTGAGGACCAGCATGACTTTTCCCCGCTGGGGCCTTTGCTGTGGGGGCAGCGGCTGGACGTTTGTGTTTTTTGCTCCGGAGGCTGCCGAGAGTGAAAAACGGTGGTTTTGAGGATGGATTCTACAGGAAAGCAGAGAGGTCCAAAAGGTGTGGGGCATTTGAAGGGGTTCCCAGAGGCAGTGAGGACCAGCATGACTTTTCAGCCTTGGAACCTTTGCTGTGGGAGCAGCGGCTGGACGTTTGCGTTTTTTGCTCCGGCGGATGCCGAGAGTCAAAAACGGTGGTTTTGAGGATGGAGTCCATAGGAAAGCAGAGAGGTCCAAAAGGTGTGGGGCATTTGAAGGGGTTCCCGGAGGCAGTGAGGACCAGCATGACTTTTCCCCGCTGGGGCCTTTGCTGTGGGAGCAGCGGCTGGACGTTTGCGTTTTTTGCTCCGGAGGCTGCCGAGAGTGAAAAACGGTGGTTTTGAGGATGGAGTCCACAGGAAAGCAGAGAGATCCAAAAGGTGTGGGGCATTTGAAGGGGTTCCCGGAGGCAGTGAGGACCAGCATGACTTTTCCCCGCTGGGACCTTTGCTGTGGGAGCAGCGGCTGGACGTTTGCGTTTTTTGCTCCGGAGGCTGCCGAGAGTGAAAAACGGTGGTTTTGAGGATGGAGTCCACAGGAAAGCAGAGAGGTCCAAAATATGTGGGGCATTTGAAGGGGTTCCCGGAGGCAGTGAGGACCAGCATGACTTTTACCCGCTGGGGCTTTGCTGTGGGAGCAGCGGCTGGACGTTTGCGTTTTTTACTCCAGAGGCTGCCGAGATTGAAAAACGGTGGTTTTGAGGATGGAGTCCACACGAAAGCAGAGAGGTCCAAAAGGTGTGGGGCATTTGAAGGGGTTCCTGGAGGCAGTGAGGACCAGCATGACTTTTCCGCCTTGGAACCTTTGCTGTGGGAGCAGCGGCTGGACGTTTGCGTTTTTTGCTCCGGCGGATGCCGAGAGTGAAAAACGGTGGTTTTGAGGATGGATTCCACAGGAAAGCAGAGAGGTCCAAAAGGTGTGGGGCATTTGAAGGGGTTCCCGGAGGCAGTGAGGACCAGCATGACTTTTCCCTGCTGGGGCCTTTGCTGTGGTTGCAGCGGCTGGACGTTTGCGTTTTTTGCTCCGGAGGCTGCCGAGAGTGAAAAACGGTGGTTTTGAGGATGGAGTCCACAGGAAAGCAGAGAGGTCCAAAAGGTGTGGGGCATTTGAAGGGGTTCCCGGAGGCAGTGAGGACCAGCATGACTTTTCCCCTTTGGCTCCTTTGCTGTGGGAGCAGCGGCTGGACGTTTGCGTTTTTTGCTCCGGAGGCTGCCGAGAGTCAAAAACGGTGGTTTTGAGGATGGAGTCCACAGGAAAGCAGAGAGGTCCAAAAGGTGTGGGGCATTTGAAGGGCTTCCCGGAGGCAGTGAGGACCAGCATGACTTTTCCCCGCTGGGGCCTTTGCTGTGGGAGCAGCGGCTGGACGTTTGCGGTTTTTGCTCCGGAGGCTGCCGAGGGTTAAAAACGGTGGTTTTGAGGATGGAGTCCACAGGAAAACAGAGAGGTCCAAAAGGTGTGGGGCATTTGAAGGGGTTCCCGGAGGCAGTGAGGACCAGCATGACTTTTCCCCGCTGGGGCCTTTGCTGTGGGAGCAGCGGCTGGACGTTTGCGTTTTTTGCTACAGAGACTACCGAGGGATAAAAACGGTGGTTTTGAGGATGGAGTCCACAGGAAAGCAGAGAGGTCCAAAAAGTGTGGGGCATTTGAAGGGGTTCCCAAAGGCAGTGAGGACCAGCATGACTTTTACCCGCTGGGGCTTTGCTGTGGGAGCAGCGGCTGGACCTTTGCGTTTTTTGCTCCGGAGGCTGCCGAGAGTGAAAAACGGTGGTTTTGAGGATGGAGTCCACAGGAAAGCAGAGAGGTCCAAAAGGTGTGGGGCATTTGAAGGGGTTCCCGGAGGCAGTGAGGACCAGCATGACTTTTCCGCCTTGGAACCTTTGCTGTGGGAGCAGCGGCTGGACGTTTGCGTTTTTTGCTACAGAGACTACGGAGGGTTAAACGGTGGTTTTGATTATGGATTCCACAGGAAAGCAGAGAGGTCCAAAAGGTGTGGGGCATTTGAAGGGGTTCCCGGAGGCAGTGAGGACCAGCATGACCTTTCCCCGCTGGGGCCTTTGCTGTGGGAACAGCGGCTGGACGTTTGCGTTTTTTGCTCCAGAGGCTGCCGAGGGTTAAAAACGGTGGTTTTGAGGATGGATTCCACATGAAAGCAGAGAGGTCCAAAAGGTGTGGGGCATTTGAAGGGGTTCCCGGAGGCAGTGAGGACCAGCATGACTTTTCCCCGCTGGGGCCTTTGCTGTGGGAGCAGCGGCTGGACGTTTGCGTTTTTTGCTCCGGAGGCTGCCGAGAGTTAAAAACGGTGGTTTTGAGGATGGAGTCCACAGGAAAGCAGAGAGGTCCAAAAGGTGTGGGGCATTTGAAGGGGTTCCCGGAGGCAGTGAGGACCAGCGTGACTTTTCCGCCTTGGAACCTTTGCTGTGGGAGCAGCGGCTGGACGTTTGCGTTTTTTGCTCCGGAGGCTGCCGAGAGTGAAAAACGGTGGTTTTGAGGATGGAGTCCACAGGAAAGCAGAGAGGTCCAAAACATGTGGGGCATTTGAAGGGGTTCCCAAAGGCAGTGAGGACCAGCATGACTTTTACCCGCTGGGGCTTTGCTGTGGGAGCAGCGGCTGGACGTTTGCGTTTTTTGCTCCAGAGGCTGCCGAGAGTGAAAAACGGTGGTTTTGAGGATGGAGTCCACAGGAAAGCAGAGAGGTCCAAAAGGTGTGGGGCATTTGAAGGGGTTCCCGGAGGCAGTGAGGACCAGCATGACTTTTCCCCGCTGGGGCTTTGCTGTGGGAGCAGCGGCTGGACGTTTGCGTTTTTTGCTCCGGAGGCTGCCGAGAGTGAAAAACGGTGGTTTTGAGGATGGAGTCCACAGGAAAGCAGAGAGGTCCAAAAGGTGTGGGGCATTTGAAGGGGTTCCCGGAGGCAGTGAGGACCAGCATGACTTTTCCGCCTTGGAACCTTTGCTGTGGGAGCAGCGGCTGGACGTTTGCGTTTTTTGCTACAGAGACTACGGAGGGTTAAACGGTGGTTTTGATTATGGATTCCACAGGAAAGCAGAGAGGTCCAAAAGGTGTGGGGCATTTGAAGGGCTTCCCGGAGGCAGTGAGGACCAGCATGACTTTTCCCCGCTGGGGCCTTTGCTGTGGGAGCAGCGGCTGGACGTTTGCATTTTTTGCTCCGGAGGCTGCCGAGAGTTAAAAACGGTGGTTTTGAGGATGGAGTCCACAGGAAAGCAGAGAGGTCCAAAAGGTGTGGGGCATTTGAAGGGGTTCCCGGAGGCAGTGAGGACCAGCATGACTTTTCCGCCTTGGAACCTTTGCTGTGGGAGCAGCGGCTGGACGTTTGCGTTTTTTGCTACAGAGACTACCGAGGGTTAAATGGTGGTTTTGAGGATGGAGTCCACAGGAAAGCAGAGAGGTCCAAAAGGTGTGGGGCATTTGAAGGGGTTCCCGGAGGCAGTGAGGACCAGCATGACTTTTCCCCTTTGGCTCCTTTGCTGTGGGAGCAGCGGCTGGACGTTTGCGTTTTTTGCTCCGGAGGCTGCCGAGAGTCAAAAACGGTGGTTTTGAGGATGGAGTCCACAGGAAAGCAGAGAGGTCCAAAAGGTGTGGGGCATTTGAAGGGCTTCCCGGAGGCAGTGAGGACCAGCATGACTTTTCCCCGCTGGGGCCTTTGCTGTGGGAGCAGCGGCTGGACGTTTGCGGTTTTTGCTCCGGAGGCTGCCGAGGGTTAAAAACGGTGGTTTTGAGGATGGAGTCCACAGGAAAACAGAGAGGTCCAAAAGGTGTGGGGCATTTGAAGGGGTTCCCGGAGGCAGTGAGGACCAGCATGACTTTTCCCCGCTGGGGCCTTTGCTGTGGGAGCAGCGGCTGGACGTTTGCGTTTTTTGCTACAGAGACTACCGAGGGATAAAAACGGTGGTTTTGAGGATGGAGTCCACAGGAAAGCAGAGAGGTCCAAAAAGTGTGGGGCATTTGAAGGGGTTCCCAAAGGCAGTGAGGACCAGCATGACTTTTACCCGCTGGGGCTTTGCTGTGGGAGCAGCGGCTGGACCTTTGCGTTTTTTGTTCCGGAGGCTGCCGAGAGTGAAAAACGGTGGTTTTGAGGATGGAGTCCACAGGAAAGCAGAGAGGTCCAAAAGGTGTGGGGCATTTGAAGGGGTTCCCGGAGGCAGTGAGGACCAGCATGACTTTTCCGCCTTGGAACCTTTGCTGTGGGAGCAGTGGCTGGACGTTTGCGTTTTTTGCTACAGAGACTACGGAGGGTTAAACGGTGGTTTTGATTATGGATTCCACAGGAAAGCAGAGAGGTCCAAAAGGTGTGGGGCATTTGAAGGGGTTCCCGGAGGCAGTGAGGACCAGCATGACCTTTCCCCGCTGGGGCCTTTGCTGTGGGAACAGCGGCTGGACGTTTGCGTTTTTTGCTCCAGAGGCTGCCGAGGGTTAAAAACGGTGGTTTTGAGGATGGATTCCACATGAAAGCAGAGAGGTCCAAAAGGTGTGGGGCATTTGAAGGGGTTCCCGGAGGCAGTGAGGACCAGCATGACTTTTCCCCGCTGGGGCCTTTGCTGTGGGAGCAGCGGCTGGACGTTTGCGTTTTTTGCTCCGGAGGCTGCCGAGAGTTAAAAACGGTGGTTTTGAGGATGGAGTCCACAGGAAAGCAGAGAGGTCCAAAAGGTGTGGGGCATTTGAAGGGGTTCCCGGAGGCAGTGAGGACCAGCGTGACTTTTCCGCCTTGGAACCTTTGCTGTGGGAGCAGCGGCTGGACGTTTGCGTTTTTTGCTCCGGAGGCTGCCGAGAGTGAAAAACGGTGGTTTTGAGGATGGAGTCCACAGGAAAGCAGAGAGGTCCAAAACATGTGGGGCATTTGAAGGGGTTCCCAAAGGCAGTGAGGACCAGCATGACTTTTACCCGCTGGGGCTTTGCTGTGGGAGCAGCGGCTGGACGTTTGCGTTTTTTGCTCCAGAGGCTGCCGAGAGTGAAAAACGGTGGTTTTGAGGATGGAGTCCACAGGAAAGCAGAGAGGTCCAAAAGGTGTGGGGCATTTGAAGGGGTTCCCGGAGGCAGTGAGGACCAGCATGACTTTTCCCCGCTGGGGCTTTGCTGTGGGAGCAGCGGCTGGACGTTTGCGTTTTTTGCTCCGGAGGCTGCCGAGAGTGAAAAACGGTGGTTTTGAGGATGGAGTCCACAGGAAAGCAGAGAGGTCCAAAAGGTGTGGGGCATTTGAAGGGGTTCCCGGAGGCAGTGAGGACCAGCATGACTTTTCCGCCTTGGAACCTTTGCTGTGGGAGCAGCGGCTGGACGTTTGCGTTTTTTGCTACAGAGACTACGGAGGGTTAAACGGTGGTTTTGATTATGGATTCCACAGGAAAGCAGAGAGGTCCAAAAGGTGTGGGGCATTTGAAGGGCTTCCCGGAGGCAGTGAGGATCAGCATGACCTTTCCCCGCTAGGGCCTTTGCTGTGGGAGCAGCGGCTGGACGTTTGCTTTTTTTGCTCCAGAGGCTGCCGAGGGTTAAAAACGGTGGTTTTGAGGATGGAGTCCACAGGAAAGCAGAGAGGTCCAAAAGGTGTGGGGCATTTGAAGGGCTTCCCGGAGGCAGTGAGGACCAGCATGACTTTTCCCCGCTGGGGCCTTTGCTGTGGGAGCAGCGGCTGGACGTTTGCATTTTTTGCTCCGGAGGCTGCCGAGAGTTAAAAACGGTGGTTTTGAGGATGGAGTCCACAGGAAAGCAGAGAGGTCCAAAAGGTGTGGGGCATTTGAAGGGGTTCCCGGAGGCAGTGAGGACCAGCATGACTTTTCCGCCTTGGAACCTTTGCTGTGGGAGCAGCGGCTGGACGTTTGCGTTTTTTGCTACAGAGACTACCGAGGGTTAAATGGTGGTTTTGAGGATGGAGTCCACAGGAAAGCAGAGAGGTCCAAAAGGTGTGGGGCATTTGAAGGGGTTCCCGGAGGCAGTGAGGACCAGCATGACTTTTCCCCGCTGGGGCCTTTCTGTGGTAGCAGCGGCTGGACGTTTGCGTTTTTTGCTCCGGAGGCTGCCGAGAGTGAAAAACGGTGGTTTTGAGGATGGAGTCCACAGGAAAGCAGAGAGGTGCAAAAGGTGTGGGGCATTTGAAGGGGTTCCCAAAGGCAGTGAGGACCAGCATGACTTTTCCCCGCTGGGGCCTTTGCTGAGGGGGCAGCGGCTGGACGTTTGCGTTTTTTGCTCCGGAGGCTGCCGAGAGTGAAAAACGGTGGTTTTGAGGATGGATTCTACAGGAAAGCAGAGAGGTCCAAAAGGTGTGGGGCATTTGAAGGGGTTCCCAGAGGCAGTGAGGACCAGCATGACTTTTCAGCCTTGGAACCTTTGCTGTGGGAGCAGCGGCTGGACGTTTGCTTTTGTTGCTCCGGCGGATGCCAAGAGTGAAAAACGGTGGTTTTGAGGATGGAGTCCACAGGAAAGCAGAGAGGTCCAAAAGGTGTGGGGCATTTGAAGGGCTTCCCGGAGGCAGTGAGGACCAGCATGACTTTACCCCGCTGGGGCCTTTGCTGTGGGAGCAGCGGCTGGACGTTTGCGTTTTTTGCTCCGGCATATGCCGAGAGTGAAAAACGGTGGTTTTGAGGATGGAGTCCACAGGAAAACAGAGAGGTCCAAAAGGTGTGGGGCATTTGAAGGGGTTCCCGGAGGCAGTGAGGACCAGCATGACTTTTCCCCGCTGGGGCCTTTGCTGTGGGAGCAGCGGCTGGACGTTTGCGTTTTTTGCTCCGGAGGCTGCCGAGAGTGAAAAATGGTGGTTTTGAGGATGGATTCCACAGGAAAGCAGAGAGGTCCAAAAGGTGTGGGGCATTTGAAGGGGTTCCCGGAGGCAGTGAGGACCAGCATGACTTTTCCCCGCTGGGACCTTTGCTGTGGGAGCAGCGGCTGGACGTTTGCGTTTTTTGCTCCGGAGGCTGCTGAGAGTGAAAAACGGTGGTTTTGAAAATGGAGTCCACAGGAAAACAGAGAGGTCCAAAAGGTGTGGGGCATTTGAAGGGCTTCCCGGAGGCAGTGAGGACCAGCATGACTTTTCCGCCTTGGAACCTTTGCTGTGGGAGCAGCGGCTGGACGTTTGCGTTTTTTGCTACAGAGACTACCGAGGGTTAAAAACGGTGGTTTTGAGGATGGAGTCCACAGGAAAACAGAGAGGTCCAAAAGGTGTGGGGCATTTGAAGGGGTTCCCGGAGGCAGTGAGGACCAGCATGACCTTTCCCCGCTGGGGCTTTTGCTGTGGGAGCAGCGGCTGGACGTTTGCGCTTTTTGCTCCGGAGGCTGCCGAGGGTTAAAAACGGTGGTTTTGAGGATGGATTCCACAGGAAAGCAGAGAGGTCCAAAAGGTGTGGGGCATTTGAAGGGGTTCCCGGAGGCAGTGAGGACCAGCATGACTTTTCCGCCTTGGAACCTTTGCTGTGGGAGCAGCGGCTGGACGTTTGCGATTTTTGCTATAGAGACTACCGAGGGTTAAAAACGGTGGTTTTGAGGATGGAGTCCACAGGAAAGCAGAGAGGTCCAAAATATGTGGGGCATTTGAAGGGGTTCCCGGAGGCAGTGAGGACCAGCATGACTTTTACCCGCTGGGGCTTTTCTGTGGGAGCAGCGGCTGGACGTTTGCGTTTTTTGCTCCGGAGGCTGCCGAGAGTGAAAAACGGTGGTTTTGAGGATGGAGTCCACACGAAAGCAGAGAGGTGCAAAAGGTGTGGGGCATTTGAAGGGGTTCCCGGAGGCAGTGAGGACCAGCATGACTTTTCCCCGCTGGGGCCTTTTCTGTGGGAGCAGCGGCTGGACGTTTGCGTTTTTTGCTCCGGCGGATGCCGAGAGTGAAAAACGGTGGTTTTGAGGATGGAGTCCACAGTAAAACAGAGAGGTCCAAAAGGTGTGGGGCATTTGAAGGGGTTCCCGGAGGCAGTGAGGACCAGCATGACTTTTCCCCGCTGGGGCCTTTGCTGTGGTTGCAGCGGCTGGACGTTTGTGTTTTTTGCTCCGGAGGCTGCCGAGAGTGAAAAACGGTGGTTTTGAGGATGGAGTCCACAGGAAAGCAGAGAGGTCCAAAAGGTGTGGGGCATTTGAAGGGCTTCCCGGAGGCAGTGAGGACCAGCATGACTTTTCCCCGCTAGGGCCTTTGCTGTGGGAGCAGCGGCTGGACATTTCAGTTTTATGCTCCGGAGGCTGCCGAGAGTCAAAAACGGTGCTTTTGAGGATGGAGTCCACAGGAAAGCAGAGAGGTGCAAAAGGTGTGGGGCATTTGAAGGGCTTACCGGAGGCAGTGAGGACCAGCATGACTTTTCCCCGCTGGGGCCTTTGCTGTGGGAGCAGCGGCTGGACGTTTGCGCTTTTTGCTCCGGAGGCTGCCGAGAGTGAAAAAAGGTGGTTTTGAGGATGGAGTCCACAGGAAAACAGAGAGGTCCAAAAGGTGTGGGGCATTTGAAGGGGTTCCCGGAGGCAGTGAGGACCAGCATGACTTTTCCCCCCTGAGACCTTTGCTGTGGGAGCAGCGACTGGACGTTTGTGTTTTTTGCTACAGAGACTACCGAGGGATAAAAACGGTGGTTTTGAGGATGGAGTCCACAGGAAAGCAGAGAGGTCCAAAAGGTGTGGGGCATTTGAAGGGGTTCCTGGAGGCAGTGAGGACCAGCATGACTTTTCCCCGCTGGGGCCTTTGCTATGGAAGCAGCGGCTGGACGTTTGCGTTTTTTGCTCCGGAGGCTGCCGAGAGTGAAAAACGGTGGTTTTGAGGATGGAGTCCACACGAAAGCAGAGAGGTCCAAAAGGTGTGGGGCATTTGAAGGGGTTCCTGGAGGCAGTGAGGACCAGCATGACTTTTCCCCGCTGGGGCCTTTGCTGTGGAAGCAGCGGCTGGACGTTTGCGTTTTTTGCTCCGGCGGATGCCGAGAGTGAAAAACCGTGGTTTTGAGGATGGAGTCCACAGGAAAGCAGAGAGGTCCAAAAGGTGTGGGGCATTTGAAGGGGTTCCCGGAGGCAGCGAGGACCAGGATGACTTTTCCCTGCTGGGGCCTTTGCTGTGGGAGCAGCAGCTGGACGTTTGCGTTTTTTGCTCCGGAGGCTGCCGAGAGTGAAAAACGGTGGTTTTGAGGATGGAGTCCACAGGAAAGCAGAGAGGTCCAAAAGGTGTGGGGCATTTGAAGGGGTTCCCGGAGGCAGTGAGGACCAGCATGACTTTTCCCCGCTAGGGCCTTTGCTGTGGGAGCAGCGGCTGGACATTTCAGTTTTATGCTCCGGAGGCTGCCGAGAGTCAAAAACGGTGGTTTTGAGGATGGAGTCCACAGGAAAGCAGAGAGGTGCAAAAGGTGTGGGGCATTTGAAGGGCTTCCCGGAGGCAGTGAGGAGCAGCATGACTTTTCCCCGCTGGGGCCTTTGCTGTGGGAGCAGCAGCTGGACGTTTGCGCTTTTTGCTCCGGAGGCTGCCGAGGGTTAAAAACGGTGGTTTTGAGGATGGAGTCCACAGGAAAACAGAGAGGTCCAAAAGGTGTGGGGCATTTGAAGGGGTTCCCGGAGGCAGTGAGGACCAGCATGACTTTTCCCCGCTGGGGCCTTTTCTGTGGGAGCAGTGGCTGGACGTTTGCGTTTTTTGCTCCGGAGGCTGCCGAGAGTGAAAAACGGTGGTTTTGAGGATGGAGTCCACAGGAAAGCAGAGAGGTCCAAAAGGTGTGGGGCATTTGAAGGGGTTCCCGGAGGCAGTGAGGACCAGCATGACTTTTCCCCGCTAGGGCCTTTGCTGTGGGAGCAGCGGCTGGACATTTCAGTTTTATGCTCCGGAGGCTGCCGAGAGTCAAAAACGGTGGTTTTGAGGATGGAGTCCACAGGAAAGCAGAGAGGTGCAAAAGGTGTGGGGCATTTGAAGGGCTTCCCGGAGGCAGTGAGGAGCAGCATGACTTTTCCCCGCTGGGGCCTTTGCTGTGGGAGCAGCAGCTGGACGTTTGCGCTTTTTGCTCCGGAGGCTGCCGAGGGTTAAAAACGGTGGTTTTGAGGATGGAGTCCACAGGAAAACAGAGAGGTCCAAAAGGTGTGGGGCATTTGAAGGGGTTCCCGGAGGCAGTGAGGACCAGCATGACTTTTCCCCGCTGGGGCCTTTTCTGTGGGAGCAGTGGCTGGACGTTTGCGTTTTTTGCTCCGGAGGCTGCCGAGAGTGAAAAACGGTGGTTTTGAGGATGGAGTCCACAGTAAAACAGAGAGGTCCAAAAGGTGTGGGGCATTTGAAGGGGTTCCCGGAGGCAGTGAGGACCAGCATGACTTTTCCCTGCTGGGGCCTTTGCTGTGGTTGCAGCGGCTGGACGTTTGCGTTTTTTGCTCCGGAGGCTGCCGAGAGTGAAAAACGGTGGTTTTGAGGATGGAGTCCACAGGAAAGCAGAGAGGTCCAAAAGGTGTGGGGCATTTGAAGGGGTTCCCGGAGGCAGTGAGGACCAGCATGACTTTTCCCCCCTGAGACCTTTGCTGTGGGAGCAGCGACTGGACGTTTGTGTTTTTTGCTACAGAGACTACCGAGGGATAAAAACGGTGGTTTTGAGGATGGAGTCCACAGGAAAGCAGAGAGGTCCAAAAAGTGTGGGGCATTTGAAGGGGTTCCCAAAGGCAGTGAGGACCAGCATGACTTTTACCCGCTGGGGCTTTGCTGTGGAAGCAGCGGCTGGACCTTTGCGTTTTTTGCTCCGGAGGCTGCCGAGAGTGAAAAACGGTGGTTTTGAGGATGGAGTCCACAGGAAAGCAGAGAGGTCCAAAAGGTGTGGGGCATTTGAAGGGCTTCCCGGAGGCAGTGAGGACCAGCATGACTTTTCCCCGCTGGGGCCTTTGCTGTGGGAGCAGTGGCTGGACGTTTGCGTTTTTTGCTACAGAGACTACGGAGGGTTAAACGGTGGTTTTGATTATGGATTCCACAGGAAAGCAGAGAGGTCCAAAAGGTGTGGGGCATTTGAAGGGCTTCCCGGAGGCAGTGAGGACCAGCATGACCTTTCCCCGCTGGGGCCTTTGCTGTGGGAGCAGCGGCTGGACGTTTGCGTTTTTTGCTCCAGAGGCTGCCGAGGTTTAAAAACGGTGGTTTTGAGGATGGATTCCACATGAAAGCAGAGAGGTCCAAAAGGTGTGGGGCATTTGAAGGGCTTCCCGGAGGCAGTGAGGACCAGCATGACTTTTCCCCGCTGGGGCCTTTGCTGTGGGAGCAGCGGCTGGACGTTTGCATTTTTTGCTCCGGAGGCTGCCGAGAGTTAAAAACGGTGGTTTTGAGGATGGAGTCCACAGGAAAGCAGAGAGGTCCAAAAGGTGTGGGGCATTTGAAGGGGTTCCCGGAGGCAGTGAGGACCAGCATGACTTTTCCGCCTTGGAACCTTTGCTGTGGGAGCAGCGGCTGGACGTTTGCGTTTTTTGCTACAGAGACTACCGAGGGTTAAATGGTGGTTTTGAGGATGGAGTCCACAGGAAAGCAGAGAGGTCCAAAAGGTGTGGGGCATTTGAAGGGGTTCCCGGAGGCAGTGAGGACCAGCATGACTTTTCCCCGCTGGGGCCTTTCTGTGGTAGCAGCGGCTGGACGTTTGCGTTTTTTGCTCCGGAGGCTGCCGAGAGTGAAAAACGGTGGTTTTGAGGATGGAGTCCACAGGAAAGCAGAGAGGTGCAAAAGGTGTGGGGCATTTGAAGGGCTTCCCGGAGGCAGTGAGGACCAGCATGACTTTTCCCCGCTGGGGCCTTTGCTGAGGGGGCAGCGGCTGGACGTTTGCGTTTTTTGCTCCGGAGGCTGCCGAGAGTGAAAAACGGTGGTTTTGAGGATGGATTCTACAGGAAAGCAGAGAGGTCCAAAAGGTGTGGGGCATTTGAAGGGGTTCCCAGAGGCAGTGAGGACCAGCATGACTTTTCAGCCTTGGAAGCTTTGCTGTGGGAGCAGCGGCTGGACGTTTGCTTTTGTTGCTCCGGCGGATGCCAAGAGTGAAAAACGGTGGTTTTGAGGATGGAGTCCACAGGAAAGCAGAGAGGTCCAAAAGGTGTGGGGCATTTGAAGGGCTTCTCGGAGGCAGTGAGGACCAGCATGACTTTACCCCGCTGGGGCTTTGCTGTGGGAGCAGCGGCTGGACGTTTGCGTTTTTTGCTCCGGAGGCTGCCGAGAGTGAAAAATGGTGGTTTTGAGGATGGAGTCCACAGGAAAGCAGAGAGGTGCAAAAGGTGTGGGGCATTTGAAGGGCTTCCCGGAGGCAGTGAGGACCAGCATGACTTTTCCCCGCTGGGGCCTTTGCTGAGGGGGCAGCGGCTGGACGTTTGCGTTTTTTGCTCCGGAGGCTGCCGAGAGTGAAAAACGGTGGTTTTGAGGATGGATTCTACAGGAAAGCAGAGAGGTCCAAAAGGTGTGGGGCATTTGAAGGGGTTCCCAGAGGCAGTGAGGACCAGCATGACTTTTCAGCCTTGGAAGCTTTGCTGTGGGAGCAGCGGCTGGACGTTTGCTTTTGTTGCTCCGGCGGATGCCAAGAGTGAAAAACGGTGGTTTTGAGGATGGAGTCCACAGGAAAGCAGAGAGGTCCAAAAGGTGTGGGGCATTTGAAGGGCTTCTCGGAGGCAGTGAGGACCAGCATGACTTTACCCCGCTGGGGCTTTGCTGTGGGAGCAGCGGCTGGACGTTTGCGTTTTTTGCTCCGGAGGCTGCCGAGAGTGAAAAACGGTGGTTTTGAGGATGGAGTCCACACGAAAGCAGAGAGGTCCAAAAGGTGTGGGGCATTTGAAGGGGTTCCCGGAGGCAGTGAGGACCAGCATGACTTTTCCCCGCTGGGGCCTTTGCTGTGGGAGCAGCGGCTGGACGTTTGCGTTTTTTGCTCCGGAGGCTGCCGAGAGTGAAAAATGGTGGTTTTGAGGATGGAGTCCACAGGAAAGCAGAGAGATCCAAAAGGTGTGGGGCATTTGAAGGGGTTCCCGGAGGCAGTGAGGACCAGCATGACTTTTCCCCGCTGGGACCTTTGCTGTGGGAGCAGCGGCTGGACGTTTGCGTTTTTTGCTCCGGAGGCTGCTGAGAGTGAAAAACGGTGGTTTTGAGGATGGAGTCCACAGGAAAGCAGAGAGGTCCAAAAGGTGTGGGGCATTTGAAGGGCTTCTCGGAGGCAGTGAGGACCAGCATGACTTTACCCCGCTGGGGCCTTTGCTGTGGGAGCAGCGGCTGGACGTTTGCGTTTTTTGCTCCGGCATATGCCGAGAGTGAAAAACGGTGGTTTTGAGGATGGAGTCCACAGGAAAACAGAGAGGTCCAAAAGGTGTGGGGCATTTGAAGGGGTTCCCGGAGGCAGTGAGGACCAGCATGACTTTTCCCCGCTGGGGCCTTTGCTGTGGGAGCAGCGGCTGGACGTTTGCGTTTTTTGCTCCGGAGGCTGCCGAGAGTGAAAAATGGTGGTTTTGAGGATGGAGTCCACAGGAAAGCAGAGAGATCCAAAAGGTGTGGGGCATTTGAAGGGGTTCCAAGAGGCAGTGAGGACCAGCATGACTTTTCCCCGCTGGGACCTTTGCTGTGGGAGCAGCGGCTGGACGTTTGCGTTTTTTGCTCCGGAGGCTGCTGAGAGTGAAAAACGGTGGTTTTGAGGATGGAGTCCACAGGAAAGCAGAGAGGTCCAAAAGGTGTGGGGCATTTGAAGGGCTTCCCGGAGGCAGTGAGGACCAGCATGACTTTTCCGCCTTGGAACCTTTGCTGTGGGAGCAGCGGCTGGACGTTTGCGTTTTTTGCTACAGAGACTACCGAGGGATAAAAACGGTGGTTTTGAGGATGGAGTCCACAGGAAAACAGAGAGGTCCAAAAGGTGTGGGGCATTTGAAGGGGTTCCAGGAGGCAGTGAGGACCAGCATGACTTTTCCCCGCTGGGGCTTTTGCTGTGGGAGCAGCGGCTGGACGTTTGCGCTTTTTGCTCCGGAGGATGCCGAGGGTTAAAAACGGTGGTTTTGAGAATGGATTCCACAGGAAAGCAGAGAGGTCCAAAAGGTGTGGGGCATTTGAAGGGGTTCCCGGAGGCAGTGAGGACCAGCATGACTTTTACGCCTTGGAACCTTTGCTGTGGGAGCAGCGGCTGGACGTTTGCGATTTTTGCTATAGAGACTACCGAGGGTTAAAAACGGTGGTTTTGAGGATGGAGTCCACAGTAAAACAGAGAGGTCCAAAAGGTGTGGGGCATTTGAAGGGGTTCCCGGAGGCAGTGAGGACCAGCATGACTTTTCCCTGCTGGGGCCTTTGCTGTGGTTGCAGCGGCTGGACGTTTGCGTTTTTTGCTCCGGAGGCTGCCGAGAGTGAAAAACGGTGGTTTTGAGGATGGAGTCCACAGGAAAGCAGAGAGGTCCAAAAGGTGTGGGGCATTTGAAGGGGTTCCCGGAGGCAGTGAGGACCAGCATGACTTTTCCCCGCTGGGACCTTTGCTGTGGGAGCAGCGGCTGGACTTTTGCGTTTTTTGCTCCGGAAGCTGCCGAGAGTGAAAAACGGTGGTTTTGAGGATGGAGTCCACAGGAAAGCAGAGAGGTCCAAAAGGTGTGGGGCATTTGAAGGGGTTCCCGGAGGCAGTGAGGACCAGCATGACTTTTCCCTGCTAGGGCCTTTGCTGTGGGAGCAGCGGCTGGACATTTCAGTTTTATGCTCCGGAGGCTGCCGAGAGTCAAATACGGTGGTTTTGAGGATGGAGTCCACAGGAAAACAGAGAGGTCCAAAAGGTGTGGGGCATTTGAAGGGGTTCCCGGAGGCAGTGAGGACCAGCATGACTTTTCCCCGCTGGGGCCTTTTCTGTGGGAGCAGCGGCTGGACTTTTGCGTTTTTTGCTCCGGCGGATGCCGAGAGTGAAAAACGGTGGTTTTGAGGATGGAGTCCACAGGAAAACAGAGAGGTCCAAAAGGTGTGGGGCATTTGAAGGGGTTCCCGGAGGCAGTGAGGACCAGCATGACTTTTCCCTGCTGGGGCCTTTGCTGTGGTTGCAGCGGCTGGACGTTTGCGTTTTTTGCTCCGGAGGCTGCCGAGAGTGAAAAACGGTGGTTTTGAGGATGGAGTCCACAGGAAAGCAGAGAGGTCCAAAAGGTGTAGGGCATTTGAAGGGGTTCCCGGAGGCAGTGAGGACCAGCATGACTTTTCCCCGCTAGGGCCTTTGCTGTGGGAGCAGCGGCTGGACATTTCAGTTTTATGCTCCGGAGGCTGCCGAGAGTCAAAAACGGTGCTTTTGAGGATGGAGTCCACAGGAAAGCAGAGAGGTGCAAAAGGTGTGGGGCATTTGAAGGGGTTCCTGGAGGCAGTGAGGACCAGCATGACTTTTCCCCGCTGGGGCCTTTGCTGTGGGAGCAGCGGCTGGACGTTTGCGGTTTTTGCTCCGGAGGCTGCCGAGGGTTAAAAACGGTGGTTTTGAGGATGGAGTCCACAGGAAAACAGAGAGGTCCAAAAGGTGTGGGGCATTTGAAGGGGTTCCCGGAGGCAGTGAGGACCAGCATGACTTTTCCCCCCTGAGACCTTTGCTGTGGGAGCAGCGACTGGACGTTTGTGTTTTTTGCTACAGAGACTACCGAGGGATAAAAACGGTGGTTTTGAGGATGGAGTCCACAGGAAAGCAGAGAGGTCCAAAAAGTGTGGGGCATTTGAAGGGGTTCCCAAAGGCAGTGAGGACCAGCATGACTTTTACCCGCTGGGGCTTTGCTGTGGGAGCAGCGGCTGGACCTTTGCGTTTTTTGCTCCGGAGGCTGCCGAGAGTGAAAAACGGTGGTTTTGAGGATGGAGTCCACAGGAAAGCAGAGAGGTCCAAAAGGTGTGGGGCATTTGAAGGGGTTCCCGGAGGCAGTGAGGACCAGCATGACCTTTCCCCGCTGGGGCCTTTGCTGTGGGAGCAGCGGCTGGACGTTTGCGTTTTTTGCTCCAGAGGCTGCCAAGGGTTAAAAACGGTGGTTTTGAGGATGGATTCCACATGAAAGCAGAGAGGTCCAAAAGGTGTGGGGCATTTGAAGGGGTTCCCGGAGGCAAGAGGACCAGCATGACTTTTCCGCCTTGGAACCTTTGCTGTGGGAGCAGCGGCTGGACGTTTGCGTTTTTTGCTCCGGAGGCTGCCGAGAGTGCAAAACGGTGGTTTTGAGGATGGATTCTACAGGAAAACAGAGAGGTCCAAAAGGTGTGGGGCATTTGAAGGGGTTCCCAGAGGTAGTGAGGACCAGCATGACTTGTACCCGCTGGGGCTTTGCTGTGGGAGCAGCGGCTGGACGTTTGTGGTTTTTGCTCCGGAGGCTGCCGAGAGTGAAAAACAGTGGTTTTGAGGATGGAGTCCACAGGAAAGCAGAGAGGTCTAAAAGGTGTGGGGCATTTGAAGGGGTTCCCGGAGGCAGTGAGGACCAGCATGACTTTTCCCCGCTGGGGCCTTTGCTGTGGGAGCAGCGGCTGGACGTTTGCGTTTTTTGCTCCGGCGGATGCTGAGAGTGAAAAACGGTGGTTTTGAGGATGGAGTCCACAGGAAAGCAGAGAGGTCCAAAAGGTGTGGGGCATTTGAAGGGGTTCCTGGAGGCAGTGAGGACCAGCATGACTTTTCCCCGCTGGGGCCTTTGCTGTGGAAGCAGCGGCTGGACGTTTGCGTTTTTTGCTCCGGAGGCTGCCGAGAGTGAAAAACGGTGGTTTTGAGGATGGAGTCCACACGAAAGCAGAGAGGTCCAAAAGGTGTGGGGCATTTGAAGGGGTTCCTGGAGGCAGTGAGGACCAGCATGACTTTTCCCCGCTGGGGCCTTTGCTGTGGAAGCAGCGGCTGGACGTTTGCGTTTTTTGCTCCGGCGGATGCCGAGAGTGAAAAACCGTGGTTTTGAGGATGGAGTCCACAGGAAAGCAGAGAGGTCCAAAAGGTGTGGGGCATTTGAAGGGGTTCCCGGAGGCAGCGAGGACCAGGATGGCTTTTCCCTGCTGGGGCCTTTGCTGTGGGAGCAGCAGCTGGACGTTTGCGTTTTCTGCTCCGGAGGCTGCCGAGAGTTAAAAACGGTGGTTTTGAGGATGGAGTCCACAGGAAAGCAGAGAGGTCCAAAAGGTGTGGGGCATTTGAAGGGGTTCCCGGAGGCAGTGAGGACCAGCATGACTTTTCCCTGCTAGGGCCTTTGCTGTGGGAGCAGCGGCTGGACATTTCAGTTTTATGCTCCGGAGGCTGCCGAGAGTTAAAAACGGTGGTTTTGAGGATGGAGTCCACAGGAAAGCAGAGAGGTCCAAAAGGTGTGGGGCATTTGAAGGGGTTCCCGGAGGCAGTGAGGACCAGCATGACTTTTCCGCCTTGGAACCTTTGCTGTGGGAGCAGCGGCTGGACGTTTGCGTTTTTTGCTACAGAGACTACCGAGGGTTAAAAACGGTGGTTTTGAGGATGGAGTCCACAGGAAAGCAGAGAGGTCCAAAATATGTGGGGCATTTGAAGGGGTTCCCAGAGGTAGTGAGGACCAGCATGACTTGTACCCGCTGGGGCTTTGCTGTGGGAGCAGCGGCTGGACGTTTGCGGTTTTTGCTCCGGAGGCTGCCGAGAGTGAAAAACAGTGGTTTTGAGGATGGAGTCCACAGGAAAGCAGAGAGGTCTAAAAGGTGTGGGGCATTTGAAGGGGTTCCCGGAGGCAGTGAGGACCAGCATGACTTTTCCCCGCTGGGGCCTTTGCTGTGGGAGCAGCGGCTGGACGTTTGCGTTTTTTGCTCCGGCGGATGCTGAGAGTGAAAAACGGTGGTTTTGAGGATGGAGTCCACAGGAAAGCAGAGAGGTCCAAAAGGTGTGGGGCATTTGAAGGGGTTCCTGGAGGCAGTGAGGACCAGCATGACTTTTCCCCGCTGGGGCCTTTGCTGTGGAAGCAGCGGCTGGACGTTTGCGTTTTTTGCTCCGGAGGCTGCCGAGAGTGAAAAACGGTGGTTTTGAGGATGGAGTCCACACGAAAGCAGAGAGGTCCAAAAGGTGTGGGGCATTTGAAGGGGTTCCTGGAGGCAGTGAGGACCAGCATGACTTTTCCCCGCTGGGGCCTTTGCTGTGGAAGCAGCGGCTGGACGTTTGCGTTTTTTGCTCCGGCGGATGCCGAGAGTGAAAAACCGTTGTTTTGAGGATGGAGTCCACAGGAAAGCAGAGAGGTCCAAAAGGTGTGGGGCATTTGAAGGGGTTCCCGGAGGCAGCGAGGACCAGGATGACTTTTCCCTGCTGGGGCCTTTGCTGTGGGAGCAGCAGCTGGACGTTTGCGTTTTTTGCTCCGGAGGCTGCCGAGAGTGAAAAACGGTGGTTTTGAGGATGGAGTCCACAGGAAAGCAGAGAGGTCCAAAAGGTGTGGGGCATTTGAAGGGGTTCCCGGAGGCAGTGAGGACCAGCATGACTTTTCCCTGCTAGGGCCTTTGCTGTGGGAGCAGCGGCTGGACATTTCAGTTTTATGCTCCGGAGGCTGCCGAGAGTTAAAAACGGTGGTTTTGAGGATGGAGTCCACAGGAAAGCAGAGAGGTCCAAAAGGTGTGGGGCATTTGAAGGGGTTCCCGGAGGCAGTGAGGACCAGCATGACTTTTCCGCCTTGGAACCTTTGCTGTGGGAGCAGCGGCTGGACGTTTGCGTTTTTTGCTACAGAGACTACCGAGGGTTAAAAACGGTGGTTTTGAGGATGGAGTCCACAGGAAAGCAGAGAGGTCCAAAATATGTGGGGCATTTGAAGGGGTTCCCAGAGGTAGTGAGGACCAGCATGACTTGTACCCGCTGGGGCTTTGCTGTGGGAGCAGCGGCTGGACGTTTGCGGTTTTTGCTCCGGAGGCTGCCGAGAGTGAAAAACAGTGGTTTTGAGGATGGAGTCCACAGGAAAGCAGAGAGGTCTAAAAGGTGTGGGGCATTTGAAGGGGTTCCCGGAGGCAGTGAGGACCAGCATGACTTTTCCCCGCTGGGGCCTTTGCTGTGGGAGCAGCGGCTGGACGTTTGCGTTTTTTGCTCCGGCGGATGCTGAGAGTGAAAAACGGTGGTTTTGAGGATGGAGTCCACAGGAAAGCAGAGAGGTCCAAAAGGTGTGGGGCATTTGAAGGGGTTCCTGGAGGCAGTGAGGACCAGCATGACTTTTCCCCGCTGGGGCCTTTGCTGTGGAAGCAGCGGCTGGACGTTTGCGTTTTTTGCTCCGGAGGCTGCCGAGAGTGAAAAACGGTGGTTTTGAGGATGGAGTCCACACGAAAGCAGAGAGGTCCAAAAGGTGTGGGGCATTTGAAGGGGTTCCTGGAGGCAGTGAGGACCAGCATGACTTTTCCCCGCTGGGGCCTTTGCTGTGGAAGCAGCGGCTGGACGTTTGCGTTTTTTGCTCCGGCGGATGCCGAGAGTGAAAAACCGTGGTTTTGAGGATGGAGTCCACAGGAAAGCAGAGAGGTCCAAAAGGTGTGGGGCATTTGAAGGGGTTCCCGGAGGCAGTGAGGACCAGCATGACTTTTCCCCGCTGGGGCCTTTGCTGTGGGAGCAGCGGCTGGACGTTTGCGTTTTTTGCTCCGGCGGATGCCGAGAGTGAAAAACGGTGGTTTTGAGGATGGAGTCCACAGGAAAGCAGAGAGGTCCAAAAGGTGTGGGGCATTTGAAGGGGTTCCCAGAGGCAGTGAGGACCAGCATGACCTTTCTCTGCTGGGGCCTTTGCTGTGGTTGCAGAGGCTGGACGTTTGCGTTTTTTGCTCCGGTGGCTGCCGAGAGTGAAAAACGGTGGTTTTGAGGATGGAGTCCACAGGAAAGCAGAGAGGTCCAAAAGTTGTGGGCCATTTGAAGGGGTTCCCGGAGGCAGTGAGGACCAGCATGACTTTTCCACGCTGGGGCCTTTGCTGTGGGAGCAGCGGCTGGACGTTTGCGTTTTTTGCTACAGAGACTACCGAGGGTTAAAAACGGTGGTTTTGAGGATGGATTCCACAGGAAAACAGAGAGGTCCAAAAGGTGTGGGGCATTTGAAGGGCTTCCCGGAGGCAGTGAGGACCAGCATGACCTTTCCCCGCTGGGGCCTTTGCTGTGGGAGCAGCGGCTGGACGTTTGCTTTTTTCACTCCGGAGGCTGCCGAGGGTTAATAACGGTGGTTTTGAGGATGGATTCCACAGGAAAGCAGAGAGGTCCAAAAGGTGTGGGGCATTTTAAGGGGTTCCCAGAGGCAGTGAGGACCAGCATGACTTTTCCCCGATGGGGCTTTTGCTGTGTGAGCAGCGGCTGGATGTTTGCATTTTTTGCTCCGGAGGTTTCTGAGAGTGAAAAACGGTGGTTTTGAGGATGGATTCCACAGGAAAGCAGAGAGGTCCAAAAGGTGTGGGGCATTTGAAGGGGTTCCCGGAGGCAGTGAGGACCAGTATGACTTTTCCCCGCTGGGGCTTTGCTGTGGGAGCAGCGGCTGGACGTTTGCGTTTTTTGCTCCGGAGGCTGCCGAGAGTGAAAAACGGTGGTTTTGAGGATGGAGTCCACAGGAAAGCAGAGAGGTCCAAAAGGTGTGGGGCATTTGAAGGGGTTCCCGGAGGCAGTGAGGACCAGCATGACTTTTCCGCCTTGGAACCTTTGCTGTGGGAGCAGCGGCTGGACGTTTGCGTTTTTTGCTCCGGAGGCTGCCGAGAGTGAAAAACGGTGGTTTTTAGGATGGAGTCCACAGGAAAGCAGAGAGGTGTAAAAGGTGTGGGGCATTTGAAGGTGTTCCCGGAGGCAGTGAGGACCAGCATGACATTTACCCGCTGGGGCCTTTGCTGTGGGAGCAGCGGCTGAACGTTTGCGTTTTTTGCTCCGGAGGCTGCCGAGAGTGAAAAACGGTGGTTTTGAGGATGGAGTCCACAGGAAAGCAGAGAGGTCCAAAAGGTGTGGGGCATTTGAAGGGGTTCCCGGAGGCAGTGAGGACCAGCCTAACTTTTCCTAGCTGGGGCCTTTGCTGTGGGAGCAGCGGCTGGACGTTTGCGTTTTTTGCTCCGGAGGCTGCCGAGGGTGAAAAACGGTGGTTTTGAGGATGGATTCCACAGGAAAGCAGAGAGGTCCAAAAGGTGTGGGGCATTTGAAGGGGTTCCCGGAGGCAGTGAGGACCAGCATGACTTTTCCCCGCTGGGGCCTTTGCTGTGGGAGCAGCGGCTGAACGTTTGCGTTTTTTGCTCCGGAGGCTGCCGAGAGTGAAAAACGGTGGTTTTGAGGATGGAGTCCACAGGAAAGCAGAGAGGTCCTAAAGGTGTGGGGCATTTGAAGGGGTTCCCGGAGGCAGTGAGGACCAGCCTAACTTTTCCTAGCTGGGGCCTTTGCTGTGGGAGCAGCGGCTGGACGTTTGCGTTTTTTGCTCCGGAGGCTGCCGAGGGTGAAAAACGGTGGTTTTGAGGATGGATTCCACAGGAAAGCAGAGAGGTCCAAAAGGTGTGGGGCATTTGAAGGGGTTCCCGGAGGCAGTGAGGACCAGCATGACTTTTCCCCGCTGGGGCCTTTGCTGTGGGAGCAGCGGCTGGACGTTTGCGCTTTTTGCTCCGGAGGCTGCCGAGAGTGAAAAACGGTGGTTTTGAGGATGGAGTCCACAACAAAACGGACAGGTCCAAAAGGTGTGGGGCATATGAAGGGGTTCCCGGAGGCAGTGAGGACCAGCATGACTTTTCCCCCCTGAGACCTTTGCTGTGGGAGCAGCGGCTGGACGTTTGCGTTTTTTTCTCCGGAGGCTGCCGAGAGTGCAAAACGGTGGTTTTGAGGATGGAGTCCACAGGAAAGCAGAGAGGTCCAAAAGGTGTGGGGCATTTGAAGGGGTTCCCGGAGGCAGTGAGGACCAGCATGACTTTTCCCCGATGGGGCCTTTGCTGTGGGAGCAGCGGCTGGACGTTTGCGTTTTTTGCTCCGGAGGCTGCCGAGAGTGAAAAACGGTGGTTTTGAGGATGGAGTCCACAGGAAAGCAGAGAGGTCCAAAAGGTGTGGGGCATTTGAAGGGGTTCCCGGAGGCAGTGAGGACCAGCATGACTTTTCCCCGCTGGGGCCTTTGCTGTGTGAGCAGCGGCTGGACGTTTGCGTTTTTTGCTCTGGAGGCTGCCGAGAGTGAAAAACGGTCGTTTTGAGGTTAGAGTCCATAGGAAAGCAGAGAGGTCCAAAAGGTGTGGGGCATTTGAAGGGGTTCCCGGAGGCAGTGAGGACCAGCATGACTTTTCCGCTTTGGAACCTTTGCTCTGGGAGCAGCGGCTGGACGTTTGCGTTTTTTGCTTTAGAGGCTGCCGTGGGTTAAAAACGGTGGTTTTGAGGTTAGAGTCCACAGGAAAGCAGCGAGGTCTAAAAGGTGTGGGGCATTTGAAGGGGTTCCCGGAGGCAGTGAGGACCAGCATGACTTTTCCCCCCTGAGACCTTTCCTGTGGGAGCAGTGGCTGGACGTTTGTGTTTTTTGCTCCGGTGGATGCCGAGAGTGAAAAACGGTGGTTTTGAGGATGGAGTCCACAGGAAAGCAGAGAGGTCCAAAAGGTGTGGGGCATTTGAAGGGGTTCCCGGAGGCAGTGAGGACCAGCATGACTTCTCCCCCCTGAGAGCTTTGCTGTGGGAGCAGTGGCTGGACGTTTGTGTTTTTTGCTCCGGAGGCTGCCGAGAGTGAAAAACAGTGATTTTGAGGTTAGAGTCCACAGGAAAGCAGAGAGGTCCAAAAGGTGTGGGGCATTTGAAGGGGTTCCCGGAGGCAGTGAGGACCAGCATGACTTTTCCCCCCCGAGAGCTTTGTTGTGGGAACAGCGGCTGGACGTTTGCGTTTTTTGCTCCGGAGGCTGCCGAGAGTGAAAAACGGTGGTTTTGAGGATGGAGTCCACAGGAAAACAGAGAGGTCCAAAAGGTGTGGGGCATTTGAAGGGGTTCCCGGAGGCAGTGAGGACCAGCATGACTTTTCCCCGCTGGGGCCTTTGCTGTGTGAGCAGCGGCTGGACGTTTGCGTTTTTTGCTCCGGAGGCTGCCGAGAGTGAAAAACGGTGGTTTTGAGGATGGAGTCCACAGGAAAGCAGAGAGGTCCAAAAGGTGTGGGGCATTTGAAGGGGTTCCCGGAGGCAGTGAGGACCAGCATTACTTTTCCTTGCTTGGGACTTTGCTGTGGGAGCAGCGGCTGGACGTTTGCGTTTTTTGCTCCGGAGGCTGCCGAGAGTGAAAAACGGTGCTTTTGATGATGGAGTCCACAGAAAAGCAGAGAGGTCCAAAAGGTGTGGGGCATTTGAAGGGGTTCCCGGAGGCAGTGAGGACCAGCATGACTTTTCCCCGCTGGGGCTTTTGCTGTGGGAGCAGCGGCTGGACGTTTGCGTTTTTTGCTACAGAGACTACCGAGGGTTAAAAACAGTGGTTTTGAGGATGGAGTCCACAGGAAAGCAGAGAGGTCCAAAAGGTGTGGGGCATTTGAAGGGGTTCCCGGAGGCAGTGAGGACCAGCATGACTTTTTCCCCTTGAGACATTTGCTGTGGGAGCAGCGGCTGGAGGTTTGCGTTTTTTGCTTTAGAGGCTGCCGTGGGTTAAAAACGGTGGTTTTGAGGATGGAGTCCACAGGAAAGCAGAGAGGTCCAAAAGGTGTGGGGCATTTGAAGGGGTTCCCGGAGGCAGTGAGGACCAGCATGACTTTTCCCCGCTGGGGCCTTTGCTGTGGGAGCAGCGGCTGGACGTTTGCGTTTTTTGCTCCGGAGGCTGCCGAGAGTGAAAAACGGTGGTTTTGAGGATGGAGTCCGTAGGGAAGCAGAGAGGGCCCAAGTGTGTGGGGCATTTGAAGGGCTTCCCGGAGACAGTGAGGACCAGCATCACTTGTCCCCGCTGGGGCCTTTGCTGTGGGATCAGCGGCTGAACGTTTGCATTTTTTACTCCGGAGGCTGCCGAGAGTGAAAAACGGTGGTTTTGAGGCAATGAATTATGAAAATCACAAAATTTTGTCTTTGGCCTCCGGCCTCCACTTTTTTGGCCTCCACTTTTTTGGCCTCCACTTTTTTGGCCTCCACTTTTTTGGCCTCCACTTTTTTGGCCTCCACTTTTTTGGCCTCCACTTTTTTGGCCTCCACTTTTTTGGCCTCCACTTTTTTGGCCTCCACTTTTTTGGCCTCCACTTTTTTGGCCTCCACTTTTTTGGCCTCCACTTTTTTGGCCTCCACTTTTTTGGCCTCCACTTTTTTGGCCTCCACTTTTTTGGCCTCCACTTTTTTGGCCTCCACTTTTTTGGCCTCCACTTTTTTGGCCTCCACTTTTTTGGCCTCCACTTTTTTGGCCTCCACTTTTTTGGCCTCCACTTTTTTGGCCTCCACTTTTCCTCCTCTGGCCTCCACTTTCCGGCTTTTACTTTCTGGCCTCCGGCCTCCACCTTCCGGCCTCTATCTCCTGGCCTCCACCTTCCGGCCTCCACCTCCTTACTGTTGTTCCTGTTTTTCCATCTTTACGCCTTGCCCGTCCCCTCTTTCTCTCCCAGTGCTTCTACTTTCCCTTCCCCCCTTTCCTTTTTTCCCTCGTCCCCCCCTTTTTGTTTTTCCCCTGTCCCACTTTTCCTCCTTTTTGTTCTGCACTGTTCCGTCCCCCCTTTCCCCTCTCCTCCTTATTATTTTTTTATTTTTTAGTATAGAATCACACGCATACATTTCCACCTGAAGGGAAAGGGGGAGGGACAAGCCCTTTCCCGAGAACAGACAGCAGCTTTACTGCCACACTAACAATGGCTGCAAAATTTCTTCAGATGGATCAACACTCATTTGAAGTCTTCAAATACTTCTCATCTTTAAAGGAGGTGCCGCATGTCCACCTGAATCCTTCCTCTTTCTTCTGGCCTATTTGGTAATACGCTGAAATAGGATGATGCCATTTACGGCAGCCCAAGGTCCATTGTTGGGGTTGTATGCCTCAGAAGAGGGAGATTCATAGGGGACATTAGAAAACGTTACAATCTGGAAACATGGGTGGGAGCCATTGAAATAGAGAAAACCCTCTCATTTTACTATCTATTGACATATGACTATTTGTTTGCGTATAGCGAAGGTGTTCAAAATAAAAATCTACTCTACAAAAAACCTCCTCTATTACATAAAGGATTTTAGAATATAAAATATGTGTCCCACAGTCCGTTTTTACCTTTATTGTTCTCTCTCTGCCTGGCTCCCCGTCCCCATTCTTTAATTGCTCTGTCTCTCTCCTTCAGCTCATCGAGGTTTTTTGGTATGTTTCAGTTTATCTCTGTCTACCTCACTGCCCCCTTTTTTAATTCCTTCTTCTCTGCCTTGTGGCTCATTGCTCTTTTTTGTTTTGTGTGTTTTTTTTTTTTTTTTTTTTTTTTTTTTTTTCATCTCTGTCAGCATGGTTTCCTGTTGCTTCCTTCTTCCTGGCCTGTAGCCCATCGCTGTTGCATTGGGTTTACCATGCGAGGTGTCGTTAGCTGGGGCGGGGGCTGCAGGGGTGGGTTCTGTGAGAAGACACCGGGTGTTGTTCCCATGTTGGGCACAGCCAGTTCCCACGCTGAGACGGATGTGCTGCTGGTTAAAGCTGAGCCCATCGGCAGCGCTGGTAGGAAGCAGAGCAGAGGTTCTCCTGCAGCCTGTGGTGAAGACCATGGTGAGGCAGGCTGTTCCCCTGCAGTCCAGGGAGGTCCAGGGTGGAGCCAACGTGCCCCTGCGGCGCGTGGAGGACCCGAGGCCGGAGCAGGTGGCTGTGCCTGAAGGAAGCCGAGAGCCTGTGCGAGACCTGCGGCCTCGTGGGAGGGACCCCCCACTGGAGCAGAAAAAGAGCCTGAGGAGGAAGGAGCCGCAACCCCCATGCCATGTCCCCTGCGTTGGTCAGGGGTGGGATGTAGAGAAGTCAGGAGAGAAGAGGCGCCCAGGAAAAGAGGGAGGGGTGGCAGGAAGGTGTTTTATTTTGCGTTTGTTCCTATTTGTCATTATTTGATTAACAGTAAGTTAAATTAATTTCCCCTCCTACCCTTCCCTCTCTGATTCCCCAAACTAATTTGAACTTCTTGCCCGTGTGGCTTGTGCTATGTCGCTTTTCAAATTGTCTTCCTACCTCTCCCTCCATGCAGCTCTGCGTACCTAGGTTTGAATTCTGGTGTATGATTCTTGTATCCCATCGCTTTCAAGATTTTCTGTCCTTGTCTCCCTCTAGCCGTCTCCCTGTCTGTAAATCCCCATTCTTCCCTCTCTTTCCTGCACCCAGGCACTCTTTTTCACTTTCTTTTTACATCTCCCTGTCCCTATTTTTTAGTTTTTGTCTATGTTTCGTGTACCATATTGCCTTTTGAGATTTTCTTTCAATGTCTACCTCTGTCCGGATCCCCGGTGTTATTTTTTATGTCTTGCCAATGTTTCTTTTCCCCCTGACACGGCAGAAATTTTCCCCGCCCCTTGTCTTGTCTCCGTCTTCTTGTCCTGCCGGTCCCTTTGGCCTCTGTCCTGCTCCCTGTCGCTCTTATTTGTTCCTCCATCTCTATGCCTGTTATTTTGCGCAGTCTGTCCGCTCTCCTCTCTCTACGTGGCTGTCCCACTCCCCACCCCTCTCTTGTTTGCAGCGTGCTGTTTTCTGCTTCCCTGTCTCACACCTCTTCTCTATGTCCCTCTGTCCTTCCTCCTGCTTTTCTCTTGCCTTTTCTCCCTCTGTCCTGTTGCGTTTGGGCACTGAGCCTTATAGCCAACTCACTGCTGGGATTTCTTGCGTACATTAATGAATAAACTTTTCCTGCCCCTGGATGTGTTTGCATCCCCTGGGTGCAGAGGTCGTGGCTGGGGACAGGGGCAGGGGAGGGGGCGATGTGCTGTGGGGCTTTGGCAAGGGCCCCTGCTCCTGACGGGCTCCAGCTGTGGGCTGGGGCAGCCCAGGTGGGACCAGTGAGGTGATGGTGGGACGGGGCCAAGGGTTTAAAAAGGCTGCAGGTGGGGATGAGTGGGGGCAGCCTCAGGTGCAGCCAGTGAGGCTGAGGATGGGGCTGGCCCTGCTGTGCCAAGGGTCGGGGGCTGCCTGGGCACGCATGCCTGCTGGAGCTGGCTGAGGAGTGAAAAGAAGGGGGTTCCACAGGCGGCTGCCCCCAGCAAGGAGCGGACGGTCCCCACGGCGAGGAAGGATCACTCCCAGCCATTCCTGACAGCGCACACCACCAGCTCACAGCTCCAGGACGTCGGTACCTCTGTCAGCTGCACATGTGAGCCACCGTGCCTCCGGGAAGCCTCGGGGGAGAGTTTAATAGCATGCTTTTTGTTTTTTCCATTCCATTTCGATGAATTCCCGACTTTACCGAAAATGGAAATTTGTGTTTTTCACTAATGTTGCTGTATACTGTGTAAGATGCTGATATAACTACTCTTTATAGGGCTGATGATGAGACTATCAAGCAGGGGTTCAGGTTAGCATCTTGTATGTGTCTGTCTATGGCGTTTCAGTATTTTTAAAGAAAGCAGAAGGGACATAAGGCATAGTGTATTTCAGGTGATGGGACCGCTCATTGCATTTCCCCTTCACCCTTCCCTGTCCCCTTTCCCTGTTTTCCCCCTTCTTCCCTGTGTTCCCCCATTCCCCCCTTTTCCCTTTCTTTCCCGTTCTCCTCATCCCCCTTTACCCTTCTTTTAGTTGTCCCCTTTCCCCTTTCTTCCCTCCCGTCCCACCTTTCCCTCTTTCCCTTTATTCCCCCACCCCGTGTTCCCCCTTTCCTTTCCCTTTCTTCCACCCTGTCGCCCCTTTCCCCCTTTGCCTTTCTTTCCCCCTGTCCAATGTCCCCTATTTCCCCTTTTGTTCTACCTCCCCTGTTCCCTCATTATCCCTTATACCCCCCACCCCCCGTGCCCTTTCTTCCCCACACTACTGTCCCCCTTTCCCCCTTCCTTTCCCCTATGCCTCCTGTTTTGCTCTTTCCCTTCATCCTTGGTACCCCCTTTAATTCTTCCCCGTTGCCCCTTTCCCCGTCCTTTCCCTCTGCCCTTTCCCCCCCGTTGCCCCGTTCCTTCTTTTTCAATGACGCTCTCCCAATGTGTTCCATGCTCCCCCTTTCTCCCTTGTTCCCCCTTTCCTTCTCCTGCATCCCCCCTTTTCCCTACCCTTCTTTCTCAGTTCCCCCTACCATCTGTGTTCCGTGTCCCCCCTTCCCCATTTCCTCACCCCCCATCACCCCTTTTCTTTCTCCATTTTTCCTCCGTCCCATTTCTCCCTTTCTTTCCCCCACTCCATCTGCTGTCCCCCTCTTTCCACCTGTCTTGTCTCTCCTGTTCCAGGTCCCCCCTCTCTCTTTCTACCTCCCTTTCTTTCTGTTTTTCCATCTTCACACCTCGCCCGCCCCCCCTTCATTGTTTCTGCCCTGCTGCTCCCCTTTCTTCTTTTTTTTTTCCCCCAGCTGTCTCCTCTTTTCTCCTTTCTTGGCTCCCCATTTTCCCCCTCATTCCCACGTTGAACCCTCCCCCCACACTCCTCTCCCCCTCCTCACATGGCCCTTGTGATCTCGCAGGTCTTCTTGCCCGACAGTGACTTCCATCCCGGCATGATTCTTCTTGCTGAGAGTTTTCCCTCACCTTTGAGGCACATTGTTTGTAGTGTTCTGTGTAGTATCTGTGCATGTGCGCGTGGCTCGGAGTCACCCCGCCCAGGGGTGTAGAGTCAGGAGTAGGTGGGATACCTTTAAGAGTATACGGTTTATATTTTGATGTGTCGAGGCAAAAGCGGTAAAATCATTTCGGACCGAGTAGCTGTGAGTGGGTTTTGCGAACAGGTTTTTCATTAACGCTTCCTGGGGAAGGGCAGAGCTCTGCAGGAGGGGCCATTCAGCACTGGCGCCAGAGACTGCATCTCAGACGAAAGGAGGCTGCCGAGAGTGAAAAATGGTGGTTTTGAGGATGGAGTCCACAGGAAAGCAGAGAGGTCCAAAAGGTGTGGGGCATTTGAAGGGGTTCCCGGAGGCAGAGAGGACCAGCATGACTTTTAGCCGCTGGGGCCTTCGCTGTGGGAGCAGCGGCTGGACGTTTGCGTTTTTTGCTCCGGAGGCTGCCGAGAGTGAAAAACGGTGGTTTTGAGGATGGAGTCCACAGGAAAGCAGAGAGGTCCAAAAGGTGTGGGGCATTTGAAGGGGTTCCCGGAGGCAGTGAGGACCAGCATGACTTTTCCCCGCTGGGGCCTTTGCTGTGGGAGCAGCGGCTGGACGTTTGCGTTTTTTGCACCGGAGTGTGCCGAGAGTGAAAAATGGCAGTTTTGAGGTTATAGTCCACAGGAAAGCAGAGAGGTCCAAAAGGTGTGGGGCATTTGAAGGGGTTCCCGGAGGCAGTGAGGACCAGCATGACTTTTCCCCCCTGAGACCTTTGCTGTGGGAGCAGCAGCTGGACGTTTGCGTTTCTTGCTCCGGAGGCTGCCGAGAGTGAAAAACGGTGGTTTTGAGGATGGAGTCCACAGGAAAGCAGAGAGGTCCAAAAGGTGTGGGGCGTTTGAAGGCGTTCCCGGAGGCAGTGAGGACCAGCATGACTTTTCCCCGCTGGGGCCTTTGCTGTGGGAGCAGCGGCTGGACGTTTGCGTTTTTTGCTCCGGAGGCTGCCGAGAGTGAAAAACGGTGGTTTTGAGGATGGAGTCCACAGGAAAACAGTGAGGTCCAAAAGGTGTGGGGCATTTGAAGGGGTTCACGGAGGCAGTGAGGACCAGCATGACTTTTCCCCTTTGGCTCCTTTGCTGTTGGAGCAGCGGCTGAACGTTTGCGTTTTTAGCTCCGGAGGCTGCCGAGAGTGAAAAACGGTGGTTTTGAGGATGGAGTCCACAGGAAAACAGAGAGGTCCAAAAGGTGTGGGGCTTTTGAAGGGTTTCCCGGAGGCAGTGAGGACCAGCGTGACTTTTCCCCGCTGGGGCCTTTGCTGTGGGAGCAGCGGCTGGACGTTTGCGTTTTTTGCTACAGAGACTACCGAGCGTTAAAAACGGTGGTTTTGAGTCTGGAGTCCACAGGAAAACAGAGAGGTCCAAAACGTGTGGGGCACTTGATGCGGTTCGTGGAGGCAGTGAGGACCAGCATGACTTTTCCCCTTTGGCTCCTTTGCTGTGGGAGCAGCGGCTGAACGTTTGCGTTATTTACTCCGGAGGCTGCTGAGAGTGAAACACAGTGATTTTGAGGATGGAGTCCACAGGAAAACAGAGAGGTCCAAAAGGTGTGGGGCATTTGAAGGGGTTCCTGGAGGCAGTGAGGACCAGCATGACTTTTCCCCCCTGAGATCTTTGCTGTGGGAGGAGCGGCTGAAGGTTTGCGTTTTTTGCTCCGGAGGCTGCCGAGAGTGAAAAACGGTGGTTTTGAGGATGGAGTCCACAAGAAAGCAGAGAGGTCCAAAAGGTGTGGGGCATTTGAAGGGGTTCCTGGAGGCAGTGAGGACCAGCATGACTTTTCCCCCCTGAGATCTTTGCTGTGGGAGCAGCGGCTGAAGGTTTGCGTTTTTTGCTCTGGAGGCTGCCGAGAGTGCAAAACGGTGGTTTTGAGGATGGAGTCCACAGGAAAGCAGAGAGGTCCAAAAGGTGTGGGGCATTTGAAGGGGTTCCCGGAGGCAGTGAGGACCAGCATGACTTTTCCCCGCTGGGGCCTTTGCTGTGGGAGCAGCGGCTGGACGTTTGCGTTTTTTGCTCCGGAGGTTGCTGAGAGTGAAAAACAGTGGTTTTGAGGATGGAGTCCACAGGAAAACAGAGAGGTCCAAAAGGTGTGGGGCATTTGAAGGGGTTCCCGGAGGCAGTGAGGACCAGCATGACTTTTCCCCTTTGGCTCCTTTGCTGTGGGAGCAGCGGCTGAACGTTTGCGTTTTTTGCTCCGGAGGCTGCCGAGAGTGAAAAACGGTGGTTTTGAGGATGGAGTCCACAGGAAAGCAGAGAGGTCCAAAAGGTGTGGGGCATTTGAAGGGGTTCCCGGAGTCAGTGAGGACCAGCATGACTTTTCCCCGCTGGGGTCTTTTCTGTGGGAGCAGTGGCTGGACGTTTGCGTTTTTTGCTATAGACACTACCGAGGGTTAAAAACGGTGGCTTTGAGGATGGAGTCCACAGGAAAGCAGAGAGGTCCAAAAGGTGTGGGGCATTTGAAGGGGTTCCCGGAGGCAGTGAGGACCAGCATGACTTTTCCCCGCTGGGGCCTTTGCTGTGGGAGCAGCGGCTGGACGTTTGCGTTTTTTGCACCGCAGTGTGCCGAGAGTGAAAAATGGCAGTTTTGAGGTTATAGTCCACAGGAAAGCAGAGAGGTCCAAAAGGTGTGGGGCATTTGAAGGGGTTCCCGGAGGCAGTGAGGACCAGCATGACTTTTCCCCCCTGAGACCTTTGCTGTGGGAGCAGCGGCTGGACGTTTGCGTTTTTTGCTCCGGAGGCTGCCGAGAGTGAAAAACGGTGGTTTTGAGGATGGAGTCCACAGGAAAACAGAGAGGTCCAAAAGGTGTGGGGCATTTGAAGGGGTTCCCGGAGGCAGTGAGGACCAGCATGACTTTTCCCCACTGGGGCCTTTGCTGTGGGAGCAGCGGCTGGACGTTTGCGTTTTTTGCTCCGGAGGCTGCCGAGAGTGAAAAACGGTGGTTTTGAGGATGGAGTCCACAGGAAAGCAGAGAGGTCCAAAAGGTGTGGGGCGTTTGAAGGGGTTCCCGGAGGCAGTGAGGACCAGCATGACTTTTCCCCCCTGAGATCTTTGCTGTGGGAGCAGCGGCTGAAGGTTTGCGTTTTTTGCTCCGGAGGCTGCCGAGAGTGAAAAACGGTGGTTTTGAGGATGGAGTCCACAGGAAAGCAGAGAGGTCCAAAAGGTGTGGGGCATTTGAAGGGGTTCCTGGAGGCAGTGAGGACCAGCATGACTTTTCCCCCCTGAGATCTTTGCTGTGGGAGCAGCGGCTGAAGGTTTGCGTTTTTTGCTCTGGAGGCTGCCGAGAGTGCAAAACGGTGGTTTTGAGGATGGAGTCCACAGGAAAGCAGAGAGGTCCAAAAGGTGTGGGGCATTTGAAGGGGTTCCTGGAGGCAGTGAGGACCAGCATGACTTTTCTCCCCTGAGACCTTTGCTGTGGGAGCAGCGGCTGGACGTTTGTGTTTTTTCCTACAGAGACTACCGAGGGTTAATAACGGTGGCTTTGAGGATGGAGTCCACAGGAAAGCAGAGAGGTCCAAAAGGTGTGGGGCATTTGAAGGGGTTCCAAGAGGCAGTGAGGACCAGCATGACTTTTTCCCCTTGAGACATTTGCTGTGGGAGCAGCGGCTGGACGTTTGCGTTTTTTGCTTTAGAGGCTGCCGTGGGTTAAAAACGGTGGTTTTGAGGATGGAGTCCACAGGAAAGCAGAGAGGTCCAAAAGGTGTGGGGCATTTGAAGGGGTTCCTGGAGGCAGTGAGGACCAGCATGACTTTTCCCCGCTGGGGCCTTTGCTGTGGGAGCAGCGGCTGGACGTTTGCGTTATTTGCTCCGGAGGCTGCTGAGAGTGAAACACAGTGATTTTGAGGATGGAGTCCACAGGAAAGCAGAGAGGTCCAAAAGGTGTGGGGCATTTGAAGGGGTTCCCGGAGGCAGTGAGGACCAGCATGACTTTTCCCCGCTGGGGCCTTTGCTGTGGGAGCAGCGGCTGGACGTTTGCGTTTTTTGCTCCGGAGGCTGCCGAGAGTGAAAAACGGTGGTTTTGAGGATGGAGTCCACAGGAAAGCAGAGAGGTCCAAAAGGTGTGGGGCATTTGAAGGGGTTCCCGGAGGCAGTGAGGACCAGCATGACTTTTCCCCGCTGGGGCCTTTGCTGTGGGAGCAGCGTCTGGACGTTTGCGTTTTTTGCTCCGGATGCTGCCGAGAGTGAAAAACGGTGGTTTTGAGGATGGAGTCCACAGGAAAACAGTGAGGTCCAAAAGGTGTGGGGCATTTGAAGGGGTTCCCGGAGGCAGTGAGGACCAGCATGACTTTTCCCCCCTGAGATCTTTGCTGTGGGAGCAGCGGCTGAAGGTTTGCGTTTTTTGCTCCGGAGGCTGCCGAGAGTGAAAAACGGTGGTTTTGAGGATGGAGTCCACAGGAAAGCAGAGAGGTCCAAAAGGTGTGGGGCATTTGAAGGGGTTCCTGGAGGCAGTGAGGACCAGCATGACTTTTCCCCCCTGAGATCTTTGCTGTGGGAGCAGCGGCTGAAGGTTTGCGTTTTTTGCTCTGGAGGCTGCCGAGAGTGCAAAACGGTGGTTTTGAGGATGGAGTCCACAGGAAAGCAGAGAGGTCCAAAAGGTGTGGGGCATTTGAAGGGCTTCCCGGAGGCAGTGAGGACCAGCATGACTTTTCCCCGCTGGGGCCTTTGCTGTGGAAGCAGCGGCTGGACGTTTGCGCTTTTTGCTCCGGAGGCTGCCGAGAGTGAAAAACGGTGGTTTTGAGGATGGAGTCCACAGGAAAACAGAGAGGTCCAAAAGGTGTGGGGCATTTGAAGGGGTTCCTGGAGGCAGTGAGGACCAGCATGACTTTTCTCCCCTGAGACCTTTGCTGTGGGAGCAGCGGCTGGACGTTTGCGTTTTTTCCTACAGAGACTACCGAGGGTTAATAACGGTGGCTTTGAGGATGGAGTCCACAGGAAAGCAGAGAGGTCCAAAAGGTGTGGGGCATTTGAAGGGGTTCCAAGAGGCAGTGAGGACCAGCATGACTTTTTCCCCTTGAGACATTTGCTGTGGGAGCAGCGGCTGGACGTTTGCGTTTTTTGCTTTAGAGGCTGCCGTGGGTTAAAAACGGTGGTTTTGAGGATGGAGTCCACAGGAAAGCAGAGAGGTCCAAAAGGTGTGGGGCATTTGAAGGGGTTCCTGGAGGCAGTGAGGACCAGCATGACTTTTCCCCGCTGGGGCCTTTGCTGTGGGAGCAGCGGCTGGACGTTTGCGTTATTTGCTCCGGAGGCTGCTGAGAGTGAAACACAGTGATTTTGAGGATGGAGTCCACAGGAAAGCAGAGAGGTCCAAAAGGTGTGGGGCATTTGAAGGGGTTCCCGGAGGCAGTGAGGACCAGCATGACTTTTCCCCGCTGGGGCCTTTGCTGTGGGAGCAGCGGCTGGACGTTTGCGCTTTTTGCTCCGGAGGCTGCCGAGAGTGAAAAACGGTGGTTTTGAGGATGGAGTCCACAGGAAAGCAGAGAGGTCCAAAAGGTGTGGGGCATTTGAAGGGGTTCCCGGAGGCAGTGAGGACCAGCATGACTTTTCCCCTTTGGCTCCTTTGCTGTGGGAGCAGCGGCTGAACGTTTGCGTTTTTTGCTCCGGAGGCTGCCGAGAGTGAAAAACGGTGGTTTTGAGGATGGAGTCCACAAGAAAGCAGAGAGGTCCAAAAGGTGTGGGGCATTTGAAGGGGTTCCTGGAGGCAGTGAGGACCAGCATGACTTTTCCCCCCTGAGATCTTTGCTGTGGGAGCAGCGGCTGAAGGTTTGCGTTTTTTGCTCTGGAGGCTGCCGAGAGTGCAAAACGGTGGTTTTGAGGATGGAGTCCACAGGAAAGCAGAGAGGTCCAAAAGGTGTGGGGCATTTGAAGGGGTTCCCGGAGGCAGTGAGGACCAGCATGACTTTTCCCCGCTGGGGCCTTTGCTGTGGGAGCAGCGGCTGGACGTTTGCGTTTTTTGCTCCGGAGGTTGCTGAGAGTGAAAAACAGTGGTTTTGAGGATGGAGTCCACAGGAAAACAGAGAGGTCCAAAAGGTGTGGGGCATTTGAAGGGGTTCCCGGAGGCAGTGAGGACCAGCATGACTTTTCCCCTTTGGCTCCTTTGCTGTGGGAGCAGCGGCTGAACGTTTGCGTTTTTTGCTCCGGAGGCTGCCGAGAGTGAAAAACGGTGGTTTTGAGGATGGAGTCCACAGGAAAGCAGAGAGGTCCAAAAGGTGTGGGGCATTTGAAGGGGTTCCCGGAGTCAGTGAGGACCAGCATGACTTTTCCCCGCTGGGGTCTTTTCTGTGGGAGCAGTGGCTGGACGTTTGCGTTTTTTGCTATAGACACTACCGAGGGTTAAAAACGGTGGCTTTGAGGATGGAGTCCACAGGAAAGCAGAGAGGTCCAAAAGGTGTGGGGCATTTGAAGGGGTTCCCGGAGGCAGTGAGGACCAGCATGACTTTTCCCCGCTGGGGCCTTTGCTGTGGGAGCAGCGGCTGGACGTTTGCGTTTTTTGCACCGCAGTGTGCCGAGAGTGAAAAATGGCAGTTTTGAGGTTATAGTCCACAGGAAAGCAGAGAGGTCCAAAAGGTGTGGGGCATTTGAAGGGGTTCCCGGAGGCAGTGAGGACCAGCATGACTTTTCTCCCCTGAGACCTTTGCTGTGGGAGCAGCGGCTGGACGTTTGCGTTTTTTGCTCCGGAGGCTGCCGAGAGTGAAAAACGGTGGTTTTGAGGATGGAGTCCACAGGAAAACAGAGAGGTCCAAAAGGTGTGGGGCATTTGAAGGGGTTCCCGGAGGCAGTGAGGACCAGCATGACTTTTCCCCACTGGGGCCTTTGCTGTGGGAGCAGCGGCTGGACGTTTGCGTTTTTTGCTCCGGAGGCTGCCGAGAGTGAAAAACGGTGGTTTTGAGGATGGAGTCCACAGGAAAGCAGAGAGGTCCAAAAGGTGTGGGGCGTTTGAAGGGGTTCCCGGAGGCAGTGAGGACCAGCATGACTTTTCCCCGCTGGGGCCTTTGCTGTGGGAGCAGCGGCTGGACGTTTGCGTTTTTTGCTCCGGAGGCTGCCGAGAGTGAAAAACGGTGGTTTTGAGGATGGAGTCCACAGGAAAACAGTGAGGTCCAAAAGGTGTGGGGCATTTGAAGGGGTTCCTGGAGGCAGTGAGGACCAGCATGACTTTTCCCCCCTGAGATCTTTGCTGTGGGAGCAGCGGCTGAAGGTTTGCGTTTTTTGCTCCGGAGGCTGCCGAGAGTGAAAAACGGTGGTTTTGAGGATGGAGTCCACAGGAAAGCAGAGAGGTCCAAAAGGTGTGGGGCATTTGAAGGGGTTCCTGGAGGCAGTGAGGACCAGCATGACTTTTCCCCCCTGAGATCTTTGCTGTGGGAGCAGCGGCTGAAGGTTTGCGTTTTTTGCTCTGGAGGCTGCCGAGAGTGCAAAACGGTGGTTTTGAGGATGGAGTCCACAGGAAAGCAGAGAGGTCCAAAAGGTGTGGGGCATTTGAAGGGGTTCCAAGAGGCAGTGAGGACCAGCATGACTTTTTCCCCTTGAGACATTTGGTGTGGGAGCAGCGGCTGGACGTTTGCGTTTTTTGCTTTAGAGGCTGCCGTGGGTTAAAAACGGTGGTTTTGAGGATGGAGTCCACAGGAAAGCAGAGAGGTCCAAAAGGTGTGGGGCATTTGAAGGGGTTCCTGGAGGCAGTGAGGACCAGCATGACTTTTCCCCGCTGGGGCCTTTGCTGTGGGAGCAGCGGCTGGACGTTTGCGTTATTTGCTCCGGAGGCTGCTGAGAGTGAAACACAGTGATTTTGAGGATGGAGTCCACAGGAAAGCAGAGAGGTCCAAAAGGTGTGGGGCATTTGAAGGGGTTCCCGGAGGCAGTGAGGACCAGCATGACTTTTCCCCGCTGGGGCCTTTGCTGTGGGAGCAGCGGCTGGACGTTTGCGCTTTTTGCTCCGGAGGCTGCCGAGAGTGAAAAACGGTGGTTTTGAGGATGGAGTCCACAGGAAAGCAGAGAGGTCCAAAAGGTGTGGGGCATTTGAAGGGGTTCCCGGAGGCAGTGAGGACCAGCATGACTTTTCCCCGCTGGGGCCTTTGCTGTGGGAGCAGCGGCTGGACGTTTGCGTTTTTTGCTCCGGAGGCTGCCGAGAGTGAAAAACGGTGGTTTTGAGGATGGAGTCCACAGGAAAACAGTGAGGTCCAAAAGGTGTGGGGCATTTGAAGGGGTTCCTGGAGGCAGTGAGGACCAGCATGACTTTTCCCCCCTGAGATCTTTGCTGTGGGAGCAGCGGCTGAAGGTTTGCGTTTTTTGCTCCGGAGGCTGCCGAGAGTGAAAAACGGTGGTTTTGAGGATGGAGTCCACAGGAAAGCAGAGAGGTCCAAAAGGTGTGGGGCATTTGAAGGGGTTCCTGGAGGCAGTGAGGACCAGCATGACTTTTCCCCCCTGAGATCTTTGCTGTGGGAGCAGCGGCTGAAGGTTTGCGTTTTTTGCTCTGGAGGCTGCCGAGAGTGCAAAACGGTGGTTTTGAGGATGGAGTCCACAGGAAAGCAGAGAGGTCCAAAAGGTGTGGGGCATTTGAAGGGCTTCCCGGAGGCAGTGAGGACCAGCATGACTTTTCCCCGCTGGGGCCTTTGCTGTGGAAGCAGCGGCTGGACGTTTGCGCTTTTTGCTCCGATGGCTGCCGAGAGTGAAAAACGGTGGTTTTGAGGATGGAGTCCACAGGAAAACAGAGAGGTCCAAAAGGTGTGGGGCATTTGAAGGGGTTCCTGGAGGCAGTGAGGACCAGCATGACTTTTCTCCCCTGAGACCTTTGCTGTGGGAGCAGCGGCTGGACGTTTGCGTTTTTTCCTACAGAGACTACCGAGGGTTAATAACGGTGGCTTTGAGGATGGAGTCCACAGGAAAGCAGAGAGGTCCAAAAGGTGTGGGGCATTTGAAGGGGTTCCAAGAGGCAGTGAGGACCAGCATGACTTTTTCCCCTTGAGACATTTGCTGTGGGAGCAGCGGCTGGACGTTTGCGTTTTTTGCTTTAGAGGCTGCCGTGGGTTAAAAACGGTGGTTTTGAGGATGGAGTCCACAGGAAAGCAGAGAGGTCCAAAAGGTGTGGGGCATTTGAAGGGGTTCCTGGAGGCAGTGAGGACCAGCATGACTTTTCCCCGCTGGGGCCTTTGCTGTGGGAGCAGCGGCTGGACGTTTGCGTTATTTGCTCCGGAGGCTGCTGAGAGTGAAACACAGTGATTTTGAGGATGGAGTCCACAGGAAAGCAGAGAGGTCCAAAAGGTGTGGGGCATTTGAAGGGGTTCCCGGAGGCAGTGAGGACCAGCATGACTTTTCCCCGCTGGGGCCTTTGCTGTGGGAGCAGCGGCTGGACGTTTGCGCTTTTTGCTCCGGAGGCTGCCGAGAGTGAAAAACGGTGGTTTTGAGGATGGAGTCCACAGGAAAGCAGAGAGGTCCAAAAGGTGTGGGGCATTTGAAGGGGTTCCCGGAGGCAGTGAGGACCAGCATGACTTTTCCCCTTTGGCTCCTTTGCTGTGGGAGCAGCGGCTGAACGTTTGCGTTTTTTGCTCCGGAGGCTGCCGAGAGTGAAAAACGGTTGTTTTGAGGATGGATTCCACAGGAAAACAGAGAGGTCCAAAAGGTGTGGGGCATTTGAAGGGGTTCCCGGAGGCAGTGAGGACCAGCATGATTTTTCCCCGCTTGGGCCTTTGCTGTGGGAGCAGCGGATGAACGTTTGCGTTTTTTGCTCCGGAGGCTGCCGAGGGTTAATAACGGTGGTTTTGAGGATGGAGTCCACAGGAAAGCAGAGAGGTCCAAAAGGTGTGGGGCATTTGAAGGGGTTCCCGGAGGCAGTGAGGACCAGCATAACTTTTCCGCCTTGGAACCTTTGCTGTGGGAGCAGCGGCTGGACATTTGCGTTTTTTGCTCTGGAGGCTGCCGTGGGTTAAAAACGGTGGTTTTGAGGTTAGAGTCCACAGGAAAGCAGAGAAGTCCAAAAGGTGTGGGGCATTTGACGGTGTTCCCGGAGGCAGTGAGGACCAGCATGACTTTTCCCCGCTGGGGCCTTTGCTGTGGGAGCAGCGGCTGGACGTTTGCGTTTTTTGCTCCGGAGGCTGCCGAGAGTGAAAAACGGTGGTTTTGAGGATGGAGTCCACAGGAAAGCAGAGAGGTCCAAAAGGTGTGGGGCATTTGAAGGGGTTCCTGGAGGCAGTGAGGACCAGCATGACTTTTCCCCCCTGAGACCTTTGCTGTGGGAGCAGCGGCTGGACGTTTGCGCTTTTTGCTCCAGAGGCTGCCGAGAGTGAAAAACGGTGGTTTTGAGGATGGATTCCACAGGAAAGCAGAGAGGTCCAAAACGTGTGGGGCATTTGAAGGGGTTCCCGGAGGCAGTGAGGACCAGCATGACTTTTCCCCCCTGAGACCTTTGTTGCGGGAGTAGCGGCTGGACATTTGTGGTTTTTGCTCCGGAGGCTGCCGAGAGTGAAAAACAGTGATTTTTGAGGATAGAGTCCACAGGAAAGCAGAGAGGTCCAAAAGGTGTGGGGCATTGGAAAGGGTTCCCAGAGGCAGTGAGGAACAGCATGACTTTTCCCCGCTGGGTCCTTTGATGTGGGAGCAGTGGCTGGACATTTGCGTTTTTTGCTACAGAGACTACCGAGGGTTAATAACGGTGGCTTTGAGGATGGAGTCCACAGGAAAGCAGAGAGGTCCAAAAGGTGTGGGGCATTTGAAGGGGTTCCCGGAGGCAGTGAGGACCAGCATGACTTTTCCACCTTGGAACCTTTGCTGTGGAAGCAGCGGCTGGACGTTTGCGTTTTTTGCTCCGGAGGCTGCCGAGAGTGGAAAACGGTGGTTTTGAGGATGGAGTCCACAGGAAAGCAGAGAGGTCCAAAAGGTGTGGGGCATTTGAAGGGGTTCCCGGAGGCAGTGAGGACCAGCATGACTTTTTCCCCTTGAGACCTTTGCTTTGGGAGCAGCGGCTGGACGTTTGCGTTTTTTGCTTTAGAGGCTGCCGTGGGTTAAAAACGGTGGTTTTGAGGATGGAGTCCACAGGAAAGCAGAGAGGTGCAAAAGGTGTGGGGCATTTGAAGGGGTTCCCGGAGGCAGTGAGGACCAGCATGACTTTTCCCCGCTGGGGCCTTTGCTGTGGGAGCAGCGGCTGGACATTTGCGTTTTTTGCTACAGAGATTACCGAGAGGGAAAAACGGTGGTTTTGAGGATGGAGTCCACAGGAAAGCAGAGAGGTCCAAAAGGTGTGGGGCATTTCAAGGGGTTCCCGGAGGCAGTGAGGACCAGCATGACTTTTCCCCCCTGAGATCTTTGCTGTGGGAGCAGCGGCTGGACGTTTGCGTTTTTTGCTCCGGAGTCTGCCGAGAGTGAAAAACGGTGGTTTTGAGGATGGAGTCCACAGGAAAGCAGAGAGGTCCAAAAGGTGTGGGGCATTTGAAGGGGTTCCCGGAGGCAGTGAGGACCAGCATGACTTTTCCCCTTTGGCTCCTTTGCTGTGGGAGCAGTGGCTGGACGTTTGCGTTTTTTGCTCCAGAGGCTGCCGAGAGTGAAAAACAGTGATTTTGAGGTTAGAGTCCACAGGAAAGCAGAGAGGTCCAAAAGGTGTGGGGCATTTGAAGGGGTTCCCGGAGGCAGTGAGGACCAGCATGACTTTTCCGCTTTGGAACCTTTGCTGTGGGAGCAGTGGCTGGACGTTTGCGTTTTTTGCTCCGGAGGCTGCCGAGAGTGAAAAACGGTGGTTTTGAGGATGGAGTCCACAGGAAAGCAGAGAGGTGCAAAAGGTGTGGGGCATTTGAAGGGGTTCCCGGAGGCAGTGAGGACCAGCATGACTTTTCCCCTTTGGCTCCTTTGCTGTGGGAGCAGCGGCTGGACCTTTGCGTTTTTTGCTTTAGAGGCTGCCGTGGGTTAAAAACGGTGGTTTTGAGAATGGAGTCCACAGGAAAGCAGAGAGGTCCAAAAGGTGTGGGGCATTTGAAGGGGTTCCCGGAGGCAGTGAGGACCACCATGACTTTTTCCCCTTGAGACCTTTGCTGTGGGAGCAGCGGCTGGACGTTTGCGTTTTTTGCTTTAGAGGCTGCCGTGGGTTAAAAACGGTGGTTTTGAGGATGGAGTCCACAGGAAAGCAGAGAGGTCCAAAAGGTGTGGGGCATTTGAAGGGGTTCCCGGAGGCAGTGAGGACCAGCATGACTTTTCCCCCATGAGACCTTTGCTGTGGGAGCAGTGGCTGGACGTTTGCGTTTTTTGCTCCAGAGGCTGCCGAGAGTGAAAAACAGTGATTTTGAGGTTAGAGTCCACAGGAAAGCAGAGAGGTCCAAAAGGTGTGGGGCATTTGAAGGGGTTCCCGGAGGCAGTGAGGACCAGCATGACTTTTCCGCTTTGGAACCTTTGCTGTGGGAGCAGTGGCTGGACGTTTGCGTTTTTTGCTTTAGAGGCTGCCGTGGGTTAAAAACGGTGGTTTTGAGAATGGAGTCCACAGGAAAGCAGAGAGGTCCAAAAGGTGTGGGGCATTTGAAGGGGTTCCCGGAGGCAGTGAGGACCAGCATGACTTTTTCCCCTTGAGACCTTTGCTGTGGGAGCAGCGGCTGGACGTTTGCGTTTTTTGCTTTAGAGGCTGCCGTGGGTTAAAAACGGTGGTTTTGAGGATGGAGTCCACAGGAAAGCAGAGAGGTCCAAAAGGTGTGGGGCATTTGAAGGGGTTCCTGGAGGCAGTGAGGACCAGCATGACTTTTCCCCGCTGGGGCCTTTGCTGTGGGAGCAGCGGCTGGACGTTTGAGTTTTATGCTCCAAAGGCTGCCGAGGGTTAAAAACGGTGGTTTTGAGGATGGAGTCCACAGGAAAACACAAAGGTCCAAAAGGTGTGGGGCATTTGAAGGGGTTCCTGGAGTCAGTGAGGACCAGCATGACTTTTCCCCGCTGGGGCCTTTGCTGTGGGAGCAGCGGCTGGACGTTTGCGTTTTTTGCTCCGATGGCTGCCGAGAGTGAAAAACGGTGGTTTTGAGGATGGAGTCCACAGGAAAGCAGAGAGGTCCAAAAGGTGTGGGGCATTTGAAGGGGTTTCCGGAGGCGGTGAGGACCAGCATGACTTTTCCCCGCTGGGGCTTTGCTGTGGGAGCAGCGGCTGGACGTTTGCGTTTTTTGCTCCGGAGGATGCCGAGAGTGAAAAACGGTGGTTTTGAGGATGGAGTCCACAGGAAAGCAGAGAGGTCCAAAAGGTGTGGGGCATTTGAAGGGGTTTCCGGAGGCGGTGAGGACCAGCATGACTTTTCCCCGCTGGGGCCTTTGCTGTGGTACCAGCGGCTGGACGTTTGCGTTTTTTGCTCCGGAGGCTGCCGAGAGTGAAAAACGGTGGTTTTGAGGATGGAGTCCACAGGAAAGCAGAGAGGTCCAAAAGGTGTGGGGCATTTGAAGGGGTTCCCGGAGGCAGTGAGGACCAGCATGACTTTTCCCGGCTGGGGCCTTTGCTGTGGTACCAGCGGCTGGACGTTTGCGCTTTTTGCTCCGGAGGCTGCCGAGAGTGAAAAACGGTGGTTTTGAGGATGGATTCCACAGGAAAGCAGAGAGGTCCAAAAGGTGTGGGGCATTTGAAGGGGTTCCCGGAGGCAGTGAGGACCAGCATGACTTTTACCCGCTGGGGCCTTTGCTGTGGGAGCAGCGGCTGAACGTTTGCGTTTTTTGCTCCGGAGGCTGCCGAGAGTGAAAAACAGTGGTTTTGAGGATGGAGTCCACAGGAAAACAGAGAGGTCCAAAAGGTTTGGGGCATTTGAAGGGGTTCCCGGAGGCAGTGAGGACCAGCATGACTTTTCCCCGCTGGGGCCTTTGCTGTGGTACCAGCGGCTGGACGTTTGCGTTTTTTGCTCCGGAGGCTGCCGAGAGTGAAAAACGGTGGTTTTGAGGATGGAGTCCACAGGAAAGCAGAGAGGTCCAAAAGGTGTGGGGCATTTGAAGGGGTTCCCGGAGGCAGTGAGGACCAGCATGACTTTTCCCGGCTGGGGCCTTTGCTGTGGTACCAGCGGCTGGACGTTTGCGCTTTTTGCTCCGGAGGCTGCCGAGAGTGAAAAACGGTGGTTTTGAGGATGGATTCCACAGGAAAGCAGAGAGGTCCAAAAGGTGTGGGGCATTTGAAGGGGTTCCCGGAGGCAGAGAGGACCAGCATGACTTTTAGCCGCTGGGGCCTTCGCTGTGGGAGCAGCGGCTGGACGTTTGCGTTTTTTGCTCCGGAGGCTGCCGAGAGTGAAAAACGGTGGTTTTGAGGATGGAGTCCACAGGAAAACAGAGAGGTCCAAAAGGTGTGGGGCATTTGAAGGGGTTCCCGGAGGCAGTGAGGACCAGCATGACTTTTCCCCACTGGGGCCTTTGCTGTGGGAGCAGCGGCTGGACGTTTGCTTTTTTTGCTCCGGAGGCTGCCGAGAGTGAAAAACGGTGGTTTTGAGGATGGAGTCCACAGGAAAGCAGAGAGGTCCAAAAGGTGTGGGGCGTTTGAAGGGGTTCCCGGAGGCAGTGAGGACCAGCATGACTTTTCCCCGCTGGGGCCTTTGCTGTGGGAGCAGCGGCTGGACGTTTGCGTTTTTTGCTCCGGAGGCTGCCGAGAGTGAAAAACGGTGGTTTTGAGGATGGAGTCCACAGGAAAACAGTGAGGTCCAAAAGGTGTGGGGCATTTGAAGGGGTTCCTGGAGGCAGTGAGGACCAGCATGACTTTTCCCCCCTGAGATCTTTGCTGTGGGAGGAGCGGCTGAAGGTTTGCGTTTTTTGCTCCGGAGGCTGCCGAGAGTGAAAAACGGTGGTTTTGAGGATGGAGTCCACAGGAAAGCAGAGAGGTCCAAAAGGTGTGGGGCATTTGAAGGGGTTCCTGGAGGCAGTGAGGACCAGCATGACTTTTCCCCGCTGGGGCCTTTGCTGTGGGAGCAGCGGCTGGACGTTTGCGTTTTTTGCTCCGGAGGCTGCCGAGAGTGAAAAACGGTGGTTTTGAGGATGGATTCCACAGGAAAGCAGAGAGGTCCAAAAGGTGTGGGGCATTTGAAGGGGTTCCCGGAGGCAGTGAGGACCAGCATGACTTTTCCCCTTTGGCTCCTTTGCTGTGGGAGCAGCGGCTGGACGTTTGCGTTTTTTGCTTTAGAGGCTGCCGTGGGTTAAAAACGGTGGTTTTGAGAATGGAGTCCACAGGAAAGCAGAGAGGTCCAAAAGGTGTGGGGCATTTGAAGGGGTTCCCGGAGGCAGTGAGGACCAGCATGACTTTTTCCCCTTGAGACCTTTGCTGTGGGAGCAGCGGCTGGACGTTTGCGTTTTTTGCTTTAGAGGCTGCCGTGGGTTAAAAACGGTGGTTTTGAGGATGGAGTCCACAGGAAAGCAGAGAGGTCCAAAAGGTGTGGGGCATTTGAAGGGGTTCCTGGAGGCAGTGAGGACCAGCATGACTTTTCCCCGCTGGGGCCTTTGCTGTGGGAGCAGCGGCTGGACGTTTGAGTTTTATGCTCCAAAGGCTGCCGAGGGTTAAAAACGGTGGTTTTGAGGATGGAGTCCACAGGAAAGCAGAGAGGTCCAAAAGGTGTGGGGCATTTGAAGGGGTTCCTGGAGTCAGTGAGGACCAGCATGACTTTTCCCCGCTGGGGCCTTTGCTGTGGGAGCAGCGGCTGGACGTTTGCGTTTTTTGCTCCGATGGCTGCCGAGAGTGAAAAACGGTGGTTTTGAGGATGGAGTCCACAGGAAAGCAGAGAGGTCCAAAAGGTGTGGGGCATTTGAAGGGGTTTCCGGAGGCGGTGAGGACCAGCATGACTTTTCCCCGCTGGGGCTTTGCTGTGGGAGCAGCGGCTGGACGTTTGCGTTTTTTGCTCCGGAGGATGCCGAGAGTGAAAAACGGTGGTTTTGAGGATGGAGTCCACAGGAAAGCAGAGAGGTCCAAAAGGTGTGGGGCATTTGAAGGGGTTTCCGGAGGCGGTGAGGACCAGCATGACTTTTCCCCGCTGGGGCCTTTGCTGTGGGAGCAGCGGCTGAACGTTTGCGTTTTTTGCTCCGGAGGCTGCCGAGAGTGAAAAACAGTGGTTTTGAGGATGGAGTCCACAGGAAAACAGAGAGGTCCAAAAGGTGTGGGGCATTTGAAGGGGTTCCCGGAGGCAGTGAGGACCAGCGTGACTTTTCCCCGCTGGGGCATTTGCTGTGGTACCAGCGGCTGGACGTTTGCGTTTTTTGCTCCGGAGGCTGCCGAGAGTGAAAAACGGTGGTTTTGAGGATGGAGTCCACAGGAAAGCAGAGAGGTCCAAAAGGTGTGGGGCATTTGAAGGGCTTCCCGGAGGCAGTGAGGACCAGCATGACTTTTCCCGGCTGGGGCCTTTGCTGTGGTACCAGCGGCTGGACGTTTGCGCTTTTTGCTCCGGAGGCTGCCGAGAGTGAAAAACGGTGGTTTTGAGGATGGATTCCACAGGAAAGCAGAGAGGTCCAAAAGGTGTGGGGCATTTGAAGGGGTTCCCGGAGGCAGTGAGGACCAGCATGACTTTTACCCGCTGGGGCCTTTGCTGTGGGAGCAGCGGCTGAACGTTTGCGTTTTTTGCTCCGGAGGCTGCCGAGAGTGAAAAACAGTGGTTTTGAGGATGGAGTCCACAGGAAAACAGAGAGGTCCAAAAGGTTTGGGGCATTTGAAGGGGTTCCCGGAGGCAGTGAGGACCAGCGTGACTTTTCCCCGCTGGGGCCTTTGCTGTGGTACCAGCGGCTGGACGTTTGCGTTTTTTGCTCCGGAGGCTGCCGAGAGTGAAAAACGGTGGTTTTGAGGATGGAGTCCACAGGAAAGCAGAGAGGTCCAAAAGGTGTGGGGCATTTGAAGGGGTTCCCGGAGGCAGTGAGGACCAGCATGACTTTTCCCGGCTGGGGCCTTTGCTGTGGTACCAGCGGCTGGACGTTTGCGCTTTTTGCTCCGGAGGCTGCCGAGAGTGAAAAACGGTGGTTTTGAGGATGGATTCCACAGGAAAGCAGAGAGGTCCAAAAGGTGTGGGGCATTTGAAGGGGTTCCCGGAGGCAGAGAGGACCAGCATGACTTTTAGCCGCTGGGGCCTTCGCTGTGGGAGCAGCGGCTGGACGTTTGCGTTTTTTGCTCCGGAGGCTGCCGAGAGTGAAAAACGGTGGTTTTGAGGATGGAGTCCACAGGAAAACAGAGAGGTCCAAAAGGTGTGGGGCATTTGAAGGGGTTCCCGGAGGCAGTGAGGACCAGCATGACTTTTCCCCACTGGGGCCTTTGCTGTGGGAGCAGCGGCTGGACGTTTGCTTTTTTTGCTCCGGAGGCTGCCGAGAGTGAAAAACGGTGGTTTTGAGGATGGAGTCCACAGGAAAGCAGAGAGGTCCAAAAGGTGTGGGGCGTTTGAAGGGGTTCCCGGAGGCAGTGAGGACCAGCATGACTTTTCCCCGCTGGGGCCTTTGCTGTGGGAGCAGCGGCTGGACGTTTGCGTTTTTTGCTCCGGAGGCTGCCGAGAGTGAAAAACGGTGGTTTTGAGGATGGAGTCCACAGGAAAACAGTGAGGTCCAAAAGGTGTGGGGCATTTGAAGGGGTTCCTGGAGGCAGTGAGGACCAGCATGACTTTTCCCCCCTGAGATCTTTGCTGTGGGAGGAGCGGCTGAAGGTTTGCGTTTTTTGCTCCGGAGGCTGCCGAGAGTGAAAAACGGTGGTTTTGAGGATGGAGTCCACAGGAAAGCAGAGAGGTCCAAAAGGTGTGGGGCATTTGAAGGGGTTCCTGGAGGCAGTGAGGACCAGCATGACTTTTCCCCGCTGGGGCCTTTGCTGTGGGAGCAGCGGCTGGACGTTTGCGTTTTTTGCTCCGGAGGCTGCCGAGAGTGAAAAACGGTGGTTTTGAGGATGGATTCCACAGGAAAGCAGAGAGGTCCAAAAGGTGTGGGGCATTTGAAGGGGTTCCCGGAGGCAGTGAGGACCAGCATGACTTTTCCCCTTTGGCTCCTTTGCTGTGGGAGCAGCGGCTGGACGTTTGCGTTTTTTGCTTTAGAGGCTGCCGTGGGTTAAAAACGGTGGTTTTGAGAATGGAGTCCACAGGAAAGCAGAGAGGTCCAAAAGGTGTGGGGCATTTGAAGGGGTTCCCGGAGGCAGTGAGGACCAGCATGACTTTTTCCCCTTGAGACCTTTGCTGTGGGAGCAGCGGCTGGACGTTTGCGTTTTTTGCTTTAGAGGCTGCCGTGGGTTAAAAACGGTGGTTTTGAGGATGGAGTCCACAGGAAAGCAGAGAGGTCCAAAAGGTGTGGGGCATTTGAAGGGGTTCCTGGAGGCAGTGAGGACCAGCATGACTTTTCCCCGCTGGGGCCTTTGCTGTGGGAGCAGCGGCTGGACGTTTGAGTTTTATGCTCCAAAGGCTGCCGAGGGTTAAAAACGGTGGTTTTGAGGATGGAGTCCACAGGAAAACACAAAGGTCCAAAAGGTGTGGGGCATTTGAAGGGGTTCCTGGAGTCAGTGAGGACCAGCATGACTTTTCCCCGCTGGGGCCTTTGCTGTGGGAGCAGCGGCTGGACGTTTGCGTTTTTTGCTCCGATGGCTGCCGAGAGTGAAAAACGGTGGTTTTGAGGATGGAGTCCACAGGAAAGCAGAGAGGTCCAAAAGGTGTGGGGCATTTGAAGGGGTTTCCGGAGGCGGTGAGGACCAGCATGACTTTTCCCCGCTGGGGCTTTGCTGTGGGAGCAGCGGCTGGACGTTTGCGTTTTTTGCTCCGGAGGATGCCGAGAGTGAAAAACGGTGGTTTTGAGGATGGAGTCCACAGGAAAGCAGAGAGGTCCAAAAGGTGTGGGGCATTTGAAGGGGTTTCCGGAGGCGGTGAGGACCAGCATGACTTTTCCCCGCTGGGGCCTTTGCTGTGGGAGCAGCGGCTGAACGTTTGCGTTTTTTGCTCCGGAGGCTGCCGAGAGTGAAAAACAGTGGTTTTGAGGATGGAGTCCACAGGAAAACAGAGAGGTCCAAAAGGTGTGGGGCATTTGAAGGGGTTCCCGGAGGCAGTGAGGACCAGCGTGACTTTTCCCCGCTGGGGCATTTGCTGTGGTACCAGCGGCTGGACGTTTGCGTTTTTTGCTCCGGAGGCTGCCGAGAGTGAAAAACGGTGGTTTTGAGGATGGAGTCCACAGGAAAGCAGAGAGGTCCAAAAGGTGTGGGGCATTTGAAGGGCTTCCCGGAGGCAGTGAGGACCAGCATGACTTTTCCCCGCTGGGGCCTTTGCTGTGGTACCAGCGGCTGGACGTTTGCGCTTTTTGCTCCGGAGGCTGCCGAGAGTGAAAAACGGTGGTTTTGAGGATGGATTCCACAGGAAAGCAGAGAGGTCCAAAAGGTGTGGGGCATTTGAAGGGGTTCCCGGAGGCAGTGAGGACCAGCATGACTTTTACCCGCTGGGGCCTTTGCTGTGGGAGCAGCGGCTGAACGTTTGCGTTTTTTGCTCCGGAGGCTGCCGAGAGTGAAAAACAGTGGTTTTGAGGATGGAGTCCACAGGAAAACAGAGAGGTCCAAAAGGTTTGGGGCATTTGAAGGGGTTCCCGGAGGCAGTGAGGACCAGCGTGACTTTTCCCCGCTGGGGCCTTTGCTGTGGTACCAGCGGCTGGACGTTTGCGTTTTTTGCTCCGGAGGCTGCCGAGAGTGAAAAACGGTGGTTTTGAGGATGGAGTCCACAGGAAAGCAGAGAGGTCCAAAAGGTGTGGGGCATTTGAAGGGGTTCCCGGAGGCAGTGAGGACCAGCATGACTTTTCCCGGCTGGGGCCTTTGCTGTGGTACCAGCGGCTGGACGTTTGCGCTTTTTGCTCCGGAGGCTGCCGAGAGTGAAAAACGGTGGTTTTGAGGATGGATTCCACAGGAAAGCAGAGAGGTCCAAAAGGTGTGGGGCATTTGAAGGGGTTCCCGGAGGCAGAGAGGACCAGCATGACTTTTCCCCCCTGAGATCTTTGCTGTGGGAGGAGCGGCTGAAGGTTTGCGTTTTTTGCTCCGGAGGCTGCCGAGAGTGAAAAACGGTGGTTTTGAGGATGGAGTCCACAGGAAAGCAGAGAGGTCCAAAAGGTGTGGGGCATTTGAAGGGGTTCCTGGAGGCAGTGAGGACCAGCATGACTTTTCCCCGCTGGGGCCTTTGCTGTGGGAGCAGCGGCTGGACGTTTGCGTTTTTTGCTCCAGAGGCTGCCGAGAGTGAAAAACGGTGGTTTTGAGGATGGAGTCCACAGGAAAGCAGAGAGGTCCAAAAGGTGTGGGGCATTTGAAGGGGTTCCCGGAGGCAGTGAGGACCAGCATGGCTTTTCCCCCCTGAGACCTTTGCTGTGGGAGCAGTGGCTGGACGTTTGCGTTTTTTGCTCCGGAGGCTGTTGAGAGTGAAAAACGGTGGTTTTGAGGATGGAATCCACAGGAAAGCAGAGAGGTCCAAAAGGTGTGGGGCATTTGAAGGGCTTCCCGGAGGCAGTGAGGACCAGCATGACTTTTCCGCCTTGGAACCTTTGCTGTGGGAGCAGCGGCTGGACATTTGCGTTTTTTGCTCCGGCGGATGCTGAGAGTGAAAAACGGTGGTTTTGAGGATGGAGTCCACAGGAAAGCAGAGAGGTCCAAAAGGTGTGGGGCATTTGAAGGGGTTCCCGGAGGCAGTGAGGACCAGCATGACTTTTCCCTGCTGGGGCCTTTGCTGTGGTTGCAGCGGCTGGACGTTTGCGTTTTTTGCTCCGGAGGCTGCCGAGAGTGAAAAACGGTGGTTTTGAGGATGGAGTCCACAGGAAAGCAGAGAGGTCCAAAAGGTGTGGGGCATTTGAAGGGGTTCCCGGAGGCAGTGAGGACCAGCATGACTTTTCCCCGCTTGGACCTTTGCTGTGGGAGCAGCGGCTGGACGTTTGCGTTTTTTGCTCCGGAGGCTGCCGAGAGTCAAAAACGGTGGTTTTGAGGATGGAGTCCACAGGAAAGCAGAGAGGTGCAAAAGGTGTGGGGCATTTGAAGGGGTTCCCGGAGGCAGTGAGGACCAGCATGACTTTTCCCCAATGGGGCCTTTGCTGTGGGAGCAGCGGCTGGACGTTTGCGTTTTTTGCTACAGAGACTACCGAGGGATAAAAACGGTGGTTTTGAGGATGGAGTCCACAGGAAAGCAGAGAGGTCCAAAAAGTGTGGGGCATTTGAAGGGGTTCCCAAAGGCAGTGAGGACCAGCATGACTTTTACCCGCTGGGGCTTTGCTGTGTGAGCAGCGGCTGGACCTTTGCGTTTTTTGCTCCGGAGGCTGCCGAGAGTGAAAAACGGTGGTTTTGAGGATGGAGTCCACAGGAAAGCAGAGAGGTCCAAAAGGTGTGGGGCATTTGAAGGGGTTCCCGGAGGCAGTGAGGACCAGCATGACTTTTCCGCCTTGGAACCTTTGCTGTGGGAGCAGCGGCTGGACGTTTGCGTTTTTTGCTCCGGAGGCTGCCGAGAGTGCAAAACGGTGGTTTTGAGGATGGATTCTACAAGAAAACAGAGAGGTCCAAAAGGTGTGGGGCATTTGAAGGGCTTCCCGGAGGCAGTGAGGACCAGCATGACTTTTCCCCGCTGGGGCCTTTGCTGTGGGAGCAGCGGCTGGACGTTTGCATTTTTTGCTCCGGAGGCTGCCGAGAGTTAAAAACGGTGGTTTTGAGGATGGAGTCCACAGGAAAGCAGAGAGGTCCAAAAGGTGTGGGGCATTTGAAGGGGTTCCCGGAGGCAGTGAGGACCCGCATGTCTTTTCCGCCTTGGAACCTTTGCTGTGGTAGCAGCGGCTGGACGTTTGCGTTTTTTGCTCCGGAGGCTGCCGAGAGTGAAAAACGGTGGTTTTGAGGATGGAGTCCACAGGAAAGCAGAGAGGTCCAAAATATGTGGGGCATTTGAAGGGGTTCCCAAAGGCAGTGAGGACCAGCATGACTTTTACCCGCTGGGGCTTTGCTGTGGGAGCAGCGGCTGGACGTTTGCGTTTTTTGCTCCGGAGGCTGCCGAGAGTGAAAAACGGTGGTTTTGAGGATGGAGTACACAGGAAAACAGAGAGGTCCAAAATGTGTGGGGCATTTGAAGGGGTTCCCGGAGGCAGTGAGGACCAGCATGACTTTTCCCCGCTGGGGCCTTTGCTGTGGGAGCAGCGGCTGGACGTTTGCGTTTTTTGCTCCGGAGGCTGCCGAGAGTGAAAAACAGTGGTTTTGAGGATGGAGTCCACAGGAAAGCAGAGAGGTCCAAAAAGTGTGGGGCATTTGAAGGGGTTCCCAAAGGCAGTGAGGACCAGCATGACTTTTACCCGCTGGGGCTTTGCTGTGGGAGCAGCGGCTGGACCTTTGCGTTTTTTGCTCCGGAGGCTGCCGAGAGTGAAAAACGGTGGTTTTGAGGATGGAGTCCACAGGAAAGCAGAGAGGTCCAAAAGGTGTGGGGCATTTGAAGGGGTTCCCGGAGGCAGTGAGGACCAGCATGACTTTTCCGCCTTGGAACCTTTGCTGTGGGAGCAGCGGCTGGACGTTTGCGTTTTTTGCTACAGAGACTACGGAGGGTTAAACGGTGGTTTTGAGGATGGAGTCCACAGGAAAGCAGAGAGGTCCAAAAGGTGTGGGGCATTTGAAGGGCTTCCCGGAGGCAGTGAGGACCAGCATGACCTTTCCCCGCTGGGGCCTTTGCTGTGGGAGCAGCGGCTGGACGTTTGCGTTTTTTGCTCCAGAGGCTGCCGAGGGTTAAAAACGGTGGTTTTGAGGATGGAGTCCACAGGAAAGCAGAGAGGTCCAAAAGGTGTGGGGCATTTGAAGGGGTTCCCAGAGGCAGTGAGGACCAGCATGACTTTTCCGCCTTGGAACCTTTGCTGTGGGAGCAGCGGCTGGACGTTTGCGTTTTTTGCTCCGGAGGCTGCCGAGAGTGCAAAACGGTGGTTTTGAGGATGGATTCTACAGGAAAACAGAGAGGTCCAAAAGGTGTGGGGCATTTGAAGGGCTTCCCGGAGGCAGTGAGGACCAGCATGACTTTTCCACGCTGGGGCCTTTGCTGTGGGAGCAGCGGCTGGACCTTTGCATTTTTTGCTCCGGAGGCTGCCGAGAGTTAAAAACGGTGGTTTTGAGGATGGAGTCCACAGGAAAGCAGAGAGGTCCAAAAGGTGTGGGGCATTTGAAGGGGTTCCCGGAGGCAGTGAGGACCAGCATGACTTTTCCGCCTTGGAACCTTTGCTGTGGGAGCAGCGGCTGGACGTTTGCGTTTTTTGCTACAGAGACTACCGAGGGTTAAATGGTGGTTTTTAGGATGGAGTCCACAGGAAAGCAGAGAGGTCCAAAAGGTGTGGGGCATTTGAAGGGGTTCCCGGAGGCAGTGAAGACCAGCATGACTTTTCCCCGCTGGGGCCTTTCTGTGGTAGCAGCGGCTGGACGTTTGCGTTTTTTGCTCCGGAGGCTGCCGAGAGTGAAAAACGGTGGTTTTGAGGATGGAGTCCACAGGAAAGCAGAGAGGTCCAAAAGGTGTGGGGCATTTGAAGGGGTTCCCGGAGGCAGTGAGGACCAGCATGACTTTTCCCCGCTGGGGCCTTTGCTGTGGGGGCAGCGGCTGGATGTTTGTGTTTTTTGCTCCGGAGGCTGCCGAGAGTGAAAAACGGTGGTTTTGAGGATGGATTCTACAGGAAAGCAGAGAGGTCCAAAAGGTGTGGGGCATTTGAAGGGGTTCCCAGAGGCAGTGAGGACCAGCATGACTTTTCAGCCTTGGAACCTTTGCTGTGGGAGCAGCGGCTGGACGTTTGCGTTTTTTGCTCCGGCGGATGCCAAGAGTGAAAAACGGTGGTTTTGAGGATGCATTCCACAGGAAAGCAGAGAGGTCCAAAAGGTGTGGGGCATTTGAAGGGCTTCCCGGAGGCAGTGAGGACCAGCATGACTTTTCCCCGCTGGGGCCTTTGCTGTGGGAGCAGCGGCTGGACGTTTGCATTTTTTGCTCCGGAGGCTGCCGAGAGTTAAAAACGGTGGTTTTGAGGATGGAGTCCACAGGAAAGCAGAGAGGTCCAAAAGGTGTGGGGCATTTGAAGGGGTTCCCGGAGGCAGTGAGGACCAGCATGTCTTTTCCGCCTTGGAACCTTTGCTGTGGGAGCAGCGGCTGGACGTTTGCGTTTTTTGCTCCGGAGGCTGCCGAGAGTGAAAAACGGTGGTTTTGAGGATGGAGTCCACAGGAAAGCAGAGAGGTCCAAAAGGTGTGGGGCATTTGAAGGGGTTCCCGGAGGCAGTGAGGACCAGCATGACTTTTCCGCCTTGGAACCTTTGCTGTGGGAGCAGCGGCTGGACGTTTGCGTTTTTTGCTCCGGAGGCTGCCGAGAGTGAAAAACGGTGGTTTTGAGGATGGAGTACACAGGAAAACAGAGAGGTCCAAAAGGTGTGGGGCATTTGAAGGGGTTCCCGGAGGCAGTGAGGACCAGCATGACTTTTCCCCGCTGGGGCCTTTGCTGTGGGAGCAGCGGCTGGACGTTTGCATTTTTTGCTCCGGAGGCTGCCGAGAGTTAAAAACGGTGGTTTTGAGGATGGAGTCCACAGGAAAGCAGAGAGGTCCAAAAGGTGTGGGGCATTTGAAGGGGTTCCCGGAGGCAGTGAGGACCAGCATGACTTTTCCGCCTTGGAACCTTTGCTGTGGGAGCAGCGGCTGGACGTTTGCGTTTTTTGCTACAGAGACTACCGAGGGTTAAATGGTGGTTTTGAGGATGGAGTCCACAGGAAAGCAGAGAGGTCCAAAAGGTGTGGGGCATTTGAAGGGGTTCCCGGAGGCAGTGAGGACCAGCATGACTTTTCCCCGCTGGGGCCTTTGCTGTGTGAGCAGCGGCTGGACGTTTGCGTTTTTTGCTACAGAGACTACCGAGGGATAAAAACGGTGGTTTTGAGGATGGAGTCCACAGGAAAGCAGAGAGGTCCAAAATGTGTGGGGCATTTGAAGGGGTTCCCAAAGGCAGTGAGGACCAGCATGACTTTTACCCGCTGGGGCTTTGCTGTGGGAGCAGCGGCTGGACCTTTGCGTTTTTTGCTCCGGAGGCTGCCGAGAGTGAAAAACGGTGGTTTTGAGGATGGAGTCCACAGGAAAGCAGAGAGGTCCAAAAGGTGTGGGGCATTTGAAGGGGTTCCCGGAGGCAGTGAGGACCAGCATGACTTTTCCCCGCTGGGACCTTTGCTGTGGGAGCAGCGGCTGGACGTTTGCGTTTTTTGCTCCGGAGGCTGCTGAGAGTGAAAAACGGTGGTTTTGAGGATGGAGTCCACAGGAAAGCAGAGAGGTCCAAAAGGTGTGGGGCATTTGAAGGGGTTCCCGGAGGCAGTGAGGACCAGCATGACTTTTCCGCCTTGGAACCTTTGCTGTGGGAGCAGCGGCTGGACGTTTGCGTTTTTTGCTCCGGAGGCTGCCGAGAGTGAAAAACGGTGGTTTTGAGGATGGAGTCCACAGGAAAGCAGAGAGGTCCAAAAGGTGTGGGGCATTTGAAGGGGTTCCCGGAGGCAGTGAGGACCAGCATGACTTTTCCCCGCTGGGGCCTTTGCTGTGTGAGCAGCGGCTGGACGTTTGCGTTTTTTGCTACAGAGACTACCGAGGGATAAAAACGGTGGTTTTGAGGATGGAGTCCACAGGAAAGCAGAGAGGTCCAAAATGTGTGGGGCATTTGAAGGGGTTCCCAAAGGCAGTGAGGACCAGCATGACTTTTACCCGCTGGGGCTTTGCTGTGGGAGCAGCGGCTGGACCTTTGCGTTTTTTGCTCCGGAGGCTGCCGAGAGTGAAAAACGGTGGTTTTGAGGATGGAGTCCACAGGAAAGCAGAGAGGTCCAAAAGGTGTGGGGCATTTGAAGGGGTTCCCGGAGGCAGTGAGGACCAGCATGACTTTTCCCCGCTGGGGCCTTTTCTGTGGGAGCAGCGGTTGGACGTTTGCGTTTTTTGCTCCGGAGGCTGCCGAGAGTGAAAAATGGTGGTTTTGAAGATGGAGTCCACAGGAAAGCAGAGAGGTGCAAAAGGTGTGGGGCATTTGAAGGGGTTCCCGGAGGCAGTGAGGACCAGCATGACTTTTCCCCGCTGGGACCTTTGCTGTGGGAGCAGCGGCTGGACGTTTGCGTTTTTTGCTCCGGAGGCTGCTGAGAGTGAAAAACGGTGGTTTTGAGGATGGAGTCCACAGGAAAGCAGAGAGGTCCAAAAGGTGTGGGGCATTTGAAGGGGTTCCCGGAGGCAGTGAGGACCAGCATGACTTTTCCGCCTTGGAACCTTTGCTGTGGGAGCAGCGGCTGGACGTTTGCGTTTTTTGCTCCGGAGGCTGCCGAGAGTGAAAAACGGTGGTTTTGAGGATGGAGTCCACAGGAAAGCAGAGAGGTCCAAAAGGTGTGGGGCATTTGAAGGGGTTCCCGGAGGCAGTGAGAACCAGCGTGACTTTTCCCTGCTGGGGCCTTTGCTGTGGTTGCAGCGGCTGGACGTTTGCGTTTTTTGCTCCGGAGGCTGCCGAGAGTGAAAAACGGTGGTTTTGAGGATGGAGTCCACAGGAAAGCAGAGAGGTCCAAAAGGTGTGGGGCATTTGAAGGGGTTCCCGGAGGCAGTGAGGACCAGCATGACTTTTCCCCGCTGGGACCTTTGCTGTGGGAGCAGCGGCTGGACGTTTGCGTTTTTTGCTCCGGAGGCTGCCGAGAGTCAAAAACGGTGGTTTTGAGGATGGAGTCCACAGGAAAGCAGAGAGGTGCAAAAGGTGTGGGGCATTTGAAGGGGTTCCCGGAGGCAGTGAGGACCAGCATGACTTTTCCCCGCTGGGGCCTTTGCTGTGGGAGCAGCGGCTGGACGTTTGCGGTTTTTGCTCCGGAGGCTGCCGAGGGTTAAAAACGGTGGTTTTGAGGATGGAGTCCACAGGAAAACAGAGAGGTCCAAAAAGTGTGGGGCATTTGAAGGGGTTCCCGGAGGCAGTGAGGACCAGCATGACTTTTCCCCGCTGGGGCCTTTGCTGTGGGAGCAGCGGCTGGACGTTTGCGTTTTTTGCTACAGAGACTACCGAGGGATAAAAACGGTGGTTTTGAGGATGGAGTCCACAGGAAAACAGAGAGGTCCAAAAAGTGTGGGGCATTTGAAGGGGTTCCCAAAGGCAGTGAGGACCAGCATGACTTTTACCCGCTGGGGCTTTGCTGTGTGAGCAGCGGCTGGACCTTTGCGTTTTTTGCTCCGGAGGCTGCCGAGAGTGAAAAACGGTGGTTTTGAGGATGGAGTCCACAGGAAAGCAGAGAGGTCCAAAAGGTGTGGGGCATTTGAAGGGGTTCCCGGAGGCAGTGAGGACCAGCATGACTTTTCCGCCTTGGAACCTTTGCTGTGGGAGCAGTGGCTGGACGTTTGCGTTTTTTGCTACAAAGACTACGGAGGGTTAAACGGTGGTTTTGATTATGGATTCCACAGGAAAGCAGAGAGGTCCAAAAGGTGTGGGGCATTTGAAGGGCTTCCCGGAGGCAGTGAGGACCAGCATGACCTTTCCCCGCTGGGGCCTTTGCTGTGGGAGCAGCGGCTGGACGTTTGCGTTTTTTGCTCCGGAGGCGGCCGAGAGTGAAAAACGGTGGTTTTGAGGATGGAGTCCACAGGAAAGCAGAGAGGTCCAAAAGGTGTGGGGCATTTGAAGGGGTTCCCGGAGGCAGTGAGGACCAGCATGACTTTTCCGCCTTGGAACCTTTGCTGTGGGAGCAGCGGCTGGACGTTTGCGTTTTTTGCTCCGGAGGCTGCCGAGAGTGAAAAACGGTGGTTTTGAGGATGGATTCTACAAGAAAACAGAGAGGTCCAAAAGGTGTGGGGCATTTGAAGGGCTTCCCGGAGGCAGTGAGGACCAGCATGACTTTTCCCCGCTGGGGCCTTTGCTGTGGGAGCAGCGGCTGGACGTTTGCATTTTTTGCTCCGGAGGCTGCCGAGAGTTAAAAACGGTGGTTTTGAGGATGGAGTCCACAGGAAAGCAGAGAGGTCCAAAAGGTGTGGGGCATTTGAAGGGGTTCCTGGAGGCAGTGAGGACCAGCGTGACTTTTCCGCCTTAGAACCTTTGCTGTGGGAGCAGCGGCTGGACGTTTGCGTTTTTTGCTCCGGAGGCTGCCGAGAGTGAAAAACGGTGGTTTTGAGGATGGAGTCCACAGGAAAGCAGAGAGGTCCAAAAGGTGTGGGGCATTTGAAGGGGTTCCCAAAGGCAGTGAGGACCAGCATGACTTTTACCCGCTGGTGCTTTGCTGTGGGAGCAGCGGCTGGACGTTTGCGTTTTTTGCTCCAGAGGCGGCCGAGAGTGAAAAACGGTGGTTTTGAGGATGGAGTCCACAGGAAAGCAGAGAGGTCCAAAAGGTGTGGGGCATTTGAAGGGGTTCCCGGAGGCAGTGAGGACCAGCATGACTTTTCCCCGCTGGGGCCTTTGCTGTGGGAGCAGCGGCTGGACGTTTGCGTTTTTTGCTCCGGAGGCTGCCGAGAGTGAAAAACGGTGGTTTTGAGGATGGAGTCCACAGGAAAGCAGAGAGGTCCAAAAGGTGTGGGGCATTTGAAGGGGTTCCCGGAGGCAGTGAGGACCAGCATGACTTTTCCGCCTTGGAACCTTTGCTGTGGGAGCAGCGGCTGGACGTTTGCGTTTTTTGCTCCGGAGGCTGCTGAGAGTGAAAAACGGTGGTTTTGAGGATGGAGTCCACAGGAAAGCAGAGAGGTCCAAAAGGTGTGGGGCATTTGAAGGGGTTCCCGGAGGCAGTGAGGACCAGCATGACTTTTCCGCCTTGGAACCTTTGCTGTGGGAGCAGCGGCTGGACGTTTGCGTTTTTTGCTCCGGAGGCTGCCGAGAGTGAAAAACGGTGGTTTTGAGGATGGAGTCCACAGGAAAGCAGAGAGGTCCAAAAGGTGTGGGGCATTTGAAGGGGTTCCCGGAGGCAGTGAGGACCAGCATGACTTTTCCCCGCTGGGGCCTTTCTGTGGTAGCAGCGGCTGGACGTTTGCGTTTTTTGCTCCGGAGGCTGCCGAGAGTGAAAAACGGTGGTTTTGAGGATGGAGTCCACAGGAAAGCAGAGAGGTCCAAAAGGTGTGGGGCATTTGAAGGGCTTCCCGGAGGCAGTGAGGACCAGCATGACTTTTCCACGCTGGGGCCTTTGCTGAGGGGGCAGCGGCTGGACGTTTGCGTTTTTTGCTCCGGAGGCTGCCGAGAGTGAAAAACGGTGGCTTTGAGGATGGATTCTACAGGAAAGCAGAGAGGTCCAAAAGGTGTGGGGCATTTGAAGGGGTTCCCAGAGGCAGTGAGGACCAGCATGACTTTTCAGCCTTGGAACCTTTGCTGTGGGAGCAGCGGCTGGACGTTTGCTTTTGTAGCTCCGGCGGATGCCAAGAGTGAAAAACGGTGGTTTTGAGGATGGAGTCCACAGGAAAGCAGAGAGGTCCAAAAGCTGTGGGGCATTTGAAGGGGTTCCCGGAGGCAGTGAGGACCAGCATGACTTTTCCCCGCTGGGGCCTTTGCTGTGGAAGCAGCGGCTGGACGTTTGCTTTTTTTGCTCCGCTGGATGCCGAGAGTGAAAAACGGTGGTTTTGAGGATGGAGTCCACAGGAAAGCAGAGAGGTCCAAAAGGTGTGGGGCATTTGAAGGGGTTCCTGGAGGCAGTGAGGACCAGCATGACTTTTCCCCGCTGGGGCCTTTGCTGTGGGAGCAGCGGCTGGACGTTTGCGTTTTTTGCTCCGGAGGCTGCCGAGAGTGAAAAACGGTGGTTTTGAGGATGGAGTCCACAGGAAAGCAGAGAGGTCCAAAAGGTGTGGGGCATTTGAAGGGGTTCCCGGAGGCAGTGAGAACCAGCATGACTTTTCCCCGCAGGGGCCTTTGCTGTGGGAGCAGCGGCTGGACGTTTGCGTTTTTTGCTCCGGAGGCTGCCGAGAGTGAAAAACGGTGGTTTTGAGGATGGAGTCCACAGGAAAGCAGAGAGGTCCAAAAGGTGTGGGGCATTTGAAGGGGTTCCCGGAGGCAGTGAGGACCAGCATGACTTTTCCCCGCTGGGGCCTTTGCTGTGGGAGCAGCGGCTGGACGTTTGCGTTTTTTGCTCCGGAGGCTGCCGAGAGTGAAAAACGGTGGTTTTTGAGGATGGAGTCCACAGGAAAGCAGAGAGGTCCAAAAGGTGTGGGGCATTTGAAGGGGTTCCCGGAGGCAGTGAGGACCAGCATGACTTTTCCCCGCTGGGGCCTTTGCTGTGGGAGCAGCGGCTGGATGTTTGCGTTTTTTGCTCCGGAGGCTGCCGAGAGTGAAAAACGGTGGTTTTGAGGATGGAGTCCACAGGAAAACAGAGAGGTCCAAAAGGTGTGGGGCATTTGAAGGGGTTCCCGGAGGCAGTGAGGACCAGCATGACTTTTCCCCGCTGGGGCCTTTGCTGTGGGAGCAGTGCTGAACGTTTGCGTTTTTTGCTCCGGAGGCTGCCGAGAGTGAAAAATGGTGGTTTTGAGGATGGAGTCCACAGGAAAGCAGAGAGGTCCAAAAGGTGTGGGGCATTTGAAGGGGTTCCCGGAGGCAGTGAGGACCAGCATGACTTTTTCCCGCTGGGGCCTTTGCTGTGGGAGCAGCGGCTGGACGTTTGCGTTTTTTGCTCCAGAGGCTGCCGAGAGTGAAAAACGGTGGTTTTGAGGATGGAGTCCACAGGAAAGCAGAGAGGTCCAAAAGGTGTGGGGCATTTGAAGGGGTTCCCGGAGGCAGTGAGGACCAGCATGACTTTTCCCCGCTGGGGCCTTTGCTGTGGGAGCAGCGGCTGGACGTTTGCGTTTTTTGCTCCGGAGGCTGCCGAGAGTGAAAAATGGTGGTTTTGAGGATGGAGTCCACAGGAAAGCAGAGAGGTCCAAAAGGTGTGGGGCATTTGAAGGGGTTCCCGGAGGCAGTGAGGACCAGCATGACTTTTCCCCGCTGGGGCCTTTGCTGTGGGAGCAGCGGCTGGACGTTTGCGTTTTTTGCTCCGGAGGCTGCCGAGAGTGAAAAACGGTGGTTTTGAGGATGGAGTCCACAGGAAAGCAGAGAGGTCCAAAAGGTGTGGAGCATTTGAAGGGGTTCCCGGAGGCAGTGAGGACCAGCATGACTTTTCCCCGCTGGGGCCTTTGCTGTGGGAGCAGCGGCTGGACGTTTGCGTTTTTTGCTCCGGAGGCTGCCGAGAGTGAAAAATGGTGGTTTTGAGGATGGAGTCCACAGGAAAGCAGAGAGGTCCAAAAGGTGTGGGGCATTTGAAGGGGTTCCCGGAGGCAGTGAGGACCAGCATGACTTTTCCCCGCTGGGGCCTTTGCTGTGGGAGCAGCGGCTGGACGTTTGTGTTTTTTGCTCCGGTGGATGCCGAGAGTGAAAAACGGTGGTTTTGAGGATGGAGTCCACAGGAAAGCAGAGAGGTCCAAAAGGTGTGGGGGCATTTGAAGGGGTTCCCGGAGGCAGTGAGGACCAGCATGACTTTTTCCCCGCTGGGGCCTTTGCTGTGGGAGCAGCGGCTGGACGTTTGCGTTTTTTGCTCCGGAGGCTGCCGAGAGTGAAAAATGGTGGTTTTGAGGATGGAGTCCACAGGAAAGCAGAGAGGTCCAAAAGGTGTGGGGCATTTGAAGGGGTTCCCGGAGGCAGTGAGGACCAGCATGACTTTTCCCCGCTGGGGCCTTTGCTGTGGGAGCAGCGGCCTGACGTTTGCGTTTTTTGCTCCGGAGGCTGCCGAGAGTGAAAAACGGTGGTTTTGAGGATGGAGTCCACAGGAAAGCAGAGAGGTCCAAAAGGTGTGGGGCATTTGAAGGGGTTCCCGGAGGCAGTGAGGACCAGCATGACTTTTCCCCGCTGGGGCCTTTGCTGTGGGAGCAGCGGCTGGACGTTTGCGTTTTTTGCTCCGGAGGCTGCCGAGAGTGAAAAATGGTGGTTTTGAGGATGGAGTCCACAGGAAAGCAGAGAGGTCCAAAAGGTGTGGGGCATTTGAAGGGGTTCCCGGAGGCAGTGAGGACCAGCATGACTTTTCCCCGCTGGGGCCTTTGCTGTGGAAGCAGCGGCTGGACGTTTGCTTTTTTTGCTCCGCTGGATGCCGAGAGTGAAAAACGGTGGTTTTGAGGATGGAGTCCACAGGAAAGCAGAGAGGTCCAAAAGGTGTGGGGCATTTGAAGGGGTTCCTGGAGGCAGTGAGGACCAGCATGACTTTTCCCCGCTGGGGCCTTTGCTGTGGGAGCAGCGGCTGGACGTTTGCGTTTTTTGCTCCGGAGGCTGCCGAGAGTGAAAAACGGTGGTTTTGAGGATGGAGTCCACAGGAAAGCAGAGAGGTCCAAAAGGTGTGGGGCATTTGAAGGGGTTCCCGGAGGCAGTGAGAACCAGCATGACTTTTCCCCGCTGGGGCCTTTGCTGTGGGAGCAGCGGCTGGACGTTTGCGTTTTTTGCTCCGGAGGCTGCCGAGAGTGAAAAACGGTGGTTTTGAGGATGGAGTCCACAGGAAAGCAGAGAGGTCCAAAAGGTGTGGGGCATTTGAAGGGGTTCCCGGAGGCAGTGAGGACCAGCATGACTTTTCCCCGCTGGGGCCTTTGCTGTGGGAGCAGCGGCTGGACCTTTGCGTTTTTTGCTCCGGAGGCTGCCGAGAGTGAAAAACAGTGGTTTTGAGGATGGAGTCCACAGGAAAACAGAGAGGTCCAAAAGGTGTGGGGCATTTGAAGGGGTTCCCGGAGGCAGTGAGGACCAGCATGACTTTTCCCCGCTGGGGCCTTTGCTGTGGAAGCAGCGGCTGGACGTTTGCTTTTTTTGCTCCGCTGGATGCCGAGAGTGAAAAACGGTGGTTTTGAGGATGGAGTCCACAGGAAAGCAGAGAGGTCCAAAAGGTGTGGGGCATTTGAAGGGGTTCCTGGAGGCAGTGAGGACCAGCATGACTTTTCCCCGCTGGGGCCTTTGCTGTGGGAGCAGCGGCTGGACGTTTGCGTTTTTTGCTCCGGAGGCTGCCGAGAGTGAAAAATGGTGGTTTTGAGGATGGAGTCCACAGGAAAGCAGAGAGGTGCAAAAGGTGTGGGGCATTTGAAGGGGTTCCCGGAGGCAGTGAGGACCAGCATGACTTTTCCCCGCTGGGGCCTTTGCTGTGGAAGCAGCGGCTGGACGTTTGCTTTTTTTGCTCCGCTGGATGCCGAGAGTGAAAAACGGTGGTTTTGAGGATGGAGTCCACAGGAAAGCAGAGAGGTCCAAAAGGTGTGGGGCATTTGAAGGGGTTCCTGGAGGCAGTGAGGACCAGCATGACTTTTCCCCGCTGGGGCCTTTGCTGTGGGAGCAGCGGCTGGACGTTTGCGTTTTTTGCTCCGGAGGCTGCCGAGAGTGAAAAATGGTGGTTTTGAGGATGGAGTCCACAGGAAAGCAGAGAGGTCCAAAAGGTGTGGGGCATTTGAAGGGGTTCCCGGAGGCAGTGAGGACCAGCATGACTTTTCCCCGCAGGGGCCTTTGCTGTGGGAGCAGCGGCTGGACGTTTGCGTTTCTTGCTCCGGAGGCTGCCGAGAGTGAAAAACGGTGGTTTTGAGGATGGAGTCCACAGGAAAGCAGAGAGGTCCAAAAGGTGTGGGGCATTTGAAGGGGTTCCCGGAGGCAGTGAGGACCAGCATGACTTTTCCCCGCTGGGGCCTTTGCTGTGGGAGCAGCGGCTGGACGTTTGCGTTTTTTGCTCCGGAGGCTGCCGAGAGTGAAAAACGGTGGTTTTGAGGATGGAGTCCACAGGAAAACAGAGAGGTCCAAAAGGTGTGGGGCATTTGAAGGGGTTCCCGGAGGCAGTGAGGAGCAGCATGACTTTTCCCCGCTGGGGCCTTTGCTGTGGGAGCAGCGGCTGGACGTTTGCGTTTTTTGCTCCGGAGGCTGCCGAGAGTGAAAAACGGTGGTTTTGAGGATGGAGTCCACAGGAAAGCAGAGAGGTCCAAAAGGTGTGGAGCATTTGAAGGGGTTCCCGGAGGCAGTGAGGACCAGCATGACTTTTCCCCGCTGGGGCCTTTGCTGTGGGAGCAGCGGCTGGACGTTTGCGTTTTTTGCTCCGGAGGCTGCCGAGAGTGAAAAATGGTGGTTTTGAGGATGGAGTCCACAGGAAAGCAGAGAGGTCCAAAAGGTGTGGGGCATTTGAAGGGGTTCCCGGAGGCAGTGAGGACCAGCATGACTTTTCCCCGCTGGGGCCTTTGCTGTGGGAGCAGCGGCTGGACGTTTGCGTTTTTTGCTCCGGAGGCTGCCGAGAGTGAAAAACGGTGGTTTTGAGGATGGAGTCCACAGGAAAGCAGAGAGGTCCAAAAGGTGTGGGGCATTTGAAGGGGTTCCCGGAGGCAGTGAGGACCAGCATGACTTTTCCCCGCTGGGGCCTTTGCTGTGGGAGCAGCGGCTGGACGTTTGCGTTTTTTGCTCCGGAGGCTGCCGAGAGTGAAAAATGGTGGTTTTGAGGATGGAGTCCACAGGAAAGCAGAGAGGTCCAAAAGGTGTGGGGCATTTGAAGGGGTTCCCGGAGGCAGTGAGGACCAGCATGACTTTTCCCCGCTGGGGCCTTTGCTGTGGGAGCAGCGGCTGGACGTTTGTGTTTTTTGCTCCAGTGGATGCCGAGAGTGAAAAACGGTGGTTTTGAGGATGGAGTCCACAGGAAAGCAGAGAGGTCCAAAAGGTGTGGGGCATTTGAAGGCGTTCCCGGAGGCAGTGAGGACCAGCATGACTTTTCCCCGCTGGGGCCTTTGCTGTGGGAGCAGCGGCTGGACGTTTGCGTTTTTTGCTCCGGAGGCTGCCGAGAGTGAAAAATGGTGGTTTTGAGGCTGGAGTCCACAGGAAAGCAGAGAGGTCCAAAAGGTGTGGGGCATTTGAAGGGGTTCCCGGAGGCAGTGAGGACCAGCATGACTTTTCCCCGCTGGGGTCTTTGCTGTGGAAGCAGCGGCTGGACGTTTGCTTTTTTTGCTCCGCTGGATGCCGAGAGTGAAAAACGGTGGTTTTGAGGATGGAGTCCACAGGAAAGCAGAGAGGTCCAAAAGGTTTGGGGCATTTGAAGGGGTTCCTGGAGGCAGTGAGGACCAGCATGACTTTTCCCCGCTGGGGCCTTTGCTGTGGGAGCAGCGGCTGGACGTTTGCGTTTTTTGCTCCGGAGGCTGCCGAGAGTGAAAAACGGTGGTTTTGAGGATGGAGTCCACAGGAAAGCAGAGAGGTCCAAAAGGTGTGGGGCATTTGAAGGGGTTCCCGGAGGCAGTGAGAACCAGCATGACTTTTCCGCCTTGGAACCTTTGCTGTGGTTGCAGCGGCTGGACGTTTGCGTTTTTTGCTCCGGAGGCTGCCGAGAGTGAAAAACGGTGGTTTTGAGGATGGAGTCCACAGGAAAGCAGAGAGGTCCAAAAGGTGTGGGGCATTTGAAGGGGTTCCCGGAGGCAGTGAGGACCAGCATGACTTTTCCCCGCTGGGGCCTTTGCTGTGGGAGCAGCGGCTGGACGTTTGCGTTTTTTGCTCCGGAGGCTGCCGAGAGTGAAAAATGGTGGTTTTGAGGATGGAGTCCACAGGAAAGCAGAGAGGTCCAAAAGGTGTGGGGCATTTGAAGGGGTTCCCGGAGGCAGTGAGGACCAGCATGACTTTTCCCCGCTGGGGCCTTTGCTGTGGGAGCAGCGGCTGGACGTTTGCGTTTTTTGCTCCGGAGGCTGCCGAGAGTGAAAAACGGTGGTTTTGAGGATGGAGTCCACAGGAAAGCAGAGAGGTCCAAAAGGTGTGGAGCATTTGAAGGGGTTCCCGGAGGCAGTGAGGACCAGCATGACTTTTCCCCGCTGGGGCCTTTGCTGTGGGAGCAGCGGCTGGACGTTTGCGTTTTTTGCTCCGGAGGCTGCCGAGAGTCAAAAATGGTGGTTTTGAGGATGGAGTCCACAGGAAAGCAGAGAGGTCCAAAAGGTGTGGGGCATTTGAAGGGGTTCCCGGAGGCAGTGAGGACCAGCATGACTTTTCCCCGCTGGGGCCTTTGCTGTGGGAGCAGCGGCTGGACGTTTGCGCTTTTTACTCCGGAGGCTGCCGAGAGTGAAAAACGGTGGTTTTGAGGATGGAGTCCACAGGAAAGCAGAGAGGTCCAAAAGGTGTGGGGCATTTGAAGGGGTTCCCGGAGGCAGTGAGGACCAGCATGACTTTTCCCCGCTGGGGCCTTTGCTGTGGGAGCAGCGGCTGGACGTTTGCGTTTTTTGCTCCGGAGGCTGCCGAGAGTGAAAAATGGTGGTTTTGAGGATGGAGTCCACAGGAAAGCAGAGAGGTCCAAAAGGTGTGGGGCATTTGAAGGGGTTCCCGGAGGCAGTGAGGACCAGCATGACTTTTCCCCGCTGGGGCCTTTGCTGTGGGAGCAGCGGCTGGACGTTTGCGTTTTTTGCTCCGGAGGCTGCCGAGAGTGAAAAACGGTGGTTTTGAGGATGGAGTCCACAGGAAAGCAGAGAGGTCCAAAAGGTGTGGGGCATTTGAAGGGGTTCCCGGAGGCAGTGAGGACCAGCATGACTTTTCCCCGCTGGGGCCTTTGCTGTGGGAGCAGCGGCTGGACGTTTGCGTTTTTTGCTCCGGAGGCTGCCGAGAGTGAAAAACGGTGGTTTTGAGGATGGATTCCACAGGAAAGCAGAGAGGTCCAAAAGGTGTGGGGCATTTGAAGGGGTTCCCGGAGGCAGTGAGGACCAGCATGACTTTTCCCCGCTGGGGCCTTTGCTGTGGGAGCAGTGCTGAACGTTTGCGTTTTTTGCTCCGGAGGCTGCCGAGAGTGAAAAATGGTGGTTTTGAGGATGGAGTCCACAGGAAAGCAGAGAGGTCCAAAAGGTGTGGGGCATTTGAAGGGGTTCCCGGAGGCAGTGAGGACCAGCATGACTTTTTCCCGCTGGGGCCTTTGCTGTGGGAGCAGAGGCTGGACGTTTGCGTTTTTTGCTCCAGAGGCTGCCGAGAGTGAAAAATGGTGGTTTTGAGGATGGAGTCCACAGGAAAGCAGAGAGGTCCAAAAGGTGTGGGGCATTTGAAGGGGTTCCCGGAGGCAGTGAGGACCAGCATGACTTTTCCCCGCTGGGGCCTTTGCTGTGGGAGCAGCGGCTGGACGTTTGTGTTTTTTGCTCCGGTGGATGCCGAGAGTGAAAAACGGTGGTTTTGAGGATGGAGTCCACAGGAAAGCAGAGAGGTCCAAAAGGTGTGGGGCATTTGAAGGGGTTCCCGGAGGCAGTGAGGACCAGCATGACTTTTCCCCGCTGGGGCCTTTGCTGTGGGAGCAGCGGCTGGACGTTTGCGTTTTTTTCTCTGGAGGCTGCCGAGAGTGAAAAACGGTGGTTTTGAGGATGGAGTCCACAGGAAAGCAGAGAGGTCCAAAAGGTGTGGGGCATTTGAAGGGGTTCCCGGAGGCAGTGAGGACCAGCATGACTTTTCCCCGCTGGGGCCTTTGCTGTGGGAGCAGCGGCTGGACGTTTGCGTTTTTTGCTCCGCTGGATGCCTAGAGTGAAAAACGGTGGTTTTGAGGATGGAGTCCACAGGAAAGCAGAGAGGTCCAAAAGGTGTGGGGCATTTGAAGGGGTTCCCGGAGGCAGTGAGGACCAGCATGACTTTTCCCCGCTGGGGCCTTTGCTGTGGGAGCAGCGGCTGGACGTTTGCGTTTTTTGCTCCAGAGGCTGCCGAGAGTGAAAAACGCTGGTTTTGAGGATGGAGTCCACAGGAAAGCAGAGAGGTCCAAAAGGTGTGGGGCATTTGAAGGGGTTCCCGGAGGCAGTGAGGACCAGCATGACTTTTCCCCGCTGGGGCCTTTGCTGTGGAAGCAGCGGCTGGACGTTTGCGTTTTTTGCTCGCTGGATGCCGAGAGTGAAAAACGGTGGTTTTGAGGATGGAGTCCACAGGAAAGCAGAGAGGTCCAAAAGGTGTGGGGCATTTGAAGGGGTTCCTGGAGGCAGTGAGGACCAGCATGACTTTTCCCCGCTGGGGCCTTTGCTGTGGGAGCAGCGGCTGGACGTTTGTGTTTTTTGCTCCGGTGGATGCCGAGAGTGAAAAACGGTGGTTTTGAGGATGGAGTCCACAGGAAAGCAGAGAGGTCCAAAAGGTGTGGGGCATTTGAAGGGGTTCCCGGAGGCAGTGAGGACCAGCATGACTTTTCCCCGCAGGGGCCTTTGCTGTGGGAGCAGCGGCTGGACGTTTGCGTTTCTTGCTCCGGAGGCTGCCGAGAGTGAAAAACGGTGGTTTTGAGGATGGAGTCCACAGGAAAGCAGAGAGGTGCAAAAGGTGTGGGGCATTTGAAGGGGTTCCCGGAGGCAGTGAGGACCAGCATGACTTTTCCCCGCTGGGGCCTTTGCTGTGGGAGCAGCGGCTGGACGTTTGCGTTTTTTGCTCCGGAGGCTGCCGAGAGTGAAAAACGGTGGTTTTGAGGATGGAGTCCACAGGAAAACAGAGAGGTCCAAAAGGTGTGGGGCATTTGAAGGGGTTCCCGGAGGCAGTGAGGAGCAGCATGACTTTTCCCCGCTGGGGCCTTTGCTGTGGGAGCAGCGGCTGGACGTTTGCGTTTTTTGCTCCGGAGGCTGCCGAGAGTGAAAAACGGTGGTTTTGAGGATGGAGTCCACAGGAAAGCAGAGAGGTCCAAAAGGTGTGGAGCATTTGAAGGGGTTCCCGGAGGCAGTGAGGACCAGCATGACTTTTCCCCGCTGGGGCCTTTGCTGTGGGAGCAGCGGCTGGACGTTTGCGTTTTTTGCTCCGGAGGCTGCCGAGAGTGAAAAATGGTGGTTTTGAGGATGGAGTCCACAGGAAAGCAGAGAGGTCCAAAAGGTGTGGGGCATTTGAAGGGGTTCCCGGAGGCAGTGAGGACCAGCATGACTTTTCCCCGCTGGGGCCTTTGCTGTGGGAGCAGCGGCTGGACGTTTGCGTTTTTTGCTCCGGAGGCTGCCGAGGGATAAAAACGGTGGTTTTGAGGATGGAGTCCACAGGAAAGCAGAGAGGTCCAAAAGGTGTGGGGCATTTGAAGGGGTTCCCGGAGGCAGTGAGGACCAGCATGACTTTTCCCCGCTGGGGCCTTTGCTGTGGGAGCAGCGGCTGGACGTTTGCGTTTTTTGCTCCGGAGGCTGCCGAGAGTGAAAAATGGTGGTTTTGAGGATGGAGTCCACAGGAAAGCAGAGAGGTCCAAAAGGTGTGGGGCATTTGAAGGGGTTCCCGGAGGCAGTGAGGACCAGCATGACTTTTCCCCGCTGGGGCCTTTGCTGTGGGAGCAGCGGCTGGACGTTTGTGTTTTTTGCTCCAGTGGATGCCGAGAGTGAAAAACGGTGGTTTTGAGGATGGAGTCCACAGGAAAGCAGAGAGGTCCAAAAGGTGTGGGGCATTTGAAGGCGTTCCCGGAGGCAGTGAGGACCAGCATGACTTTTCCCCGCTGGGGCCTTTGCTGTGGGAGCAGCGGCTGGACGTTTGCGTTTTTTGCTCCGGAGGCTGCCGAGAGTGAAAAATGGTGGTTTTGAGGCTGGAGTCCACAGGAAAGCAGAGAGGTCCAAAAGGTGTGGGGCATTTGAAGGGGTTCCCGGAGGCAGTGAGGACCAGCATGACTTTTCCCCGCTGGGGTCTTTGCTGTGGAAGCAGCGGCTGGACGTTTGCTTTTTTTGCTCCGCTGGATGCCGAGAGTGAAAAACGGTGGTTTTGAGGATGGAGTCCACAGGAAAGCAGAGAGGTCCAAAAGGTTTGGGGCATTTGAAGGGGTTCCTGGAGGCAGTGAGGACCAGCATGACTTTTCCCCGCTGGGGCCTTTGCTGTGGGAGCAGCGGCTGGACGTTTGCGTTTTTTGCTCCGGAGGCTGCCGAGAGTGAAAAACGGTGGTTTTGAGGATGGAGTCCACAGGAAAGCAGAGAGGTCCAAAAGGTGTGGGGCATTTGAAGGGGTTCCCGGAGGCAGTGAGAACCAGCATGACTTTTCCGCCTTGGAACCTTTGCTGTGGTTGCAGCGGCTGGACGTTTGCGTTTTTTGCTCCGGAGGCTGCCGAGAGTGAAAAACGGTGGTTTTGAGGATGGAGTCCACAGGAAAGCAGAGAGGTCCAAAAGGTGTGGGGCATTTGAAGGGGTTCCCGGAGGCAGTGAGGACCAGCATGACTTTTCCCCGCTGGGGCCTTTGCTGTGGGAGCAGCGGCTGGACGTTTGCGTTTTTTGCTCCGGAGGCTGCCGAGAGTGAAAAATGGTGGTTTTGAGGATGGAGTCCACAGGAAAGCAGAGAGGTCCAAAAGGTGTGGGGCATTTGAAGGGGTTCCCGGAGGCAGTGAGGACCAGCATGACTTTTCCCCGCTGGGGCCTTTGCTGTGGGACCAGCGGCTGGACGTTTGCGTTTTTTGCTCCGGAGGCTGCCGAGAGTGAAAAACGGTGGTTTTGAGGATGGAGTCCACAGGAAAGCAGAGAGGTCCAAAAGGTGTGGAGCATTTGAAGGGGTTCCCGGAGGCAGTGAGGACCAGCATGACTTTTCCCCGCTGGGGCCTTTGCTGTGGGAGCAGCGGCTGGACGTTTGCGTTTTTTGCTCCGGAGGCTGCCGAGAGTCAAAAATGGTGGTTTTGAGGATGGAGTCCACAGGAAAGCAGAGAGGTCCAAAAGGTGTGGGGCATTTGAAGGGGTTCCCGGAGGCAGTGAGGACCAGCATGACTTTTCCCCGCTGGGGCCTTTGCTGTGGGAGCAGCGGCTGGACGTTTGCGTTTTTTGCTCCAGAGGCTGCCGAGAGTGAAAAACGGTGGTTTTGAGGATGGAGTCCACAGGAAAGCAGAGAGGTCCAAAAGGTGTGGGGCATTTGAAGGGGTTCCCGGAGGCAGTGAGGACCAGCATGACTTTTCCCCGCTGGGGCCTTTGCTGTGGGAGCAGCGGCTGGACGTTTGCGTTTTTTGCTCCGGAGGCTGCCGAGAGTGAAAAATGGTGGTTTTGAGGATGGAGTCCACAGGAAAGCAGAGAGGTCCAAAAGGTGTGGGGCATTTGAAGGGGTTCCCGGAGGCAGTGAGGACCAGCATGACTTTTCCCCGCTGGGGCCTTTGCTGTGGGAGCAGCGGCTGGACGTTTGCGTTTTTTGCTCCGGAGGCTGCCGAGAGTGAAAAACGGTGGTTTTGAGGATGGAGTCCACAGGAAAGCAGAGAGGTCCAAAAGGTGTGGGGCATTTGAAGGGGTTCCCGGAGGCAGTGAGGACCAGCATGACTTTTCCCCGCTGGGGCCTTTCCTGTGGGAGCAGCGGCTGGACGTTTGCGTTTTTTGCTCCGGAGGCTGCCGAGAGTGAAAAACGGTGGTTTTGAGGATGGAGTCCACAGGAAAGCAGAGAGGTCCAAAAGGTGTGGGGCATTTGAAGGGGTTCCCGGAGGCAGTGAGGACCAGCATGACTTTTCCCCGCTGGGGCCTTTGCTGTGGGAGCAGTGCTGAACGTTTGCGTTTTTTGCTCCGGAGGCTGCCGAGAGTGAAAAATGGTGGTTTTGAGGATGGAGTCCACAGGAAAGCAGAGAGGTCCAAAAGGTGTGGGGCATTTGAAGGGGTTCCCGGAGGCAGTGAGGACCAGCATGACTTTTTCCCGCTGGGGCCTTTGCTGTGGGAGCAGAGGCTGGACGTTTGCGTTTTTTGCTCCAGAGGCTGCCGAGAGTGAAAAATGGTGGTTTTGAGGATGGAGTCCACAGGAAAGCAGAGAGGTCCAAAAGGTGTGGGGCATTTGAAGGGGTTCCCGGAGGCAGTGAGGACCAGCATGACTTTTCCCCGCTGGGGCCTTTGCTGTGGGAGCAGCGGCTGGACGTTTGTGTTTTTTGCTCCGGTGGATGCCGAGAGTGAAAAACGGTGGTTTTGAGGATGGAGTCCACAGGAAAGCAGAGAGGTCCAAAAGGTGTGGGGCATTTGAAGGGGTTCCCGGAGGCAGTGAGGACCAGCATGACTTTTCCCCGCTGGGGCCTTTGCTGTGGGAGCAGCGGCTGGACGTTTGCGTTTTTTGCTCTGGAGGCTGCCGAGAGTGAAAAACGGTGGTTTTGAGGATGGAGTCCACAGGAAAGCAGAGAGGTCCAAAAGGTGTGGGGCATTTGAAGGGGTTCCCGGAGGCAGTGAGGACCAGCATGACTTTTCCCCGCTGGGGCCTTTGCTGTGGGAGCAGCGGCTGGACGTTTGCGTTTTTTGCTCCGCTGGATGCCGAGAGTGAAAAACGGTGGTTTTGAGGATGGAGTCCACAGGAAAGCAGAGAGGTCCAAAAGGTGTGGGGCATTTGAAGGGGTTCCCGGAGGCAGTGAGGACCAGCATGACTTTTCCCCGCTGGGGCCTTTGCTGTGGGAGCAGCGGCTGGACGTTTGCGTTTTTTGCTCCAGAGGCTGCCGAGAGTGAAAAACCGTGGTTTTGAGGCTGGAGTCCACAGGAAAGCAGAGAGGTCCAAAAGGTGTGGGGCATTTGAAGGGGTTCCCGGAGGCAGTGAGGACCAGCATGACTTTTCCCCGCTGGGGCCTTTGCTGTGGAAGCAGCGGCTGGACGTTTGCGTTTTTTGCTCGCTGGATGCCGAGAGTGAAAAACGGTGGTTTTGAGGATGGAGTCCACAGGAAAGCAGAGAGGTCCAAAAGGTGTGGGGCATTTGAAGGGGTTCCTGGAGGCAGTGAGGACCAGCATGACTTTTCCCCGCTGGGGCCTTTGCTGTGGGAGCAGCGGCTGGACGTTTGTGTTTTTTGCTCCGGTGGATGCCGAGAGTGAAAAACGGTGGTTTTGAGGATGGAGTCCACAGGAAAGCAGAGAGGTCCAAAAGGTGTGGGGCATTTGAAGGGGTTCCCGGAGGCAGTGAGGACCAGCATGACTTTTCCCCGCTGGGGTTTTTGCTGTGGGAGCAGCGGCTGGACGTTTGTGTTTTTTGCTCCGGTGGATGCCGAGAGTGAAAAACGGTGGTTTTGAGGATGGAGTCCACAGGAAAGCAGAGAGGTCCAAAAGGTGTGGGGCATTTGAAGGGGTTCCCGGAGGCAGTGAGGACCAGCATGACTTTTCCCCGCTGGGGCCTTTGCTGTGGGAGCAGCGGCTGGACGTTTGCGTTTTTTGCTCCGGAGGCTGCCGAGAGTGAAAAACGGTGGTTTTGAGGATGGAGTCCACAGGAAAGCAGAGAGGTCCAAAAGGTGTGGGGCATTTGAAGGGGTTCCCGGAGGCAGTGAGGACCAGCATGACTTTTCCCCGCTGGGGCCTTTGCTGTGGGAGCAGCGGCTGGACGTTTGCGTTTTTTGCTCCGCTGGATGCCGAGAGTGAAAAACGGTGGTTTTGAGGATGGAGTCCACAGGAAATCAGAGAGGTCCAAAAGGTGTGGGGCATTTGAAGGGGTTCCCGGAGGCAGTGAGGACCAGCATGACTTTTCCCCGCTGGGGCCTTTGCTGTGGGAGCAGCGGCTGGACGTTTGCGTTTTTTGCTCCGGAGGCTGCCGAGAGTGAAAAACCGTGGTTTTGAGGATGGAGTCCACAGGAAAGCAGAGAGGTCCAAAAGGTGTGGGGCATTTGAAGGGGTTCCCGGAGGCAGTGAGGACCAGCATGACTTTTCCCCAATGGGGCCTTTGCTGTGGAAGCAGCGGCTGGACGTTTGCGTTTTTTGCTCCGCTGGATGCCGAGAGTGAAAAACGGTGGTTTTGAGGATGGAGTCCACAGGAAAGCAGAGAGGTCCAAAAGGTGTGGGGCATTTGAAGGGGTTCCTGGAGGCAGTGAGGACCAGCATGACTTTTCCCCGTTGGGGCCTTTGCTGTGAGAGCAGCGGCTGGACGTTTGCGTTTTTTGCTCCGGAGGCTGCCGAGAGTGAAAAACGGTGGATTTGAGGATGGAGTCCACAGGAAAGCAGAGAGGTCCAAAAGGTGTGGGGCATTTGAAGGGGTTCCCGGAGGCAGTGAGGACCAGCATGACTTTTCCCCGCAGGGGCCTTTGCTGTGGGAGCAGCGGCTGGACGTTTGCGTTTTTTGCTCCGGAGGCTGCCGAGAGTGAAAAACGGTGGTTTTGAGGATGGAGTCCACAGGAAAGCAGAGAGGTCCAAAAGGTGTGGGGCATTTGAAGGGGTTCCCGGAGGCAGTGAGGACCAGCATGACTTTTCCGCTTTGGAACCTTTGCTGTGGGAGCAGCGGCTGGACGTTTGCGTTTTTCGCTACAGAGACTACCGAGGGTTAAATGGTGGTTTTGAGGATGGAGTCCACAGGAAAGCAGAGAGGTCCAAAAGGTGTGGGGCATTTGAAGGGGTTCCCAAAGGCAGTGAGGACCAGCATGACTTTTACCCGCTGGGGCCTTTGCTGTGGGAGCAGCGACTGGACGTTTGTGTTGTTTGCTGCAGAGAATACCGAGGGATAAAAACGGTGGTTTTGAGGATGGAGTCCACAGGAAAGCAGAGAGGTCCAAAAAGTGTGGGGCATTTGAAGGGGTTCCCAAAGGCAGTGAGGACCAGCATGACTTGTACCCGCTGGGGCTTTGCTGTGGGAGCAGCGGCTGGACGTTTGCGGTTTTTGCTCCGGCGGATGCTGAGAGTGAAAAACGGTGGTTTTGAGGATGGAGTCCACAGGAAAGCAGAGAGGTCCAAAAGGTGTGGGGCATTTGAAGGGGTTCCTGGAGGCAGTGAGGACCAGCATGACTTTTCCCCGCTGGGGCCTTTGCTGTGGAAGCAGCGGCTGGACGTTTGCGTTTTTTGCTCCGGAGGCTGCCGAGAGTGAAAAACGGTGGTTTTGAGGATGGAGTCCACAGGAAAGCAGAGAGGTCCAAAAGGTGTGGGGCATTTGAAGGGGTTCCTGGAGGCAGTGAGGACCAGCATGACTTTTCCCCGCTGGGGCCTTTGCTGTGGAAGTAGCGGCTGGACGTTTGCGTTTTTTGCTCCGGCGGATGCCGAGAGTGAAAAACCGTGGTTTTGAGGATGGAGTCCACAGGAAAGCAGAGAGGTCCAAAAGGTGTGGAGCATTTGAAGGGGTTCCCGGAGGCAGCGAGGACCAGGATGACTTTTCCCTGCTGGGGCCTTTGCTGTGGGAGCAGCAGCTGGACGTTTGCGTTTTTTGCTCCGGAGGCTGCCGAGAGTGAAAAACGGTGGTTTTGAGGATGGAGTCCACAGGAAAGCAGAGAGGTCCAAAAGGTGTGGGGCATTTGAAGGGGTTCCCGGAGGCAGTGAGGACCAGCATGACTTTTCCCCGCTAGGGCCTTTGCTGTGGGAGCAGCGGCTGGACATTTCAGTTTTATGCTCCGGAGGCTGCCGAGAGTGAAAAACGGTGGTTTTGAGGATGGAGTCCACAGGAAAGCAGAGAGGTGCAAAAGGTGTGGGGCATTTGAAGGGCTTCCCGGAGGCAGTGAGGACCAGCATGACTTTTCCCCGCTGGGGCCTTTGCTGTGGGAGCAGCGGCTGGACGTTTGCGGTTTTTGCTCCGGAGGCTGCCGAGGGTTAAAAACGGTGGTTTTGAGGATGGAGTCCACAGGAAAACAGAGAGGTCCAAAAGGTGTGGGGCATTTGAAGGGGTTCCCGGAGGCAGTGAGGACCAGCATGACTTTTCCCCGCTGGGGCCTTTTCTGTGGGAGCAGCGGCTGGACGTTTGCGTTTTTTGCTCCGGCGGATGCCGAGAGTGAAAAACGGTGGTTTTGAGGATGGAGTCCACAGTAAAACAGAGAGGTCCAAAAGGTGTGGGGCATTTGAAGGGGTTCCCGGAGGCAGTGAGGACCAGCATGACTTTTCCCCCCTGAGACCTTTGCTGTGGGAGCAGCGACTGGACGTTTGTGTTTTTTGCTACAGAGACTACCGAGGGATAAAAACGGTGGTTTTGAGGATGGAGTCCACAGGAAAGCAGAGAGGTCCAAAAAGTGTGGGGCATTTGAAGGGGTTCCCAAAGGCAGTGAGGACCAGCATGACTTTTACCCGCTGGGGCTTTGCTGTGGGAGCAGCGGCTGGACCTTTGCGTTTTTTGCTCCGGAGGCTGCCGAGAGTGAAAAACGGTGGTTTTGAGGATGGAGTCCACAGGAAAGCAGAGAGGTCCAAAAGGTGTGGGGCATTTGAAGGGGTTCCCGGAGGCAGTGAGGACCAGCATGACCTTTCCCCGCTGGGGCCTTTGCTGTGGGAGCAGCGGCTGGACGTTTGCTTTTTTTGCTCCAGAGGCTGCCGAGAGTTAAAAACGGTGGTTTTGAGGATGGAGTCCACAGGAAAGCAGAGAGGTCCAAAAGGTGTGGGGTATTTGAAGGGGTTCCCGGAGGCAGTGAGGACCAGCATGACTTTTCCGCCTTGGAACCTTTGCTGTGGGAGCAGCGGCTGGACGTTTGCGTTTTTTGCTCCGGAGGCTGCCGAGAGTGCAAAACGGTGGTTTTGAGGATGGATTCTACAGGAAAACAGAGAGGTCCAAAAGGTGTGGGGCATTTGAAGGGCTTCCCGGAGGCAGTGAGGACCAGCATGACTTTTCCCCGCTGGGGCCTTTGCTGTGGGAGCAGCGGCTGGACGTTTGCATTTTTTGCTCCGGAGGCTGCCGAGAGTTAAAAACGGTGGTTTTGAGGATGGAGTCCACAGGAAAGCAGAGAGGTCCAAAAGGTGTGGGGCATTTGAAGGGGTTCCCGGAGGCAGTGAGGACCAGCATGACTTTTCCCCGCTGGGGCCTTTGCTGTGGGAGCAGCGGCTGGACGTTTGCGTTTTTTGCTACAGAGACTACCGAGGGTTAAAAACGGTGGTTTTGAGGATGGAGTCCACAGGAAAGCAGAGAGGTCCAAAATATGTGGGGCATTTGAAGGGGTTCCCAGAGGTAGTGAGGACCAGCATGACTTGTACCCGCTGGGGCTTTGCTGTGGGAGCAGCGGCTGGACGTTTGCGGTTTTTGCTCCGGAGGCTGCCGAGAGTGAAAAACAGTGGTTTTGAGGATGGAGTCCACAGGAAAGCAGAGAGGTCCAAAAGGTGTGGGGCATTTGAAGGGGTTCCCGGAGGCAGTGAGGACCAGCATGACTTTTCCCCGCTGGGGCCTTTGCTGTGGAAGCAGCGGCTGGACGTTTGCGTTTTTTGCTCCGGAGGCTGCCGAGAGTGAAAAACGGTGGTTTTGAGGATGGAGTCCACAGGAAAGCAGAGAGGTCGAAAAGGTGTGGGGCATTTGAAGGGGTTCCTGGAGGCAGTGAGGACCAGCATGACTTTTCCCCGCTGGGGCCTTTGCTGTGGAAGCAGCGGCTGGACGTTTGCGTTTTTTGCTCCGGCGGATGCCGAGAGTGAAAAACCGTGGTTTTGAGGATGGAGTCCACAGGAAAGCAGAGAGGTCCAAAAGGTGTGGGGCATTTGAAGGGGTTCCCGGAGGCAGCGAGGACCAGGATGACTTTTCCCTGCTGGGGCCTTTGCTGTGGGAGCAGCAGCTGGACGTTTGCGTTTTTTGCTCCGGAGGCTGCCGAGAGTGAAAAACGGTGGTTTTGAGGATGGAGTCCACAGGAAAGCAGAGAGGTCCAAAAGGTGTGGGGCATTTGAAGGGGTTCCCGGAGGCAGTGAGGACCAGCATGACTTTTCCCCGCTGGGGCCTTTGCTGTGGGAGCAACGGCTGGACGTTTGCGTTTTTTGCTCCGGAGGCTGCCGAGAGTGAAAAATGGTGGTTTTGAGGATGGAGTCCACAGGAAAGCAGAGAGGTCCAAAAGGTGTGGGGCATTTGAAGGGGTTCCCAGAGGCAGTGAGGACCAGCATGACCTTTCTCTGCTGGGGCCTTTGCTGTGGTTGCAGAGGCTGGACGTTTGCGTTTTTTGCTCCGGTGGCTGCCGAGAGTGAAAAACGGTGGTTTTGAGGATGGAGTCCACAGGAAAGCAGAGAGGTCCAAAAGTTGTGGGCCATTTGAAGGGGTTCCCGGAGGCAGTGAGGACCAGCATGACTTTTCCCCGCTGGGGCCTTTGCTGTGGGAGCAGCGGCTGGACGTTTGCGTTTTTTGCTACAGAGACTACCGAGGGTAAAAAACGGTGGTTTTGAGGATGGATTCCACAGGAAAACAGAGAGGTCCAAAAGGTGTGGGGCATTTGAAGGGCTTCCCGGAGGCAGTGAGGACCAGCATGACCTTTCCCCGCTGGGGCCTTTGCTGTGGGAGCAGCGGCTGGACGTTTGCTTTTTTCACTCCGGAGGCTGCCGAGGGTTAATAACGGTGGTTTTGAGGATGGATTCCACAGGAAAGCAGAGAGGTCCAAAAGGTGTGGGGCATTTGAAGGGGTTCCCGGAGGCAGTGAGGACCAGCATGACTTTTCCCCGATGGGGCTTTTGCTGTGTGAGCAGCGGCTGGATGTTTGCATTTTTTGCTCCGGAGGTTTCTGAGAGTGAAAAACGGTGGTTTTGAGGATGGATTCCACAGGAAAGCAGAGAGGTCCAAAAGGTGTGGGGCATTTGAAGGGGTTCCCGGAGGCAGTGAGGACCAGCATGACTTTTCCCCGCTGGGGCCTTTGCTGTGGGAGCAGCGGCTGGACCTTTGCGTTTTTTGCTCCGGAGGCTGCCGAGAGTGAAAAACGGTGGTTTTGAGGATGGAGTCCACAGGAAAGCAGAGAGGTCCAAAAGGTGTGGGGCATTTGAAGGGGTTCCCGGAGGCAGTGAGGACCAGCATGACTTTTCCGCCTTGGAACCTTTGCTGTGGGAGCAGCGGCTGGACGTTTGCGTTTTTTGCTCCGGAGGCTGCCGAGAGTGAAAAACGGTGGTTTTTAGGATGGAGTCCACAGGAAAGCAGAGAGGTGTAAAAGGTGTGGGGCATTTGAAGGTGTTCCCGGAGGCAGTGAGGACCAGCATGACATTTACCCGCTGGGGCCTTTGCTGTGGGAGCAGCGGCTGAACGTTTGCGTTTTTTGCTCCGGAGGCTGCCGAGAGTGAAAAACGGTGGTTTTGAGGATGGAGTCCACAGGAAAGCAGAGAGGTCCAAAAGGTGTGGGGCATTTGAAGGGGTTCCCGGAGGCAGTGAGGACCAGCATGACTTTTCCCCGCTGGGGCCTTTGCTGTGGGAGCAGCGGCTGGACGTTTGCGTTTTTTGCTCCGGCGGATGCCGAGAGAGAAAAACGGTGGTTTTGAGGATGGAGTCCACAGGAAAGCAGAGAGGTCCAAAAGGTGTGGGGCATTTGAAGGGGTTCCCAGAGGCAGTGAGGACCAGCATGACCTTTCTCTGCTGGGGCCTTTGCTGTGGTTGCAGAGGCTGGACGTTTGCGTTTTTTGCTCCGGTGGCTGCCGAGAGTGAAAAACGGTGGTTTTGAGGATGGAGTCCACAGGAAAGCAGAGAGGTCCAAAAGTTGTGGGGCATTTGAAGGGGTTCCCGGAGGCAGTGAGGACCAGCATGACTTTTCCCCGCTGGGGCCTTTGCTGTGGGAGCAGCGGCTGGACGTTTGCTTTTTTCACTCCGGAGGCTGCCGAGGGTTAATAACGGTGGTTTTGAGGATGGATTCCACAGGAAAGCAGAGAGGTCCAAAAGGTGTGGGGCATTTGAAGGGGTTCCCGGAGGCAGTGAGGACCAGCATGACTTTTCCCCGATGGGGCTTTTGCTGTGTGAGCAGCGGCTGGATGTTTGCATTTTTTGCTCCGGAGGTTTCTGAGAGTGAAAAACGGTGGTTTTGAGGATGGATTCCACAGGAAAGCAGAGAGGTCCAAAAGGTGTGGGGCATTTGAAGGGGTTCCCGGAGGCAGTGAGGACCAGCATGACTTTTCCCCGCTGGGGCTTTTGCTGTGGGAGCAGCGGCTGGACCTTTGCGTTTTTTGCTCCGGAGGCTGCCGAGAGTGAAAAACGGTGGTTTTGAGGATGGAGTCCACAGGAAAGCAGAGAGGTCCAAAAGGTGTGGGGCATTTGAAGGGGTTCCCGGAGGCAGTGAGGACCAGCATGACTTTTCCCCGCTGGGGCCTTTGCTGTGGGAGCAGCGGCTGGACGTTTGCGTTTTTTGCTCCGGAGGCTGCCGAGAGTGAAAAACGGTGGTTTTCAGGATGGAGTCCACAGGAAAGCAGAGAGGTGTAAAAGGTGTGGGGCATTTGAAGGTGTTCCCGGATGCAGTGAGGACCAGCATGACATTTACCCGCTGGGGCCTTTGCTGTGGGAGCAGCGGCTGAACGTTTGCGTTTTTTGCTCCGGAGGCTGCCGAGAGTGAAAAACGGTGGTTTTGAGGATGGAGTCCACAGGAAAGCAGAGAGGTCAAAAAGGTGTGGGGCATTTGAAGGGGTTCCCGGAGGCAGTGAGGACCAGCATGACTTTTCCCCGCTGGGGCCTTTGCTGTGGGAGCAGTGGCTGGACGTTTGCGTTTTTTGCTACAGAGGCTACCGAGAGTGAAAAACGGTGGTTTTGAGGATGGAGTCCACAGGAAAGCAGAGAGGTCCAAAAGGTGTGGGGCATTTGAAGGGGTTCCCGGAGGCAGTGAGGACCAGCCTAACTTTTCCTAGCTGGGGCATTTGCTGTGGGAGCAGCGGCTGGACGTTTGCGTTTTTTGCTCCGGAGGCTGCCGAGGGTGAAAAACGGTGGTTTTGTGGATGGATTCCACAGGAAAGCAGAGAGGTCCAAAAGGTGTGGGGCATTTGAAGGGGTTCCCGGAGGCAGTGAGAACCAGCATGACTTTTCCCCGCTGGGGCCTTTGCTGTGGGAGCAGCGGCTGGACGTTTGCGCTTTTTGCTCCGGAGGCTGCCGAGAGTGAAAAACGGTGGTTTTGAGGATGGAGTCCACAAGAAAACGGACAGGTCCAAAAGGTGTGGGGCATATGAAGCGGTTCCCGGAGGCAGTGAGGACCAGCATGACTTTTCCCCGCTGGGGCCTTTGCTGTGGGAGCAGCGGCTGGACGTTTGCGTTTTTTGCTCCGGCGGATGCCGAGAGAGAAAAACGGTGGTTTTGAGGATGGAGTCCACAGGAAAGCAGAGAGGTCCAAAAGGTGTGGGGCATTTGAAGGGGTTCCCAGAGGCAGTGAGGACCAGCATGACCTTTCTCTGCTGGGGCCTTTGCTGTGGTTGCAGAGGCTGGACGTTTGCGTTTTTTGCTCCGGTGGCTGCCGAGAGTGAAAAACGGTGGTTTTGAGGATGGAGTCCACAGGAAAGCAGAGAGGTCCAAAAGTTGTGGGGCATTTGAAGGGGTTCCCGGAGGCAGTGAGGACCAGCATGACTTTTCCCCGCTGGGGCCTTTGCTGTGGGAGCAGCGGCTGGACGTTTGCTTTTTTCACTCCGGAGGCTGCCGAGGGTTAATAACGGTGGTTTTGAGGATGGATTCCACAGGAAAGCAGAGAGGTCCAAAAGGTGTGGGGCATTTGAAGGGGTTCCCGGAGGCAGTGAGGACCAGCATGACTTTTCCCCGATGGGGCTTTTGCTGTGTGAGCAGCGGCTGGATGTTTGCATTTTTTGCTCCGGAGGTTTCTGAGAGTGAAAAACGGTGGTTTTGAGGATGGATTCCACAGGAAAGCAGAGAGGTCCAAAAGGTGTGGGGCATTTGAAGGGGTTCCCGGAGGCAGTGAGGACCAGCATGACTTTTCCCCGCTGGGGCTTTTGCTGTGGGAGCAGCGGCTGGACCTTTGCGTTTTTTGCTCCGGAGGCTGCCGAGAGTGAAAAACGGTGGTTTTGAGGATGGAGTCCACAGGAAAGCAGAGAGGTCCAAAAGGTGTGGGGCATTTGAAGGGGTTCCCGGAGGCAGTGAGGACCAGCATGACTTTTCCCCGCTGGGGCCTTTGCTGTGGGAGCAGCGGCTGGACGTTTGCGTTTTTTGCTCCGGAGGCTGCCGAGAGTGAAAAACGGTGGTTTTCAGGATGGAGTCCACAGGAAAGCAGAGAGGTGTAAAAGGTGTGGGGCATTTGAAGGTGTTCCCGGATGCAGTGAGGACCAGCATGACATTTACCCGCTGGGGCCTTTGCTGTGGGAGCAGCGGCTGAACGTTTGCGTTTTTTGCTCCGGAGGCTGCCGAGAGTGAAAAACGGTGGTTTTGAGGATGGAGTCCACAGGAAAGCAGAGAGGTCCAAAAGGTGTGGGGCATTTGAAGGGGTTCCCGGAGGCAGTGAGGACCAGCATGACTTTTCCCCGCTGGGGCCTTTGCTGTGGGAGCAGTGGCTGGACGTTTGCGTTTTTTGCTACAGAGGCTACCGAGAGTGAAAAACGGTGGTTTTGAGGATGGAGTCCACAGGAAAGCAGAGAGGTCCAAAAGGTGTGGGGCATTTGAAGGGGTTCCCGGAGGCAGTGAGGACCAGCCTAACTTTTCCTAGCTGGGGCATTTGCTGTGGGAGCAGCGGCTGGACGTTTGCGTTTTTTGCTCCGGAGGCTGCCGAGGGTGAAAAACGGTGGTTTTGTGGATGGATTCCACAGGAAAGCAGAGAGGTCCAAAAGGTGTGGGGCATTTGAAGGGGTTCCCGGAGGCAGTGAGAACCAGCATGACTTTTCCCCGCTGGGGCCTTTGCTGTGGGAGCAGCGGCTGGACGTTTGCGCTTTTTGCTCCGGAGGCTGCCGAGAGTGAAAAACGGTGGTTTTGAGGATGGAGTCCACAAGAAAACGGACAGGTCCAAAAGGTGTGGGGCATATGAAGCGGTTCCCGGAGGCAGTGAGGACCAGCATGACTTTTCCCCGCTGGGGCCTTTGCTGTGGGAGCAGCGGCTGGACGTTTGCGTTTTTTGCTCCGGAGGCTGCCGAGAGTGAAAAACGGTGGTTTTGAGGATGGAGTCCACAGGAAAACAGAGAGGTCCAAAAGGTGTGGGGCATTTGAAGGGGTTCCCGGAGGCAGTGAGGACCAGCATGACTTTTCCCCGCTGGGGCCTTTGCTGTGTGAGCAGCGGCTGGACGTTTGCGTTTTTTGCTCCGGAGGCTGCCGAGAGTGAAAAACGGTGGTTTTGAGGATGGAGTCCACAGGAAAGCAGAGAGGTCCAAAAGGTGTGGGGCATTTGAAGGGGTTCCCAAAGGCAGTGAGGACCAGCATGACTTTTCCCCGCTGGGGCCTTTGCTGTGTGAGCAGCGGCTGGACGTTTGCGTTTTTTGCTCTGGAGGCTGCCGAGAGTGAAAAACGGTCGTTTTGAGGTTAGAGTCCATAGGAAAGCAGAGAGGTCCAAAAGGTGTGGGGCATTTGAAGGGGTTCCCGGAGGCAGTGAGGACCAGCATGACTCTTCCCCCCTGAGACCTTTGCTGTGGGAGCAGCGGCTGGACGTTTGCGTTTTTTGCTCCGGAGGCTGCCGAGAGTGAAAAACGGTGGTTTTGAGGATGGATTCGACAGGAAAGCAGAGAAGTCCAAAAGGTGTGGGGCATTTGAAGGGGTTCCCGGAGGCAGTGAGGACCAGCATTACTTTTCCTTGCTTGGGACTTTGCTGTGGGAGCAGCGGCTGGACGTTTGCGTTTTTTGCTCCGGAGGCTGCCGAGAGTGAAAAACGGTGCTTTTGATGATGGAGTCCACAGAAAAGCAGAGAGGTCCAAAAGGTGTGGGGCATTTGAAGGGGTTCCCGGAGGCAGTGAGGACCAGCATGACTTTTCCCCGCTGGGGCTTTTGCTGTGGGAGCAGCGGCTGGACGTTTGCGTTTTTTGCTACAGAGACTACCGAGGGTTAAAAACAGTGGTTTTGAGGATGGAGTCCACAGGAAAGCAGAGAGGTCCAAAAGGTGTGGGGCATTTGAAGGGGTTCCCGGAGGCAGTGAGGACCAGCATGACTTTTCCCCGCTGGGGCCTTTGCTGTGGGAGCAGCGGCTGGACGTTTGCGTTTTTTGCTCCGGAGGCTGCCGAGAGTGAAAAACGGTGGTTTTGAGGATGGAGTCCACAGGAAAGCAGAGAGGGCCCAAGTGTGTGGGGCATTTGAAGCGGTTCCCGGAGGCAGTGAGGACCAGCATGACTTTTCCTTGCTTGGGCCTTTGCTGTGGGAGCAGCGGCTGGACGTTTGCGTTTTTTGCTCCGGAGGCTGCCGAGAGTGAAAAACGGTGGTTTTGAGGATGGAGTCCGTAGGGAAGCAGAGAGGGCCCAAGTGTGTGGGGCATTTGAAGGGCTTCCCGGAGACAGTGAGGACCAGCATCACTTGTCCCCACTGGGGCCTTTGCTGTGGGATCAGCGGCTGAACGTTTGCATTTTTTACTCCGGAGGCTGCCGAGAGTGAAAAACGGTGGTTTTGAGGCAATGAATTATGAAAATCACAAAATTTTGTCTTTGGCCTCCGGCCTCCACTTTTTTGGCCTCCACTTTTTTGGCCTCCACTTTTTTGGCCTCCACTTTTTTGGCCTCCACTTTTTTGGCCTCCACTTTTTTGGCCTCCACTGTTTTGGCCTCCACTTTTTTGGCCTCCACTTTTTTGGCCTCCACTTTTCCTCCTCTGGCCTCCACTTTCCGGCTTTTACTTTCTGGCCTCCGGCCTCCACCTTCCGGCCTCTGTCTCCTGGCCTCCACCTTCCGGCCTCCACCTCCTTACTGTTGTTCCTGTTTTTCCATCTTTACGCCTTGCCCGTCCCCTCTTTCTCTCCCAGTGCTTCTACTTTCCCTTCCCCCCTTTCCTTTTTTCCCTCGTCCCCCCCTTTTTGTTTTTCCCCTGTCCCACTTTTCCTCCTTTTTGTTCTGCACTGTTCCGTCCCCCCTTTCCCCTCTCCTCCTTATTATTTTTTTATTTTTTAGTATAGAATCACACGCATACATTTCCACCTGAAGGGAAAGGGGGAGGGACAAGCCCTTTCCCGAGAACAGACAGCAGCTTTACTGCCACACTAACAATGGCTGCAAAATTTCTTCAGATGGATCAACACTCATTTGAAGTCTTCAAATACTTCTCATCTTTAAAGGAGGTGCCGCATGTCCACCTGAATCCTTCCTCTTTCTTCTGGCCTATTTGGTAATACGCTGAAATAGGATTATGCCATTTACGGCAGCCCAAGGTCCATTGTTGGGGTTGTATGCCTCAGAAGAGGGAGATTCATAGGGGACATTAGAAAACGTTACAATCTGGAAACATGGGTGGGAGCCATTGAAATAGAGAAAACCCTCTCATTTTACTATCTATTGACATATGACTATTTGTTTGCGTATAGCGAAGGTGTTCAAAATAAAAATCTACTCTACAAAAAACCTCCTCTATTACATAAAGGATTTTAGAATATAAAACATGTGTCCCACAGTCCGTTTTTACCTTTATTGTTCTCTCTCTGCCTGGCTCCCCGTCCCCATTCTTTAATTGCTCTGTCTCTCTCCTTCAGCTCATCGAGGTTTTTTGGTATGTTTCAGTTTATCTCTGTCTACCTCACTGCCCCCTTTTTTAATTCCTTCTTCTCTGCCTTGTGGCTCATTGCTCTTTTTTGTTTTGTGTGTTTTTTTTTTTTTTTTTTTTTTTTTTTTTTTTTTTTTCATCTCTGTCAGCATGGTTTCCTGTTGCTTCCTTCTTCCTGGCCTGTAGCCCATCGCTGTTGCATTGGGTTTACCATGCGAGGTGTCGTTAGCTGGGGCGGGGGCTGCAGGGGTGGGTTCTGTGAGAAGACACCGGGTGTTGTTCCCATGTTGGGCACAGCCAGTTCCCACGCTGAGACGGATGTGCTGCTGGTTAAAGCTGAGCCCATCGGCAGCGCTGGTAGGAAGCAGAGCAGAGGTTCTCCTGCAGCCTGTGGTGAAGACCATGGTGAGGCAGGCTGTTCCCCTGCAGTCCAGGGAGGTCCAGGGTGGAGCCAACGTGCCCCTGCGGCGCGTGGAGGACCCGAGGCCGGAGCAGGTGGCTGTGCCTGAAGGAAGCCGAGAGCCTGTGCGAGACCTGCGGCCTCGTGGGAGGGACCCCCCACTGGAGCAGAAAAAGAGCCTGAGGAGGAAGGAGCCGCAACCCCCATGCCATGTCCCCTGCGTTGGTCAGGGGTGGGATGTAGAGAAGTCAGGAGAGAAGAGGCGCCCAGGAAAAGAGGGAGGGGTGGCAGGAAGGTGTTTTATTTTGCGTTTGTTCCTATTTGTCATTATTTGATTAACAGTAAGTTAAATTAATTTCCCCTCCTACCCTTCCCTCTCTGATTCCCCAAACTAATTTGAACTTCTTGCCCGTGTGGCTTGTGCTATGTCGCTTTTCAAATTGTCTTCCTACCTCTCCCTCCATGCAGCTCTGCGTACCTAGGTTTGAATTCTGGTGTATGATTCTTGTATCCCATCGCTTTCAAGATTTTCTGTCCTTGTCTCCCTCTAGCCGTCTCCCTGTCTGTAAATCCCCATTCTTCCCTCTCTTTCCTGCACCCAGGCACTCTTTTTCACTTTCTTTTTACATCTCCCTGTCCCTATTTTTTAGTTTTTGTCTATGTTTCGTGTACCATATTGCCTTTTGAGATTTTCTTTCAATGTCTACCTCTGTCCGGATCCCCGGTGTTATTTTTTATGTCTTGCCAATGTTTCTTTTCCCCCTGACACGGCAGAAATTTTCCCCGCCCCTTGTCTTGTCTCCGTCTTCTTGTCCTGCCGGTCCCTTTGGCCTCTGTCCTGCTCCCTGTCGCTCTTATTTGTTCCTCCATCTCTATGCCTGTTATTTTGCGCAGTCTGTCCGCTCTCCTCTCTCTACGTGGCTGTCCCACTCCCCACCCCTCTCTTGTTTGCAGCGTGCTGTTTTCTGCTTCCCTGTCTCACACCTCTTCTCTATGTCCCTCTGTCCTTCCTCCTGCTTTTCTCTTGCCTTTTCTCCCTCTGTCCTGTTGCGTTTGGGCACTGAGCCTTATAGCCAACTCACTGCTGGGATTTCTTGCGTACATTAATGAATAAACTTTTCCTGCCCCTTGTGTGCCCCTGGATGTGTTTGCATCCCCTGGGTGCAGAGGTCGTGGCTGGGGACAGGGGCAGGGGAGGGGGCGATGTGCTGTGGGGCTTTGGCAAGGGCCCCTGCTCCTGACGGGCTCCAGCTGTGGGCTGGGGCAGCCCAGGTGGGACCAGTGAGGTGATGGTGGGACGGGGCCAAGGGTTTAAAAAGGCTGCAGGTGGGGATGAGTGGGGGCAGCCTCAGGTGCAGCCAGTGAGGCTGAGGATGGGGCTGGCCCTGCTGTGCCAAGGGTCGGGGGCTGCCTGGGCACGCATGCCTGCTGGAGCTGGCTGAGGAGTGAAAAGAAGGGGGTTCCACAGGCGGCTGCCCCCAGCAAGGAGCGGACGGTCCCCACGGCGAGGAAGGATCACTCCCAGCCATTCCTGACAGCGCACACCACCAGCTCACAGCTCCAGGACGTCGGTACCTCTGTCAGCTGCACATGTGAGCCACCGTGCCTCCGGGAAGCCTCGGGGGAGAGTTTAATAGCATGCTTTTTGTTTTTTCCATTCCATTTCGATGAATTCCCGACTTTACCGAAAATGGAAATTTGTGTTTTTCACTAATGTTGCTGTATACTGTGTAAGATGCTGATATAACTACTCTTTATAGGGCTGATGATGAGACTATCAAGCAGGGGTTCAGGTTAGCATCTTGTATGTGTCTGTCTATGGCGTTTCAGTATTTTTAAAGAAAGCAGAAGGGACATAAGGCATAGTGTATTTCAGGTGATGGGACCGCTCATTGCATTTCCCCTTCACCCTTCCCTGTCCCCTTTCCCTGTTTTCCCCCTTCTTCCCTGTGTTCCCCCATTCCCCCCTTTTCCCTTTCTTTCCCGTTCTCCTCATCCCCCTTTACCCTTCTTTTAGTTGTCCCCTTTCCCCTTTCTTCCCTCCCGTCCCACCTTTCCCTCTTTCCCTTTATTCCCCCACCCCGTGTTCCCCCTTTCCTTTCCCTTTCTTCCACCCTGTCGCCCCTTTCCCCCTTTGCCTTTCTTTCCCCCTGTCCAATGTCCCCTATTTCCCCTTTTGTTCTACCTCCCCTGTTCCCTCATTATCCCTTATACCCCCCACCCCCCGTGCCCTTTCTTCCCCACACTACTGTCCCCCTTTCCCCCTTCCTTTCCCCTATGCCTCCTGTTTTGCTCTTTCCCTTCATCCTTGGTACCCCCTTTAATTCTTCCCCGTTGCCCCTTTCCCCGTCCTTTCCCTCTGCCCTTTCCCCCCCGTTGCCCCGTTCCTTCTTTTTCAATGACGCTCTCCCAATGTGTTCCATGCTCCCCCTTTCTCCCTTGTTCCCCCTTTCCTTCTCCTGCATCCCCCCTTTTCCCTACCCTTCTTTCTCAGTTCCCCCTACCATCTGTGTTCCGTGTCCCCCCTTCCCCATTTCCTCACCCCCCATCACCCCTTTTCTTTCTCCATTTTTCCTCCGTCCCATTTCTCCCTTTCTTTCCCCCACTCCATCTGCTGTCCCCCTCTTTCCACCTGTCTTGTCTCTCCTGTTCCAGGTCCCCCCTCTCTCTTTCTACCTCCCTTTCTTTCTGTTTTTCCATCTTCACACCTCGCCCGCCCCCCCTTCATTGTTTCTGCCCTGCTGCTCCCCTTTCTTCTTTTTTTTTTCCCCCAGCTGTCTCCTCTTTTCTCCTTTCTTGGCTCCCCATTTTCCCCCTCATTCCCACGTTGAACCCTCCCCCCACACTCCTCTCCCCCTCCTCACATGGCCCTTGTGATCTCGCAGGTCTTCTTGCCCGACAGTGACTTCCATCCCGGCATGATTCTTCTTGCTGAGAGTTTTCCCTCACCTTTGAGGCACATTGTTTGTAGTGTTCTGTGTAGTATCTGTGCATGTGCGCGTGGCTCGGAGTCACCCCGCCCAGGGGTGTAGAGTCAGGAGTAGGTGGGATACCTTTAAGAGTATACGGTTTATATTTTGATGTGTCGAGGCAAAAGCGGTAAAATCATTTCGGACCGAGTAGCTGTGAGTGGGTTTTGCGAACAGGTTTTTCATTAACGCTTCCTGGGGAAGGGCAGAGCTCTGCAGGAGGGGCCATTCAGCACTGGTGCCAGAGACTGCATCTCAGACGAAAGGAGGCTGCCGAGAGTGAAAAATGGTGGTTTTGAGGATGGAGTCCACAGGAAAGCAGAGAGGTCCAAAAGGTGTGGGGCATTTGAAGGGGTTCCCGGAGGCAGAGAGGACCAGCATGACTTTTAGCCGCTGGGGCCTTCGCTGTGGGAGCAGCGGCTGGACGTTTGCGTTTTTTGCTCCGGAGGCTGCCGAGAGTGAAAAATGGTGGTTTTGAGGATGGAGTCCACAGGAAAGCAGAGAGGTCCAAAAGGTGTGGGGCATTTGAAGGGGTTCCCGGCGGCAGTGAGGACCAGCATGAGTTTTCCCCGCTGGGGCCTTTGCTGTGGGAGCAGCGGCTGGACGTTTGCGTTTTTTGCTCCGGAGGCTGCCGAGAGTCAAAAATGGTGGTTTTGAGGATGGATTCCACAGGAAAGCAGAGAGGTCCAAAAGGTGTGGGGCATTTGAAGGGGTTCCCGGAGGCAGTGAGGACCAGCATGACTTTTCCCCGCTGGGGCCTTTGCTGTGGGAGCAGCGGCTGGACGTTTGCGTTTTTTGCACCGGAGTGTGCCGAGAGTGAAAAATGGCAGTTTTGAGGTTATAGTCCACAGGAAAGCAGAGAGGTCCAAAAGGTGTGGGGCATTTGAAGGGGTTCCCAGAGGCAGTGAGGACCAGCATGACTTTTCCCCCCTGAGACCTTTGCTGTGGGAGCAGCAGCTGGACGTTTGCGTTTCTTGCTCCGGAGGCTGCCGAGAGTGAAAAACGGTGGTTTTTAGGATAGAGTCCACAGGAAAGCAGAGAGGTCCAAAAGGTGTGGGGCGTTTGAAGGGGTTCCCGGAGGCAGTGAGGACCAGCATGACTTTTCCCCGCTGGGGCCTTTGCTGTGGGAGCAGCGGCTGGACGTTTGCGTTTTTTGCTCCGGAGGCTGCCGAGAGTGAAAAACGGTGGTTTTGAGGATGGAGTCCACAGGAAAACAGTGAGGTCCAAAAGGTGTGGGGCATTTGAAGGGGTTCACGGAGGCAGTGAGGACCAGCATGACTTTTCCCCTTTGGCTCCTTTGCTGTGGGAGCAGCGGCTGAACGTTTGCGTTTTTAGCTCCGGAGGCTGCCGAGAGTGAAAAACGGTGGTTTTGAGGATGGAGTCCACAGGAAAACAGAGAGGTCCAAAAGGTGTGGGGCATTTGAAGGGGTTCCCGGAGGCAGTGAGGACCAGCGTGACTTTTCCCCGCTGGGGCCTTTGCTGTGGGAGCAGCGTCTGGACGTTTGCGTTTTTTGCTACAGAGACTACCGAGCGTTAAAAACAGTGGTTTTGAGTCTGGAGTCCACAGGAAAACAGAGAGGTCCAAAACGTGTGGGGCACTTGATGCGGTTCGCGGAGGCAGTGAGGACCAGCATGACTTTTCCCCTTTGGCTCCTTTGCTGTGGGAGCAGCGGCTGAACGTTTGCGTTATTTTCTCCGGAGGCTGCTGAGAGTGAAACACAGTGATTTTGAGGATGGAGTCCACAGGAAAACAGAGAGGTCCAAAAGGTGTGGGGCATTTGAAGGGGTTCCTGGAGGCAGTGAGGACCAGCATGACTTTTCCCCCCTGAGATCTTTGCTGTGGGAGGAGCGGTTGAAGGTTTGCGTTTTTTGCTCCGGAGGCTGCCGAGAGTGAAAAACGGTGGTTTTGAGGATGGAGTCCACAGGAAAGCAGAGAGGTCCAAAAGGTGTGGGGCATTTGAAGGGGTTCCTGGAGGTAGTGAGGACCAGCATGACTTTTCCCCCCTGAGATCTTTGCTGTGGGAGCAGCGGCTGAAGGTTTGCGTTTTTTGCTTTGGAGGCTGCCGAGAGTGCAAAACGGTGGTTTTGAGGATGGAGTCCACAGGAAAGCAGAGAGGTCCAAAAGGTGTGGGGCATTTGAAGGGGTTCCCGGAGGCAGTGAGGACCAGCATGACTTTTCCCCGCTGGGGCCTTTGCTGTGGGAGCAGCGGCTGGACGTTTGCGCTTTTTGCTCCGGAGGCTGCCGAGAGTGAAAAACGGTGGTTTTGAGGATGGAGTCCACAGGAAAACAGAGAGGTCCAAAAGGTGTGGGGCATTTGAAGGGGTTCCTGGAGGCAGTGAGGACCAGCATGACTTTTCTCCCCTGAGACTTTGCTGTGGGAGCAGCGGCTGGACGTTTGCGTTTTTTGCTTTAGAGGCTGCCGTGGGTTAAAAACGGTGGTTTTGAGGATGGAGTCCACAGGAAAGCAGAGAGGTCCAAAAGGTGTGGGGCATTTGAAGGGGTTCCCGGAGGCAGTGAGGACCAGCATGACTTTTCCCCGCTGGGGCCTTTGCTGTGGGAGCAGCGGCTGGACGTTTGCGTTATTTGCTCCGGAGGCTGCTGAGAGTGAAACACAGTGATTTTGAGGATGGATTCCACAGGAAAGCAGAGAGGTCCAAAAGGTGTGGGGCATTTGAAGGGGTTCCCGGAGGCAGTGAGGACCAGCATGACTTTTACCCGCTGGGGCCTTTTCTGTGGGAGCAGCGGCTGGACGTTTGCGTTTTTTGCTCCGGCGGATGCCGAGAGTGAAAAACGGTGGTTTTGAGGATGGAGTCCACAGGAAAACAGAGAGGTCCAAAAGGTGTGGGGCATTTGAAGGGGTTCCCGGAGGCAGTGAGGACCAGCATGACTTTTCCCCTTTGGCTCCTTTGCTGTGGGAGCAGCGGCTGAACGTTTGCGTTTTTTGCTCCGGAGGCTGCCGAGAGTGAAAAACGGTGGTTTTGAGGCTGGAGTCCACAGGAAAGCAGAGAGGTCCAAAAGGTGTGGGGCATTTGAAGGGGTTCCCGGAGGCAGTGAGGACCAGCATGACTTTTCCCCGCTGGGGTCTTTTCTGTGGGAGCAGTGGCTGGACGTTTGCGTTTTTTGCTATAGACACTACCGAGGGTTAAAAACGGTGGTTTTGAGGATGGAGTCCACAGGAAAGCAGAGAGGTCCAAAAGGTGTGGGGCATTTGAAGGGGTTCCCGGAGGCAGTGAGGACCAGCATGACTTTTCCCCGCTGGGGCCTTTGCTGTGGGAGCAGCGGCTGGACGTTTGCGTTTTTTGCACCGGAGTGTGCCGAGAGTGAAAAATGGCAGTTTTGAGGTTATAGTCCACAGGAAAGCAGAGAGGTCCAAAACGTGTGGGGCATTTGAAGGGGTTCCCGGAGGCAGTGAGGACCAGCATGACTTTTCCCCGCTGGGGCCTTTGCTGTGGGAGCAGCAGCTGGACGTTTGCGTTTCTTGCTCCGGAGGCTGCCGAGAGTGAAAAACGGTGGTTTTGAGGATGGAGTCCACAGGAAAGCAGAGAGGTCCAAAAGGTGTGGGGCGTTTGAAGGGGTTCCCGGAGGCAGTGAGGACCAGCATGACTTTTCCCCGCTGGGGCCTTTGCTGTGGGAGCAGCGGCTGGACGTTTGCGTTTTTTGCTCCGGAGGCTGCCGAGAGTGAAAAACGGTGGTTTTGAGGATGGAGTCCACAGGAAAACAGTGAGGTCCAAAAGGTGTGGGGCATTTGAAGGGGTTCACGGAGGCAGTGAGGACCAGCATGACTTTTCCCCTTTGGCTCCTTTGCTGTTGGAGCAGCGGCTGAACGTTTGCGTTTTTAGCTCCGGAGGCTGCCGAGAGTGAAAAACGGTGGTTTTGAGGATGGAGTCCACAGGAAAACAGAGAGGTCCAAAAGGTGTGGGGCATTTGAAGGGGTTCCCGGAGGCAGTGAGGACCAGCGTGACTTTTCCCCGCTGGGGCCTTTGCTGTGGGAGCAGCGGCTGGACGTTTGCGTTTTTTGCTACAGAGACTACCGAGCGTTAAAAACAGTGGTTTTGAGTCTGGAGTCCACAGGAAAACAGAGAGGTCCAAAACGTGTGGGGCACTTGATGCGGTTCGCGGAGGCAGTGAGGACCAGCATGACTTTTCTCCCCTGAGACCTTTGCTGTGGGAGCAGCGGCTGGACGTTTGCGTTTTTTCCTACAGAGACTACCGAGGGCTAATAACGGTGGCTTTGAGGATGGAGTCCACAGGAAAGCAGAGAGGTCCAAAAGGTGTGAGGCATTTGAAGGGGTTCCAAGAGGCAGTGAGGACCAGCATGACTTTTTCCCCTTGAGACATTTGCTGTGGGAGCAGCGGCTGGACGTTTGCGTTTTTTGCTTTAGAGGCTGCCGTGGGTTAAAAACGGTGGTTTTGAGGATGGAGTCCACAGGAAAGCAGAGAGGTCCAAAAGGTGTGGGGCATTTGAAGGGGTTCCCGGAGGCAGTGAGGACCAGCATGACTTTTCCCCGCTGGGGCCTTTGCTGTGGGAGCAGCGGATGGACGTTTGCGTTTTTTGCTCCGGAGGCTGCCGAGGGTTAATAACGGTGGTTTTGAGGATGGAGTCCACAGGAAAGCAGAGAGGTCCAAAAGGTGTGGGGCATTTGAAGGGGTTCCCGGAGGCAGTGAGGACCAGCATGACTTTTCCCCGCTGGGGCCTTTGCTGTGGGAGCAGCGGCTGGACGTTTGCGTTTTTTGCTCCGGAGGCTGCCGAGAGTGAAAAACGGTGGTTTTGAGGATGGAGTCAACAGGAAAACAGAGAGGTCCAAAAGGTGTGGGGCATTTGAAGGGGTTCCCGGAGGCAGTGAGGACCAGCATGACTTTTCCCCCCTGAGACCTTTGCTGTGGGAGCAGCGGCTGGACGTTTGCGTCTTTTGCTCTCGAGGTTGCCGAGAGTGAAAAACGGTGGTTTTGAGGATGGAGTCCACAGGAAAGCAGAGAAGTCCAAAAGGTGTGGGGCATTTGACGGTGTTCCCGGAGGCAGTGAGGACCAGCATGACTTTTCCCCGCTGGGGCCTTTCATGTGGGAGCAGCGGCTGGACGTTTGCGTTTTTTGCTCCGGAGGCTGCCGAGAGTGAAAAACGGTGGTTTTGAGGATGGAGTCCACAGGAAAGCAGAGAGGTCCAAAAGGTGTGGGGCATTTGAAGGGGTTTCCGGAGGCGGTGAGGACCAGCATGACTTTTCCCCGCTGGGGCCTTTGCTGTGGGAGCAGCGGCTGGACGTTTGCGTTTTTTGCTCCGGAGGCTGCCGAGAGTGAAAAACAGTGGTTTTGAGGATGGAGTCCACAGGAAAACAGAGAGGTCCAAAAGGTGTGGGGCATTTGAAGGGGTTCCCGGAGGCAGTGAGGACCAGCATGACTTTTCCGCCCTGAGACCTTTGCTGTGGGAGCAGCGGCTGGACGTTTGCGTTTTTTGCTCCGGAGGCTGCCGAGAGTGAAAAACGGTGATTTTGAGGTTAGACTCCACAGGAAAGCAGAGAGGTCCAAAAGGTGTGGGGCATTTGAAGGTGTTCCCGGAAGCAGCGAGGACCAGCATGACTTTTACCCGCTGGGGCCTTTGCTGTGGGAGCAGCAGCTGGACATTTGCGTTTTTTGCTATAGAGACTACCGAGGGTTAATAACGGTGGTTTTGAGGATGGAGTCCACAGAAAAGCAGAGAGGTCCAAAAGGTGTGGGGCATTTGAAGGGCTTCCCGGAGGCAGTGAGGACCAGCATGACTTTACTTCCGTAGTACCTTTGCTGTGGGAGCAGCGGCTGGACGTTTGCGTTTTTTGCTCCGGAGGCTGCCGAGAGTGAAAAACGGTGGTTTTGAGGATGGAGTCCACAGGAAAGCAGAGAGGTCCAAAAGGTGTGGGGCATTTGAAGGGGTTCCCGGAGGCAGTGAGGACCAGCATGACTTTTCCCCGCTGGGGCCTTTGCTGTGGGAGCAGCGGCTGGACGTTTGCGTTTTTTGCACCGGAGTGTGCCGAGAGTGAAAAATGGCAGTTTAGATGTTATAGTCCACAGGAAAGCAGAGAGGTCCAAAAGGTGTGGGGCATTTGAAGGGGTTCCCAGAGGCAGTGAGGACCAGCATGACTTTTCCCCCCTGAGACCTTTGCTGTGGGAGCAGCAGCTGGACGTTTGCGTTTCTTGCTCCGGAGGCTGCCGAGAGTGAAAAACGGTGGTTTTTAGGATAGAGTCCACAGGAAAGCAGAGAGGTCCAAAAGGTGTGGGGCGTTTGAAGGGGTTCCCGGAGGCAGTGAGGACCAGCATGACTTTTCCCCGCTGGGGCCTTTGCTGTGGGAGCAGCGGCTGGACGTTTGCGTTTTTTGCTCCGGAGGCTGCCGAGAGTGAAAAACGGTGGTTTTGAGGATGGAGTCCACAGGAAAACAGTGAGGTCCAAAAGGTGTGGGGCATTTGAAGGGGTTCACGGAGGCAGTGAGGACCAGCATGACTTTTCCCCTTTGGCTCCTTTGCTGTGGGAGCAGCGGCTGAACGTTTGCGTTTTTAGCTCCGGAGGCTGCCGAGAGTGAAAAACGGTGGTTTTGAGGATGGAGTCCACAGGAAAACAGAGAGGTCCAAAAGGTGTGGGGCATTTGAAGGGGTTCCCGGAGGCAGTGAGGACCAGCGTGACTTTTCCCCGCTGGGGCCTTTGCTGTGGGAGCAGCGTCTGGACGTTTGCGTTTTTTGCTACAGAGACTACCGAGCGTTAAAAACAGTGGTTTTGAGTCTGGAGTCCACAGGAAAACAGAGAGGTCCAAAACGTGTGGGGCACTTGATGCGGTTCGCGGAGGCAGTGAGGACCAGCATGACTTTTCCCCTTTGGCTCCTTTGCTGTGGGAGCAGCGGCTGAACGTTTGCGTTATTTTCTCCGGAGGCTGCTGAGAGTGAAACACAGTGATTTTGAGGATGGAGTCCACAGGAAAACAGAGAGGTCCAAAAGGTGTGGGGCATTTGAAGGGGTTCCTGGAGGCAGTGAGGACCAGCATGACTTTTCCCCCCTGAGATCTTTGCTGTGGGAGGAGCGGTTGAAGGTTTGCGTTTTTTGCTCCGGAGGCTGCCGAGAGTGCAAAACGGTGGTTTTGAGGATGGAGTCCACAGGAAAGCAGAGAGGTCCAAAAGGTGTGGGGCATTTGAAGGGGTTCCCGGAGGCAGTGAGGACCAGCATGACTTTTCCCCGCTGGGGCCTTTGCTGTGGGAGCAGCGGCTGGACGTTTGCGCTTTTTGCTCCGGAGGCTGCCGAGAGTGAAAAACGGTGGTTTTGAGGATGGAGTCCACAGGAAAACAGAGAGGTCCAAAAGGTGTGGGGCATTTGAAGGGGTTCCTGGAGGCAGTGAGGACCAGCATGACTTTTCTCCCCTGAGACTTTGCTGTGGGAGCAGCGGCTGGACGTTTGCGTTTTTTGCTTTAGAGGCTGCCGTGGGTTAAAAACGGTGGTTTTGAGGATGGAGTCCACAGGAAAGCAGAGAGGTCCAAAAGGTGTGGGGCATTTGAAGGGGTTCCCGGAGGCAGTGAGGACCAGCATGACTTTTCCCCGCTGGGGCCTTTGCTGTGGGAGCAGCGGCTGGACGTTTGCGTTATTTGCTCCGGAGGCTGCTGAGAGTGAAACACAGTGATTTTGAGGATGGATTCCACAGGAAAGCAGAGAGGTCCAAAAGGTGTGGGGCATTTGAAGGGGTTCCCGGAGGCAGTGAGGACCAGCATGACTTTTACCCGCTGGGGCCTTTTCTGTGGGAGCAGCGGCTGGACGTTTGCGTTTTTTGCTCCGGCGGATGCCGAGAGTGAAAAACGGTGGTTTTGAGGATGGAGTCCACAGGAAAACAGAGAGGTCCAAAAGGTGTGGGGCATTTGAAGGGGTTCCCGGAGGCAGTGAGGACCAGCATGACTTTTCCCCTTTGGCTCCTTTGCTGTGGGAGCAGCGGCTGAACGTTTGCGTTTTTTGCTCCGGAGGCTGCCGAGAGTGAAAAACGGTGGTTTTGAGGCTGGAGTCCACAGGAAAGCAGAGAGGTCCAAAAGGTGTGGGGCATTTGAAGGGGTTCCCGGAGGCAGTGAGGACCAGCATGACTTTTCCCCGCTGGGGTCTTTTCTGTGGGAGCAGTGGCTGGACGTTTGCGTTTTTTGCTATAGACACTACCGAGGGTTAAAAACGGTGGTTTTGAGGATGGAGTCCACAGGAAAGCAGAGAGGTCCAAAAGGTGTGGGGCATTTGAAGGGGTTCCCGGAGGCAGTGAGGACCAGCATGACTTTTCCCCGCTGGGGCCTTTGCTGTGGGAGCAGCGGCTGGACGTTTGCGTTTTTTGCACCGGAGTGTGCCGAGAGTGAAAAATGGCAGTTTTGAGGTTATAGTCCACAGGAAAGCAGAGAGGTCCAAAACGTGTGGGGCATTTGAAGGGGTTCCCGGAGGCAGTGAGGACCAGCATGACTTTTCCCCGCTGGGGCCTTTGCTGTGGGAGCAGCAGCTGGACGTTTGCGTTTCTTGCTCCGGAGGCTGCCGAGAGTGAAAAACGGTGGTTTTGAGGATGGAGTCCACAGGAAAGCAGAGAGGTCCAAAAGGTGTGGGGCGTTTGAAGGGGTTCCCGGAGGCAGTGAGGACCAGCATGACTTTTCCCCGCTGGGGCCTTTGCTGTGGGAGCAGCGGCTGGACGTTTGCGTTTTTTGCTCCGGAGGCTGCCGAGAGTGAAAAACGGTGGTTTTGAGGATGGAGTCCACAGGAAAACAGTGAGGTCCAAAAGGTGTGGGGCATTTGAAGGGGTTCACGGAGGCAGTGAGGACCAGCATGACTTTTCCCCTTTGGCTCCTTTGCTGTTGGAGCAGCGGCTGAACGTTTGCGTTTTTAGCTCCGGAGGCTGCCGAGAGTGAAAAACGGTGGTTTTGAGGATGGAGTCCACAGGAAAACAGAGAGGTCCAAAAGGTGTGGGGCATTTGAAGGGGTTCCCGGAGGCAGTGAGGACCAGCGTGACTTTTCCCCGCTGGGGCCTTTGCTGTGGGAGCAGCGGCTGGACGTTTGCGTTTTTTGCTACAGAGACTACCGAGCGTTAAAAACAGTGGTTTTGAGTCTGGAGTCCACAGGAAAACAGAGAGGTCCAAAACGTGTGGGGCACTTGATGCGGTTCGCGGAGGCAGTGAGGACCAGCATGACTTTTCTCCCCTGAGACCTTTGCTGTGGGAGCAGCGGCTGGACGTTTGCGTTTTTTCCTACAGAGACTACCGAGGGCTAATAACGGTGGCTTTGAGGATGGAGTCCACAGGAAAGCAGAGAGGTCCAAAAGGTGTGAGGCATTTGAAGGGGTTCCAAGAGGCAGTGAGGACCAGCATGACTTTTTCCCCTTGAGACATTTGCTGTGGGAGCAGCGGCTGGACGTTTGCGTTTTTTGCTTTAGAGGCTGCCGTGGGTTAAAAACGGTGGTTTTGAGGATGGAGTCCACAGGAAAGCAGAGAGGTCCAAAAGGTGTGGGGCATTTGAAGGGGTTCCCGGAGGCAGTGAGGACCAGCATGACTTTTCCCCGCTGGGGCCTTTGCTGTGGGAGCAGCGGCTGGACGTTTGCGTTTTTTGCTCCGGAGGCTGCCGAGGGTTAATAACGGTGGTTTTGAGGATGGAGTCCACAGGAAAACAGAGAGGTCCAAAAGGTGTGGGGCATTTGAAGGGGTTCCCGGAGGCAGTGAGGACCAGCATGACTTTTCCCCCCTGAGACCTTTGCTGTGGGAGCAGCGGCTGGACGTTTGCGTCTTTTGCTCTCGAGGTTGCCGAGAGTGAAAAACGGTGGTTTTGAGGATGGAGTCCACAGGAAAGCAGAGAAGTCCAAAAGGTGTGGGGCATTTGACGGTGTTCCCGGAGGCAGTGAGGACCAGCATGACTTTTCCCCGCTGGGGCCTTTCATGTGGGAGCAGCGGCTGGACGTTTGCGTTTTTTGCTCCGGAGGCTGCCGAGAGTGAAAAACGGTGGTTTTGAGGATGGAGTCCACAGGAAAGCAGAGAGGTCCAAAAGGTGTGGGGCATTTGAAGGGGTTTCCGGAGGCGGTGAGGACCAGCATGACTTTTCCCCGCTGGGGCCTTTGCTGTGGGAGCAGCGGCTGGACGTTTGCGTTTTTTGCTCCGGAGGCTGCCGAGAGTGAAAAACAGTGGTTTTGAGGATGGAGTCCACAGGAAAACAGAGAGGTCCAAAAGGTGTGGGGCATTTGAAGGGGTTCCCGGAGGCAGTGAGGACCAGCATGACTTTTCCGCCCTGAGACCTTTGCTGTGGGAGCAGCGGCTGGACGTTAGCGTTTTTTGCTCCGGAGGCTGCCGAGAGTGAAAAACGGTGATTTTGAGGTTAGACTCCACAGGAAAGCAGAGAGGTCCAAAAGGTGTGGGGCATTTGAAGGTGTTCCCGGAAGCAGCGAGGACCAGCATGACTTTTACCCGCTGGGGCCTTTGCTGTGGGAGCAGCAGCTGGACATTTGCGTTTTTTGCTATAGAGACTACCGAGGGTTAATAACGGTGGTTTTGAGGATGGAGTCCACAGAAAAGCAGAGAGGTCCAAAAGGTGTGGGGCATTTGAAGGGCTTCCCGGAGGCAGTGAGGACCAGCATGACTTTACTTCCGTAGTACCTTTGCTGTGGGAGCAGCGGCTGGACGTTTGCGTTTTTTGCTCCGGAGGCTGCCGAGAGTGAAAAACGGTGGTTTTGAGGATGGAGTCCACAGGAAAGCAGAGAGGTCCAAAAGGTGTGGGGCATTTGAAGGGGTTCCCGGAGGCAGTGAGGACCAGCATGACTTTTCCCCGCTGGGGCCTTTGCTGTGGTACCAGCGGCTGGACGTTTGCGTTTTTTGCTCCGGAGGCTGCCGAGAGTGAAAAACGGTGGTTTTGAGGATGGAGTCCACAGGAAAGCAGAGAGGTCCAAAAGGTGTGGGGCATTTGAAGGGGTTCCCGGAGGCAGTGAGGACCAGCATGACTTTTCCCGGCTGGGGCCTTTGCTGTGGTACCAGCGGCTGGACGTTTGCGCTTTTTGCTCCGGAGGCTGCCGAGAGTGAAAAACGGTGGTTTTGAGGATGGATTCCACAGGAAAGCAGAGAGGTCCAAAAGGTGTGGGGCATTTGAAGGGGTTCCCGGAGGCAGTGAGGACCAGCATGACTTTTCCCCCCTGAGACCTTTGCTGTGGGAGCAGCGGCTGGACGTTTGCGTTTTTTGCTCCGGAGGCTGCCGAGAGTGAAAAACGGTGGTTTTGAGGATGGAGTCCACAGGAAAGCAGAGAGGTCCAGAAGGTGTGGGGTATTTGAAGGGGTTCCCAGAGGCAGTGAGGACCAGCATGACTTTTCCCCGCTGGGGCCTTTGCTGTGGGAGCAGCGGCTGGACGTTTGCTCTTTTTGCTCCGGAGGCTGCCGAGAGTGAAAAACGGTGGTTTTGAGGCTGGAGTCCACAGGAAAGCAGAGAGGTCCAAAAGGTGTGGGGCATTTGAAGGGGTTCCCGGAGGCAGTGAGGACCAGCATGACTTTTCCCCGCTGGGGCCTTTGATGTGGGAGCAGCGGCTGGACCTTTGCGTTTTTTGCTTTAGAGGCTGCCGAGAGTGAAAAACGGTGGTTTTGAGGATGGAGTCCACAGGAAAGCAGAGAGGTCCAAAAGGTGTGGGGCATTTGAAGGGGTTCCCGGAGGCAGTGAGGACCAGCATGACTTTTCCCCGCTGGGGCCTTTGCTGTGGGAGCAGCGGTTGGACGTTTGCGTTTTTTGCTATAGAGACTACCGAGGGTTAAAAACGGTGGTTTTGAGGCTGGAGTCCACAGGAAAGCAGAGAGGTCCAAAAGGTGTGGGGCATTTGAAGGGGTTCCCGGAGGCAGTGAGGACCAGCATGACTTTTCCCCGCTGGGGCCTTTGCTGTGGGAGCAGCGGCTGGACATTTGCGTTTTTTGCTATAGAGACTACCGAGGGTTAATAACGGTGGTTTTGAGGATGGAGTCCACAGGAAAGCAGAGAGATCCAAAAGGTGTGGGGCATTTGAAGGGGTTCCCGGAGGCAGTGAGGACCAGCATGACTTTTCCCCGCTGGGGCCTTTGCTGTGGGAGCAGCGGATGGACGTTTGCGTTTTTTGCTCCGGAGGCTGCCGAGAGTGAAAAACGGTGGTTTTGAGGATGGAGTCCACAGGAAAGCAGAGAGGTCCAAAAGGTGTGGGGCATTTGAAGGGGTTTCCGGAGGCGGTGAGGACCAGCATGACTTTTCCCCGCTGGGGCCTTTGCTGTGGGAGCAGCGGCTGGACGTTTGCGTTTTTTGCTCCGGAGGCTGCCGAGAGTGAAAAACAGTGGTTTTGAGGATGGAGTCCACAGGAAAACAGAGAGGTCCAAAAGGTGTGGGGCATTTGAAGGGGTTCCCGGAGGCAGTGAGGACCAGCATGACTTTTCCGCCCTGAGACCTTTGCTGTGGGAGCAGCGGCTGGACGTTTGCGTTTTTTGCTCCGGAGGCTGCCGAGAGTGAAAAACGGTGATTTTGAGGTTAGACTCCACAGGAAAGCAGAGAGGTCCAAAAGGTGTGGGGCATTTGAAGGGCTTCCCGGAGGCAGTGAGGACCAGCATGACTTTACTTCCGTAGTACCTTTGCTGTGGGAGCAGCGGCTGGACGTTTGCGTTTTTTGCTCTGGAGGCTGCCAAGAGTGAAAAACAGTGATTTTGAGGTTAGAGTCCACAGGAAAGCAGAGAGGTCCAAAAGGTGTGGGGCATTTGAAGGGGTTCCTGGAGGCAGTGAGGACCAGCATGACTTTTCCCGGCTGGGGCCTTTGCTGTGGTACCAGCGGCTGGACGTTTGCGCTTTTTGCTCCGGAGGCTGCCGAGAGTGAAAAACGGTGGTTTTGAGGATGGATTCCACAGGAAAGCAGAGAGGTCCAAAAGGTGTGGGGCATTTGAAGGGGTTCCCGGAGGCAGTGAGGACCAGCATGACTTTTCCCCCCTGAGACCTTTGCTGTGGGAGCAGCGGCTGGACGTTTGCGTTTTTTGCTCCGGAGGCTGCCGAGAGTGAAAAACGGTGGTTTTGAGGATGGAGTCCACAGGAAAGCAGAGAGGTCCAGAAGGTGTGGGGTATTTGAAGGGGTTCCCAGAGGCAGTGAGGACCAGCATGACTTTTCCCCGCTGGGGCCTTTGCTGTGGGAGCAGCGGCTGGACGTTTGCTCTTTTTGCTCCGGAGGCTGCCGAGAGTGAAAAACGGTGGTTTTGAGGATGGAGTCCACAGGAAAGCAGAGAGGTCCAAAAGGTGTGGGGCATTTGAAGGGGTTCCCGGAGGCAGTGAGGACCAGCATGACTTTTCCCCGCTGGGGCCTTTGATGTGGGAGCAGCGGCTGGACCTTTGCGTTTTTTGCTTTAGAGGCTGCCGAGAGTGAAAAACGGTGGTTTTGAGGATGGAGTCCACAGGAAAGCAGAGAGGTCCAAAAGGTGTGGGGCATTTGAAGGGGTTCCCGGAGGCAGTGAGGACCAGCATGACTTTTCCCCGCTGGGGCCTTTGCTGTGGGAGCAGCGGTTGGACGTTTGCGTTTTTTGCTATAGAGACTACCGAGGGTTAAAAACGGTGGTTTTGAGGCTGGAGTCCACAGGAAAGCAGAGAGGTCCAAAAGGTGTGGGGCATTTGAAGGGGTTCCCGGAGGCAGTGAGGACCAGCATGACTTTTACCCGCTGGGGCCTTTGCTGTGGGAGCAGCGGCTGGACGTTTGCGTTTTTTGCTATAGAGACTACCGAGGGTTAATAACGGTGGTTTTGAGGATGGAGTCCACAGGAAAGCAGAGAGATCCAAAAGGTGTGGGGCATTTGAAGGGGTTCCCGGAGGCAGTGAGGACCAGCATGACTTTTTCCCCCTGAGACCTTTGCTGTGGGAGCAGCGGCTGGACGTTTGAGTTTTATGCTATAGAGACTACCGAGAGTGAAAAACGGTGGTTTTGAGGATGGATTCCACAGAAAAGCAGAGAGGTCCAAAAGGTGTGGGGCATTTGAAGGGGTTCCCGGAGGCAGTGAGGACCAGCATGACTTTTCCCCGCTGGGGCTTTTGCTGTGGGAGCAGCGGCTGGACATTTGAGTTTTATGCTATAGAGACTACCGAGAGTGAAAAACGGTGGTTTTGAGGATGGAGTCCACAGGAAAGCAGAGAGGTCCAAAAGGTGTGGGGCATTTGAAGGGGTTCCCGGAGGCAGTGAGGACCAGCATGACTTTTCCCCGCTGGGGCCTTTGCTGTGGGAGCAGCGGTTGGACGTTTGCGTTTTTTGCTATAGAGACTACCGAGGGTTAAATACGGTGGTTTTGAGGCTGGAGTCCACAGGAAAGCAGAGAGGTCCAAAAGGTGTGGGGCATTTGAAGGGGTTCCCGGAGGCAGTGAGGACCAGCATGACTTTTCCCCGCTGGGGCCTTTGCTGTGGGAGGAGCGGCTGGACGTTTGAGTTTTATGCTCCAAAGGCTGCCGAGGGTTAAAAACGGTGGTTTTGAGGCTGGAGTCCACAGGAAAACACAAAGGTCCAAAAGGTGTGGGGCATTTGAAGGGGTTCCTGGAGGCAGTGAGGACCAGCATGACTTTTCCCCGCTGGGGCCTTTGCTGTGGGAGCAGCGGCTGGACGTTTGCGTTTTTTGCTCCGATGGCTGCCGAGAGTGAAAAACGGTGGTTTTGAGGATGGAGTCCACAGGAAAGCAGAGAGGTCCAAAAGGTGTGGGGCATTTGAAGGGGTTCCCGGAGGCAGTGAGGACCAGCATGACTTTTTCCCCTTGAGACCTTTGCTGTGGGAGCAGCGGCTGGACGTTTGCGTTTTTTGCTTTAGAGGCTGCCGTGGGTTAAAAACGGTGGTTTTGAGAATGGAGTCCACAGGAAAGCAGAGAGGTCCAAAAGGTGTGGGGCATTTGAAGGGGTTCCCGGAGGCAGTGAGGACCAGCATGACTTTTTCCCCTTGAGACCTTTGCTGTGGGAGCAGCGGCTGGACGTTTGCGTTTTTTGCTCCGGAGGCTGCCGAGAGTGAAAAACGGTGGTTTTGAGGATGGAGTCCACAGGAAAGCAGAGAGGTCCAAAAGGTGTGGGGCATTTGAAGGGGTTCCCGGAGGCAGTGAGGACCAGCATGACTTTTCCCCCCTGAGACCTTTGCTGTGGGAGCAGCGGCTGGACGTTTGCGTTTTTTGCTCTGGAGGCTGCCGAGAGTGAAAAACAGTGATTTTGAGGTTAGAGTCCACAGGAAAGCAGAGAGGTCCAAAAGGTGTGGGGCATTTGAAGGGGTTCCCGGAGGCAGTGAGGACCAGCATGACTTTTCCCCGCTGGGGCCTTTGCTGTGGGAGCAGCGGCTGGATGTTTGCGTTTTTTGCTCCGGAGGCTGCCGAGAGTGAAAAACGGTGGTTTTGAGGATGGAGTCCACAGGAAAGCAGAGAGGTCCAAAAGGTGTGGGGCATTTGAAGGGGTTCCCGGAGGCAGTGAGGACCAGCATGACTTTTCCCCGCTGGGGCTTTTGCTGTGGGAGCAGCGGCTGGACGTTTGAGTTTTCTGCTATAGAGACTACCGAGGGTTAAAAACGGTGGTTTTGAGGCTGGAGTCCACAGGAAAGCAGAGAGGTCCAAAAGGTGTGGGGCATTTGAAGGGGTTCCCGGAGGCAGTGAGGACCAGCATGACTTTTCACCGCTGGGGCCATTGCTGTGGGAGCAGCGGCTGGACGTTTGGGCTTTTTGCTCCGGAGGCTGCCGAGAGTGAAAAACGGTGGTTTTGAGGATGCATTTCACAGGAAAGCAGAGAGGTCCAAAAGGTGTGGGGCATTTGAAGGGGTTCCTGGAGGCAGTGAGGACCAGCATGACTTTTCCCCGCTGGGGCCTTTGCTGTGGGAGCAGCGGCTGGACGTTTGAGTTTTATGCTCCAAAGGCTGCCGAGGGTTAAAAACGGTGGTTTTGAGGCTGGAGTCCACAGGAAAACACAAAGGTCCAAAAGGTGTGGGGCATTTGAAGGGGTTCCTGGAGGCAGTGAGGACCAGCATGACTTTTCCCCGCTGGGGCCTTTGCTGTGGGAGCAGCGGCTGGACGTTTGCGTTTTTTGCTCCGATGGCTGCCGAGAGTGAAAAACGGTGGTTTTGAGGATGGAGTCCACAGGAAAGCAGAGAGGTCCAAAAGGTGTGGGGCATTTGAAGGGGTTTCCGGAGGCGGTGAGGACCAGCATGACTTTTCCCCGCTGGGGCTTTGCTGTGGGAGCAGCGGCTGGACGTTTGCGTTTTTTGCTCCGGAGGATGCCGAGAGTGAAAAACGGTGGTTTTGAGGATGGAGTCCACAGGAAAGCAGAGAGGTCCAAAAGGTGTGGGGCATATGAAGGGGTTTCCGGAGGCGGTGAGGACCAGCATGACTTTTCCGCCCTGAGAACTTTGCTGTGGGAGCAGCGGCTGGACGTTTGTGTTTTTTGCTCCGGAGGCTGCCGAGAGTGAAAAACAGTGATTTTGAGGTTAGACTCCACAGGAAAGCAGAGAGGTCCAAAAGGTGTGGGGCATTTGAAGGTGTTCCCGGAAGCAGTGAGGACTAGCATGACTTTTACCCGCTGGGGCCTTTGCTGTGGGAGCAGCAGCTGGACATTTGCGTTTTTTGCTATAGAGACTACCGAGGGTTAATAACGGTGGTTTTGAGGATGGAGTCCACAGAAAAGCAGAGAGGTCCAAAAGGTGTGGGGCATTTGAAGGGGTTCCCGGAGGCAGTGAGGACCAGCATGACTTTACTTCCGTAGTACCTTTGCTGTGGGAACAGCGGCTGGACGTTTGCGTTTTTTGCTCTGGAGGCTGCCAAGAGTGAAAAACAGTGATTTTGAGGTTAGAGTCCACAGGAAAGCAGAGAGGTCCAAAAGGTGTGGGGCATTTGAAGGGGTTCCCGGAGGCAGTGAGGACCAGCATGACTTTTCCCGGCTGGGGCCTTTGCTGTGGTACCAGCGGCTGGACGTTTGCGCTTTTTGCTCCGGAGGCTGCCGAGAGTGAAAAACGGTGGTTTTGAGGATGGATTCCACAGGAAAGCAGAGAGGTCCAAAAGGTGTGGGGCATTTGAAGGGGTTCCCGGAGGCAGTGAGGACCAGCATGACTTTTCCCCCCTGAGACCTTTGCTGTGGGAGCAGCGGCTGGACGTTTGCGTTTTTTGCTCCGGAGGCTGCCGAGAGTGAAAAACGGTGGTTTTGAGGATGGAGTCCACAGGAAAGCAGAGAGGTCCAAAAGGTGTGGGGTATTTGAAGGGGTTCCCAGAGGCAGTGAGGACCAGCATGACTTTTCCCCGCTGGGGCCTTTGCTGTGGGAGCAGCGGCTGGACGTTTGCGTTTTTTTCTCCGGAGGCTGCCGAGAGTGAAAAACGGTGGTTTTGAGGATGGAGTCCACAGGAAAGCAGAGAGGTCCAAAAGGTGTGGGGCATTTGAAGGGGTTCCCGGAGGCAGTGAGGACCAGCATGACTTTTCCCCGCTGGGGCCTTTCATGTGGGAGCAGCGGCTGGACATTTGCGTTTTTTGCTTTAGAGGCTGCCGAGAGTGAAAAACGGTGGTTTTGAGGATGGAGTCCACAGGAAAGCAGAGAGGTCCAAAAGGTGTGGGGCATTTGAAGGGGTTCCCGGAGGCAGTGAGGACCAGCATGACTTTTACCCGCTGGGGCCTTTGCTGTGGGAGCAGCGGCTGGACATTTGCGTTTTTTGCTATAGAGACTACCGAGGGTTAATAACGGTGGTTTTGAGGATGGAGTCCACAGGAAAGCAGAGAGATCCAAAAGGTGTGGGGCATTTGAAGGGGTTCCCGGAGGCAGTGAGGACCAGCATGACTTTTTCCCCCTGAGACCTTTGCTGTGGGAGCAGCGGCTGGACGTTTGAGTTTTATGCTATAGAGACTACCGAGAGTGAAAAACGGTGGTTTTAAGGATGGATTCCACAGAAAAGCAGAGAGGTCCAAAAGGTGTGGGGCATTTGAAGGGGTTCCCGGAGGCAGTGAGGACCAGCATGACTTTTCCCCGCTGGGGCTTTTGCTGTGGGAGCAGCGGCTGGACGTTTTAGTTTTATGCTATAGAGACTACCGAGAGTGAAAAACGGTGGTTTTGAGGATGGATTCCACAGAAAAGCAGAGAGGTCCAAAAGGTGTGGGGCATTTGAAGGGGTTCCCGGAGGCAGTGAGGACCAGCATGACTTTACTTCAGTAGTACCTTTGCTGTGGGAGCAGCGGCTGGACGTTTGCGTTTTTTGCTCCGGAGGCTGCCGAGAGTGAAAAACGGTGGTTTTGAGGATGGAGTCCACAGGAAAGCAGAGAGGTCCAAAAGGTGTGGGGCATTTGAAGGGGTTTCCGGAGGCGGTGAGGACCAGCATGACTTTTCCCCCCTGAGACCTTTGCTGTGGGAGCAGCGGCTGAACGTTTGCGTTTTTTGCTCCGGAGGCTGCCGAGAGTGAAAAACAGTGGTTTTGAGGATGGAGTCCACAGGAAAACAGAGAGGTCCAAAAGGTGTGGGGCATTTGAAGGGGTTCCCGGAGGCAGTGAGGACCAGCATGACTTTTCCGCCCTGAGACCTTTGCTGTTGGAGCAGCGGCTGGACGTTTGTGTTTTTTGCTCCGGAGGCTGCCGAGAGTGAAAAACAGTGATTTTGAGGTTAGACTCCACAGGAAAGCAGAGAGGTCCAAAAGGTGTGGGGCATTTGAAGGTGTTCCCGGAAGCAGTGAGGACCAGCATGACTTTTACCCGCTGGGGCCTTTGCTGTGGGAGCAGCAGCTGGACATTTGCGTTTTTTGCTATAGAGACTACCGAGGGTTAATAACGGTGGTTTTGAGGATGGAGTCCACAGAAAAGCAGAGAGGTCCAAAAGGTGTGGGGCATTTGAAGGGGTTCCCGGAGGCAGTGAGGACCAGCATGACTTTACTTCCGTAGTACCTTTGCTGTGGGAGCAGCGGCTGGACGTTTGCGTTTTTTGCTCTGGAGGCTGCCAAGAGTGAAAAACAGTGATTTTGAGGTTAGAGTCCACAGGAAAGCAGAGAGGTCCAAAAGGTGTGGGGCATTTGAAGGGGTTCCCGGAGGTAGTGAGGACCAGCATGACTTTTCCCCGCTGGGGCTTTTGCTGTGGGAGCAGCGGCTGGACGTTTGAGTTTTCTGCTATAGAGACTACCGAGGGTTAAAAACGGTGGCTTTGAGGCTGGAGTCCACAGGAAAGCAGAGAGGTCCAAAAGGTGTGGGGCATTTGAAGGGGTTCCCGGAGGCAGTGAGGACCAGCATGACTTTTCACCGCTGGGGCCATTGCTGTGGGAGCAGCGGCTGGACGTTTGGGCTTTTTGCTCCGGAGGCTGCCGAGAGTGAAAAACGGTGGTTTTGAGGCTGGAGTCCACAGGAAAGCAGAGAGGTCCAAAAGGTGTGGGGCATTTGAAGGGGTTCCTGGAGGCAGTGAGGACCAGCATGACTTTTCCCTGCTGGGGCCTTTGCTGTGGGAGCAGCGGCTGGACGTTTGCGTTTTTTGCTCCGATGGCTGCCGAGAGTGAAAAACGGTGGTTTTGAGGATGGAGTCCACAGGAAAGCAGAGAGGTCCAAAAGGTGTGGGGCATTTGAAGGGGTTTCCGGAGGCGGTGAGGACCAGCATGACTTTTCCCCGCTGGGGCTTTGCTGTGGGAGCAGCGGCTGGACGTTTGCGTTTTTTGCTCCGGAGGATGCCGAGAGTGAAAAACGGTGGTTTTGAGGATGGAGTCCACAGGAAAGCAGAGAGGTCCAAAAGGTGTGGGGCATTTGAAGGGGTTTCCGGAGGCGGTGAGGACCAGCATGACTTTTCCGCCCTGAGACCTTTGCTGTGGGCGCAGCGGCTGGACATTTGTGTTTTTTGCTCCGGAGGCTGCCGAGAGTGAAAAACAGTGATTTTGAGGTTAGACTCCACAGGAAAGCAGAGAGGTCCAAAAGGTGTGGGGCATTTGAAGGTGTTCCCGGAAGCAGTGAGGACCAGCATGACTTTTACCCGCTGGGGCCTTTGCTGTGGGAGCAGCAGCTGGACATTTGCGTTTTTTGCTATAGAGACTACTGAGGGTTAATAACGGTGTTTTTGATGATGGAGTCCACAGAAAAGCAGAGAGGTCCAAAAGGTGTGGGGCATTTGAAGGGGTTCCCGGAGGCAGTGAGGACCAGCATGACTTTACTTCCGTAGTACCTTTGCTGTGGGAACAGCGGCTGGACGTTTGCGTTTTTTGCTCTGGAGGCTGCCAAGAGTGAAAAACAGTGATTTTGAGGTTAGAGTCCACAGGAAAGCAGAGAGGTCCAAAAGGTGTGGGGCATTTGAAGGTGTTCCCGGAAGCAGTGAGGACCAGCATGACTTTTCCCCGCTGGGGCCTTTGATGTGGGAGCAGCGGCTGGACCTTTGCGTTTTTTGCTTTAGAGGCTGCCGAGAGTGAAAAACGGTGGTTTTGAGGATGGAGTCCACAGAAAAGCAGAGAGGTCCAAAAGGTGTGGGGCATTTGAAGGGGTTCCCGGAGGCAGTGAGGACCAGCATGACTTTTTCCCCCTGAGACCTTTGCTGTGGGAGCAGCGGCTGGACGTTTTAGTTTTATGCTATAGAGACTACCGAGAGTGAAAAACGGTGGTTTTGAGGATGGAGTCCACAGAAAAGCAGAGAGGTCCAAAAGGTGTGGGGCATTTGAAGGGGTTCCCGGAGGCAGTGAGGACCAGCATGACTTTACTTCCGTAGTACCTTTGCTGTGGGAGCAGCGGCTGGACGTTTGCGTTTTTTGCTCTGGAGGCTGCAAAGAGTGAAAAACAGTGATTTTGAGGTTAGAGTCCACAGGAAAGCAGAGAGGTCCAAAAGGTGTGGGGCATTTGAAGGGGTTCCTGGAGGCAGTGAGGACCAGCATGACTTTTCCCCCCTGAGACCTTTGCTGTGGGAGCAGCGGCTGGACGTTTGCGTTTTTTGCTCCGGAGGCTGCCGAGAGTGAAAAACGGTGGTTTTGAGGATGGAGTCCACAGGAAAGCAGAGAGGTCCAAAAGGTGTGGGGCATTTGAAGGGGTTCCCGGAGGCAGTGAGGACCAGCATGACTTTTCCCCGCTGGGGCCTTTGCTGTGGGAGCAGCGGCTGGACGTTTGAATTTTTTGCTCCGGAGGCTGCCGAGAGTGAAAAACGGTGGTTTTGAGGATGGAGTCCACATGAAAGCAGAGAGGTCCAAAAGGTGTGGGGCATTTGAAGGCGTTCCTGGAGGCAGTGAGGACCAGCATGACTTTTCCCCGCTGGGGCTTTTGCTGTGGGAGCAGCGGCTGGACGTTTGCGTTTTTTGCTCCGGAGGCTGCCGAGAGTGAAAAACGGTGGTTTTGAGGATGGAGTCCACAGGAAAGCAGAGAGGTCCAAAAGGTGTGGGGCATTTGAAGGGGTTCCCGGAGGCAGTGAGGACCAGCATGACTTTTCCCCCCTGGCTCCTTTGCTGTGGGAGCAGCGGCTGGACGTTTGCGTGATTTGCTCCGGAGGCTGCTGAGAGTGAAACACAGTGATTTTGAGGTTAGAGTCCACAGGAAAGTAGAGAGGTCCAAAAGGTGTGGGGCATTTGAAGGGGTTCCCGGAGGCAGTGAGGACCAGCATGACTTTTCACCGCTGGGGCCTTTGCTGTGGGAGCAGCGGCTGGACGTTTGCGTTTTTTGCTCCGGAGGCTGCCGAAAGTGAAAAACAGTGATTTTTAGGATAGAGTCCACAGGAAAGCAGAGAGGTCCAAAAGGTGTGGGGCATTTGAAGGGGTTCCCGGAGGCAGTGAGGACCAGCATGACTTTTCCCCGCTGGGGCCTTTGCTGTGGGAGCAGCGGCTGGACGTTTGCGTTTTTTGCTATAGAGACTACCGAGGGTTAAAAACGGTGGTTTTGAGGCTGGAGTCCACAGGAAAGCAGAGAGGTCCAAAAGGTGTGGGGCATTTGAAGGGGTTCCCGGAGGCAGTGAGGACCAGCACGACTTTTCCCCGCTGGGGCCTTTGCTGTGGGAGCAGCGGCTGGACGTTTGCGTTTTTTGCTCCGGAGGCTGCCGAGAGTGAAAAACGGTGGTTTTGAGGAAGGAGTCCACAGAAAAACAGAGAGGTCCAAAAGGTGTGGGGCATTTGAAGGGGTTCCCGGAGGCAGTGAGGACCAGCATGACTTTTCCCCAATGGGGCCTTTGCTGTGGGAGCAGCGGCTGGACGTTTGCGTTTTTTGCTCCGGAGGCTGCCGAGAGTGAAAAACGGTGGTTTTGAGGATGGAGTCCACAGGAAAGCAGAGAGGTCCAAAAAGTGTGGGGCATTTGAAGGGGTTCCCGGAGGCAGTGAGGACCAGCATGACTTATTCCCCTTGAGACCTTTGCTGTGGGAGCAGCGGCTGGACGTTTGCGTTATTTGCTCCACAGGCTGCCGAGAGTGAAAAACAGTGATTTTGATGATGGAGTCCACAGGAAAGCAGAGAGGTCCAAAAGGTGTGGGGCATTTGAAGGGCTTCCCGGAGGCAGTGAGGACCAGCATGACTATTCCCCACTGGGGCCTTTGCTGTGGGAGCAGCGGCTGGACATTTGCGTTTTTTGCTCCTGAGGCTGCCGAGAGTGAAAAACGGTGGTTTTGAGGATGGAGTCCACAGGAAAGCAGAGAGGTCCAAAAGGTGTGGGGCATTTGAAGGGCTTCCCGGAGGCAGTGAGGACCAGCATGACTTTTTCCCGCTGAGACCTTTGCTGTGGGAGCAGCGGCTGGACGTTTGCGTTTTTTGCTCCGATGGCTGCCGAGAGTGAAAAACGGTGGTTTTGAGGATGGAGTCCACAGGAAAGCAGAGAGCTCCAAAAGGTGTGGGGCATTTGAAGGGGTTCCCGGAGGCGGTGAGGACCAGCATGACTTTTCCCCGCTGGGGCCTTTGCTGTGGGAGCAGCGGCTGGACGTTTGAGTTTTATGCTATAGAGACTACCGAAAGTGAAAAACGGTGGTTTTGAGGATGGAGTCCACAGAAAAGCAGAGAGGTCCAAAAGGTGTGGGGCATTTGAAGGGGTTCCCGGAGGCAGTGAGGACCAGCATGACTTTACTTCCGTAGTACCTTTGCTGTGGGAGCAGCGGCTGGACGTTTGCGTTTTTTGCTCTGGAGGCTGCCGAGAGTGAAAAACAGTGATTTTGAGGTTAGAGTCCACAGGAAAGCAGAGAGGTCCAAAAGGTGTGGGGCATTTGAAGGGGTTCCCGGAGGCAGTGAGGACCAGCATGACTTTTACCCGCTGGGGCTTTGCTGTGGGAGCAGCGGCTGGACGTTTGCGTTTTTTGCTCCGGAGGCTGCCGAGAGTGAAAAACGGTGGTTTTGAGGATGGAGTCCACAGGAAAGCAGAGAGGTCCAAAAGGTGTGGGGCATTTGAAGGGGTTCCCGGAGGCAGTGAGGACCAGCATGACTTGTACCCCCTGAGACCTTTGCTGTGGGAGCAGCGGCTGGACGTTTGCGTTTTTTGCTGCGGAGGATGCCGAGAGTGAAAAATGGTGGTTTTGAGGATGGAGTCCGTAGGGAAGCAGAGAGGGCCCAAGTGTGTGGGGCTTTTGAAAGGGTTCCTGGAGGCAGTGAGGACCAGCATGACTTTTCGCCCCTTAGACCTTTGCTGTGGGAGCAGCGGCTGGACGTTTGAGTTTTTTGCTCCGGAGGCTGCCGAGAGTGAAAAACGGTGGTTTTGAGGAAGGAGTCCACAGAAAAACAGAGAGGTCCAAAAGGTGTGGGGCATTTCAAGGAGATCCTGGAGGCAGTGAGGACCAGCATGACTTTTCCCCGCTGGGGCCTTTGCTGTGGGAGCAGCGGCTGGACGTTTGCGTTTTTTGCTATAGAGACTACCGAGGGTTAAAAACGGTGGTTTTGAGGCTGGAGTCCACAGGAAAGCAGAGAGGTCCAAAAGGTGTGGGGCATTTGAAGGGGTTCCCGGAGGCAGTGAGGACCAGCATGACTTTTCCCCGCTGGGGCCTTTGCTGTGGGAGCAGCGGCTGGATGTTTGCGTTTTTTGCTCCGGAGGCTGCCGAGAGTGAAAAATGGTGGTTTTGAGGATGGAGTCCACAGGAAAGCAGAGAGGTCCAAAAGGTGTGGGGCATTTGAAGGGGTTCCCGGAGGCAGTGAGGACCAGCATGACTTTTCCCCCCTGGCTCCTTTGCTGTGGGAGCAGCGGCTGGACGTTTGCGTTTTTTGCTCCGGAGGCTGCCGAGAGTGAAAAACGGTGGTTTTGAGGATGGAGTCCACAGGAAAGCAGAGAGGTCCAAAAGGTGTGGGGCATTTGAAGGGGTTCCCGGAGGCAGTGAGGACCAGCATGACTTTTCCTAGCTGGGGCCTTTGCTGTGGGAGCAGCGGCTGGACGTTTGCGTTTTTTGCTCCGGAGGCTGCCGAGAGTGAAAAGCGGTGGTTTTGAGGATGGAGTCCACAGGAAAACAGAGAGGTCCAAAAGGTGTGGGGCATTTGAAGGGGTTCCCGGAGGCAGTGAGGACCAGCATGACTTATTCCCCTTGAGACCTTTGCTGTGGGAGCAGCGGCTGGACGTTTGCGTTATTTGCTCCACAGGCTGCCGAGAGTGAAAAACAGTGATTTTGATGATGGAGTCCACAGGAAAGCAGAGAGGTCCAAAAGGTGTGGGGCATTTGAAGGGGTTCCCGGAGGCAGTGAGGACCAGCATGACTATTCCCCACTGGGGCCTTTGCTGTGGGATCAGCGGCTGGACATTTGCGTTTTTTGCTCCTGAGGCTGCCGAGAGTGAAAAACGGTGGTTTTGAGGATGGAGTCCACAGGAAAGCAGAGAGGTCCAAAAGGTGTGGGGCATTTGAAGGGCTTCCCGGAGGCAGTGAGGACCAGCATGACTTTTCCCCCCTGAGACCTTTGCTGTGGGAGCAGCGGCTGGACATTTGTGTTTTTTGATCCGATGGCTGCCGAGAGTGAAAAACGGTGGTTTTGAGGATGGAGTCCACAGGAAAGCAGAGAGCTCCAAAAGGTGTGGGGCATTTGACGGTGTTCCCGGAGGCAGTGAGGACCAGCATGACTTTTCCCCGCTGGGGCCTTTGCTGTGGGAGCAGCAGCTGAACGTTTGCGTTTTTTGCTCCGGAGGCTGCCGAGAGTGAAAAACAGTGGTTTTGAGGATGGAGTCCACAGGAAAACAGAGAGGTCCAAAAGGTGTGGGGCATTTGAAGGGGTTCCCGGAGGCAGTGAGGACCAGCATGACTTTACCGCCCCGAGACCTTTGCTGTGGGAGCAGCGGCTGGACGTTTGTGTTTTTTGCTCCGGAGGCTGCCGAGAGTGAAAAACAGTGATTTTGAGGTTAGAGTCCACAGGAAAGCAGAGAGGTCCAAAAGGTGTGGGGCATTTGAAGGGGTTCCCGGAAGCAGTGAGGACCAGCATGACTTTTACCCGCTGGGCCCTTTGCTGTGGGAGCAGCGGCTGGACATTTGCGTTTTTTGCTATAGAGACTACCGAGGGTTAATAACGGTGGTTTTGAGGATGGAGTCCACAGGAAAGCAGAGAGATCCAAAAGGTGTGGGGCATTTGAAGGGGTTCCCGGAGGCAGTGAGGACCAGCATGACTTTTTCCCCCTGAGACCTTTGCTGTGGGAGCAGCGGCTGGACGTTTGAGTTTTATGCTATAGAGACTACCGAGAGTGAAAAACGGTGGTTTTGAGGATGGAGTCCACAGAAAAGCAGAGAGGTCCAAAAGGTGTGGGGCATTTGAAGGGGTTCCCGGAGGCAGTGAGGACCAGCATGACTTTTCCCCGCTGGGGCCTTTGCTGTGGGAGCAGCGGCTGGACGTTTGCGTGATTTGCTCCGGAGGCTGCTGAGAGTGAAACACAGTGATTTTGAGGTTAGAGTCCACAGGAAAGCAGAGAGGTCCAAAAGGTGTGGGGCATTTGAAGGGGTTCCCGGAGGCAGTGAGGACCAGCATGACTTTTCCCCGCTGGGGCCTTTGCTGTGGGAGCAGCGGCTGGACGTTTGCGTTTTTTGCTCCGGAGGCTGCCGAGAGTGAAAAACGGTGGTTTTGAGGCTGGAGTCCACAGGAAAACAGAGAGGTCCAAAAGGTGTGGGGCATTTGAAGGGGTTCCCGGAGGCAGTGAGGACCAGTATGACGTTTCACCGCTGCGGCCTTTGCTGTGGGAGCAGCGGCTGGACGTTTGCGTTTTTTGCTCCGGAGGCTGCCGAGAGTGAAAAACGGTGGTTTTGAGGATGGAGTCCACAGGAAAGCAGAGAGGTCCAAAAGGTGTGGGGCATTTGAAGGGGTTCCCGGAGGCAGTGAGGACCAGCATGACTTTTCCCCGCTGGGGCCTTTGCTGTGGGAGCAGCGGCTGGACGTTTGCGTTTTTTGCTATAGAGACTACCGAGGGTTAAAAACGGTGGTTTTGAGGCTGGAGTCCACAGGAAAGCAGAGAGGTCCAAAAGGTGTGGGGCATTTGAAGGGGTTCCCGGAGGCGGTGAGGACCAGCATGACTTTTCCCCGCTGGGGCCTTTGCTGTGGGAGCAGTGGCTGGACGTTTGCGTTTTTTGCTATAGAGACTACCGAGGGTTAAAAACGGTGGTTTTGAGGCTGGAGTCCACAGGAAAACAGAGAGGTCCAAAAGGTGTGGGGCATTTGAAGGGGTTCCCGGAGGCAGTGAGGACCAGCATGACTTTTTCCCGCTGGGGCCTTTGCTGTGGGAGCAGCGGCTGGACGTTTGCGTTTTTTGCTCCAGAGGCTGCCGAGAGTGAAAAGCGGTGGTTTTGAGGATGGAGTCCACAGGAAAGCAGAGAGGTCCAAAAGGTGTGGGGCATTTGAAGGGGTTCCCGGAGGCAGTGAGGACCAGCATGACTTATTCCCCTTGAGACCTTTGCTGTGGGAGCAGCGGCTGGACGTTTGCGTTATTTGCTCCACAGGCTGCCGAGAGTGAAAAACAGTGATTTTGATGATGGAGTCCACAGGAAAGCAGAGAGGTCCAAAAGGTGTGGGGCATTTGAAGGGCTTCCCGGAGGCAGTGAGGACCAGCATGACTATTCCCCACTGGGGCCTTTGCTGTGGGAGCAGCGGCTGGACATTTGCGTTTTTTGCTCCTGAGGCTGCCGAGAGTGAAAAACGGTGGTTTTGAGGATGGAGTCCACAGGAAAGCAGAGAGGTCCAAAAGGTGTGGGGCATTTGAAGGGCTTCCCGGAGGCAGTGAGGACCAGCATGACTTTTCCCCCCTGAGACCTTTGCTGTGGGAGCAGCGGCTGGACGTTTGTGTTTTTTGCTCCGATGGCTGCCGAGAGTGAAAAACGGTGGTTTTGAGGATGGAGTCCACAGGAAAGCAGAGAGCTCCAAAAGGTGTGGGGCATTTGAAGGGGTTCCCGGAGGCGGTGAGGACCAGCATGACTTTTCCCCGCTGGGGCCTTTGCTGTGGGAGCAGCGGCTGAACGTTTGCGTTTTTTGCTCCGGAGGCTGCCGAGAGTGAAAAACAGTGGTTTTGAGGATGGAGTCCACAGGAAAACAGAGAGGTCCAAAAGGTGTGGGGCATTTGAAGGGGTTCCCGGAGGCAGTGAGGACCAGCATGACTTTACCGCCCTGAGACTTTTGCTGTGGGAGCAGCGGCTGGACGTTTGTGTTTTTTGCTCCGGAGGCTGCCGAGAGTGAAAAACAGTGTATTTGAGGTTAGACTCCACAGGAAAGCAGAGAGGTCCAAAAGGTGTGGGGCATTTGAAGGGGTTCCCGGAAGCAGTGAGGACCAGCATGACTTTTACCCGCTGGGGCCTTTTCTGTGGGAGCAGCGGCTGGACATTTGCGTTTTTTGCTATAGAGACTACCGAGGGTTAATAACGGTGGTTTTGAGGATGGAGTCCACAGGAAAGCAGAGAGATCCAAAAGGTGTGGGGCATTTGAAGGGGTTCCCGGAGGCAGTGAGGACCAGCATGACTTTTTCCCCCTGAGACCTTTGCTGTGGGAGCAGCGGCTGGACGTTTGAGTTTTATGCTATAGAGACTACCGAGAGTGAAAAACGGTGGTTTTGAGGATGGAGTCCACAGAAAAGCAGAGAGGTCCAAAAGGTGTGGGGCATTTGAAGGGGTTCCCGGAGGCAGTGAGGACCAGCATGACTTTTCCCCGCTGGGGCCTTTGCTGTGGGAGCAGCGGCTGGACGTTTGCGTGATTTGCTCCGGAGGCTGCTGAGAGTGAAACACAGTGATTTTGAGGTTAGAGTCCACAGGAAAGCAGAGAGGTCCAAAAGGTGTGGGGCATTTGAAGGGGTTCCCGGAGGCAGTGAGGACCAGCATGACTTTTCCCCGCTGGGGCCTTTGCTGTGGGAGCAGCGGCTGGACGTTTGCGTTTTTTGCTCCGGAGGCTGCCGAGAGTGAAAAACGGTGGTTTTGAGGATGGAGTCCACAGGAAAACAGAGAGGTCCAAAAGGTGTGGGGCATTTGAAGGGGTTCCCGGAGGCAGTGAGGACCAGCATGACGTTTCACCGCTGGGGCCTTTGCTGTGGGAGCAGCGGCTGGACGTTTGCGTTTTTTGCTCCGGAGGCTGCCGAGAGTGAAAAACGGTGGTTTTGAGGATGGAGTCCACAGGAAAACAGAGAGGTCCAAAAGGTGTGGGGCATTTGAAGGGGTTCCCGGAGGCAGTGAGGACCAGCATGACTTTTCCCCGCTGGGGCCTTTGCTGTGGGAGCAGCGGCTGGACGTTTGCGTTTTTTGCTATAGAGAATACCGAGGGTTAAAAACGGTGGTTTTGAGGCTGGAGTCCACAGGAAAGCAGAGAGGTCCAAAAGGTGTGGGGCATTTGAAGGGGTTCCCGGAGGCAGTGAGGACCAGCATGACTTTTCCCCGCTGGGGCCTTTGCTGTGGGAGCAGTGGCTGGACGTTTGCGTTTTTTGCTATAGAGACTACCGAGGGTTAAAAACGGTGGTTTTGAGGCTGGAGTCCACAGGAAAACAGAGAGGTCCAAAAGGTGTGGGGCATTTGAAGGGGTTCCCGGAGGCAGTGAGGACCAGCATGACTTTTCCCTGCTGGGGCCTTTGCTGTGGGAGCAGCGGCTGGACGTTTGCGTTTTTTGCTCCGGAGGCTGCCGAGAGTGAAAAACGGTGGTTTTGAGGATGGAGTCCACAGGAAAGCAGAGAGGTCCAAAAGGTGTGGGGCATTTGAAGGGGTTCCCGGAGGCAGTGAGGACCAGCATGACTTATTCCCCTTGAGACCTTTGCTGTGGGAGCAGCGGCTGGACGTTTGCGTTATTTGCTCCACAGGCTGCCGAGAGTGAAAAACAGTGATTTTGATGATGGAGTCCACAGGAAAGCAGAGAGGTCCAAAAGGTGTGGGGCATTTGAAGGGCTTCCCGGAGGCAGTGAGGACCAGCATGACTATTCCCCACTGGGGCCTTTGCTGTGGGAGCAGCGGCTGGACATTTGCGTTTTTTGCTCCTGAGGCTGCCGAGAGTGAAAAACGGTGGTTTTGAGGATGGAGTCCACAGGAAAGCAGAGAGGTCCAAAAGGTGTGGGGCATTTGAAGGGCTTCCCGGAGGCAGTGAGGACCAGCATGACTTTTCCCCCCTGAGACCTTTGCTGTGGGAGCAGCGGCTGGACGTTTGTGTTTTTTGCTCCGATGGCTGCCGAGAGTGAAAAACGGTGGTTTTGAGGATGGAGTCCACAGGAAAGCAGAGAGCTCCAAAAGGTGTGGGGCATTTGAAGGGGTTCCCGGAGGCGGTGAGGACCAGCATGACTTTTCCCCGCTGGGGCCTTTGCTGTGGGAGCAGCGGCTGAACGTTTGCATTTTTTGCTCCGGAGGCTGCCGAGAGTGAAAAACAGTGGTTTTGAGGATGGAGTCCACAGGAAAACAGAGAGGTCCAAAAGGTGTGGGGCATTTGAAGGGGTTCCTGGAGGCAGTGAGGACTAGCATGACTTTACCGCCCTGAGACCTTTGCTGTGGGAGCAGCGGCTGGACGTTTGTGTTTTTTGCTCCGGAGGCTGCCGAGAGTGAAAAACAGTGATTTTGAGGTTAGACTCCACAGGAAAGCAGAGAGGTCCAAAAGGTGTGGGGCATTTGAAGGGGTTCCCGGAAGCAGTGAGGACCAGCATGACTTTTACCCGCTGGGGCCTTTTCTGTGGGAGCAGCGGCTGGACATTTGCGTTTTTTGCTATAGAGACTACCGAGGGTTAATAACGGTGGTTTTGAGGATGGAGTCCACAGGAAAGCAGAGAGATCCAAAAGGTGTGGGGCATTTGAAGGGGTTCCCGGAGGCAGTGAGGACCAGCATGACTTTTTCCCCCTGAGACCTTTGCTGTGGGAGCAGCGGCTGGACGTTTGCGTGATTTGCTCCGGAGGCTGCTGAGAGTGAAACACAGTGATTTTGAGGTTAGAGTCCACAGGAAAGCAGAGAGGTCCAAAAGGTGTGGGGCATTTGAAGGGGTTCCCGGAGGCAGTGAGGACCAGCATGACTTTTCCCCGCTGGGGCCTTTGCTGTGGGAGCAGCGGCTGGACGTTTGCGTTTTTTGCTCCGGAGGCTGCCGAGAGTGAAAAACGGTGGTTTTGAGGCTGGAGTCCACAGGAAAACAGAGAGGTCCAAAAGGTGTGGGGCATTTGAAGGGGTTCCCGGAGGCAGTGAGGACCAGCATGACGTTTCACCGCTGGGGCCTTTGCTGTGGGAGCAGCGGCTGGACGTTTGCGTTTTTTGCTCCGGAGGCTGCCGAGAGTGAAAAACGGTGGTTTTGAGGATGGAGTCCACAGGAAAACAGAGAGGTCCAAAAGGTGTGGGGCATTTGAAGGGGTTCCCGGAGGCAGTGAGGACCAGCATGACTTTTCCCCGCTGGGGCCTTTGCTGTGGGAGCAGCGGCTGGACGTTTGCGTTTTTTGCTATAGAGACTACCGAGGGTTAAAAACGGTGGTTTGGAGGCTGGAGTCCACAGGAAAGCAGAGAGGTCCAAAAGGTGTGGGGCATTTGAAGGGGTTCCCGGAGGCAGTGAGGACCAGCATGACTTTTCCCCGCTGGGGCCTTTGCTGTGGGAGCAGCGGCTGGACGTTTGCGTTTTTTGCTCCGGAGGCTGCCGAGAGTGAAAAACGGTGGTTTTGAGGATGGAGTCGACAGGAAAACAGAGGGGTCCAAAAGGTTTGGGGAATTTAAAGGGGTTCCCGGAGGCAGTGAGGACCAGCATGACTTTTCCCCGCTGGGGCCTTTGCTGTGGGAGCAGCGGCTGGACGTTTGCGTTTTTTGCTATAGAGACTACCGAGGGTTAAAAACGGTGGTTTTGAGGCTGGAGTCCACAGGAAAGCAGAGAGGTCCAAAAGGTGTGGGGCATTTGAAGGGGTTCCCGGAGGCAGTGAGGACCAGCATGACTTTTCCCCGCTGGGGCCTTTGCTGTGGGAGCAGCGGCTGGACGTTTGCGTTTTTTGCTCCGGAGGCTGCCGAGAGTGAAAAATGGTGGTTTTGAGGCTGGAGTCCACAGGAAAGCAGAGAGGTCCAAAAGGTGTGGGGCATTTGAAGGGGTTCCCGGAGGCAGTGAGGACCAGCATGACTTTTACCCGCTGGGGCCTTTGCTGTGGGAGCAGCGGCTGGACGTTTGCGGTTTTTGCTCCGGAGGCTGCTGAGAGTGAAAAATGGTGGTTTTGAGGATGGAGTCCACAGGAAAACAGAGAGGTCCAAAAGGTGTGGGGAATTTGAAGGGGTTCCCGGAGGCAGTGAGGACCAGCATGACTTTTCCTAGCTGGGGCCTTTGCTGTGGGAGCAGCGGCTGGACGTTTGCGTTTTTTGCTATAGAGACTACCGAGGGTTAAAAACGGTGGTTTTGAGGCTAGAGTCCACAGGAAAGCAGAGAGGTCCAAAAGGTGTGGGGCATTTGAAGGGGTTCCCGGAGGCAGTGAGGACCAGCATGACTTTTCCCCGCTGGGGCCTTTGCTGTGGGAGCAGCGGCTGGACGTTTGCGTTTTTTGCTCCGGAGGCTGCCGAGAGTGAAAAATGGTGGTTTTGAGGATGGAGTCCACAGGAAAGCAGAGAGGTCCAAAAGGTGTGGGGCATTTGAAGGGGTTCCCGGAGGCAGTGAGGACCAGCATGACTTTTCCCCAATGGGGCCTTTGCTGTGGGAGCAGCGGCTGGCGTTTGCGTTTTTGCTCCGGAGGCTGCCGAGAGTGAAAAATGGTGGTTTTGAGGATGGAGTCCACAGGAAAGCAGAGAGGTCCAAAAGGTGTGGGGCATTTGAAGGGGTTCCCGGAGGCAGTGAGGACCAGCATGACTTTTCCTAGCTGGGGCCTTTGCTGTGGGAGCAGCGGCTGGACGTTTGCGTTTTTTGCTCCGGAGGCTGCCGAGAGTGAAAAGCGGTGGTTTTGAGGATGGAGTCCACAGGAAAGCAGAGAGGTCCAAAAGGTGTGGGGCATTTGAAGGGGTTCCCGGAGGCAGTGAGGAGCAGCATGACTTATTCCCCTTGAGACCTTTGCTGTGGGAGCAGCGGCTGGACGTTTGCGTTATTTGCTCCACAGGCTGCTGGGAGTGAAAAACAGTGATTTTGAGGATGGAGTCCACAGGAAAGCAGAGAGGTCCAAAAGGTGTGGGGCATTTGAAGGGCTTCCCGGAGGCAGTGAGGACCAGCATGACTTATTCCCCTTGAGACCTTTGCTGTGGGAGCAGCGGCTGGACGTTTGCGTTTTTTGCTCCGGAGGCTGCCGAGAGTGAAAAACGGTGATTTTGAGCATGGAGTCCACAGGAAAACAGAGAGGTCCAAAAGGTGTGGGGCATTTGAAGGGGTTCCCGGAGGCAGTGAGGACCAGCATGACTTTTCCCCCCTGAGACCTTTGCTGTGGGAGCAGCGGCTGGACGTTTGCGTTTTTTGCTTTAGAGGCTGCCGTGGGTTAAAAATGGTGGTTTTGAGGATGGAGTCCACAGGAAAGCAGAGAGGTACAAAAGGTGTGGGGCATTTGAAGGGGTTCCCGGAGGCAGTGAGGACCAGCATGACTTTTCCCCGCTGGGGCCTTTGCTGTGGGAACAGCGGCTGGACGTTTGCGTTTTTTGCTCCGGAGGCTGCCGAGAGTGAAAAACTGTGGTTTTGAGGGTGGAGTCCACAGGAAAACAGTGAGGTCCAAAAGGTGTGGGGCATTTGAAGGGGTTCCCGGAGGCAGTGAGGACCAGCATGACTTTTCCGCCTTGGAACCTTTGCTGTGGGAGCAGCGGCTGGACGTTTGCTTTTTTTGCTACAGAGACTACCGAGGGTTTAAAACGGTGGTTTTGAGGATGGAGTCCACAGGAAAACAGAGAGGTCCAAAAGGTGTGGGGCATTTGAAGGGGTTCCCAGAGGCAGTGAGGACCAGCATGACTTTTCCGCCTTGGAACCTTTGCTGTGGGAGCAGCGGCTGGACGTTTGCGTTTTTTGCTCCGGAGGCTGCCGAGAGTGAAAAACGGTGTTTTTGAGGGTGGAGTCCACAGGAAAACAGAGAGGTCCAAAAGGTGTGGGGCATTTGAAGGGGTTCCCGGAGGCAGTGAGGACCAGCATGACTTTTCCCCGCTGGGGCCTTTGCTGTGGGAGCAGCGGCTGGACGTTTGCGTTTTTTGCTCCGGAGGCTGCCGAGAGTGAAAAACGGTGGTTTTGAGGGTGGAGTCCACAGGAAAGCAGAGAGGTCCAAAAGGTGTGGGGCATTTGAAGGGCTTCCCGGAGGCAGTGAGGACCAGCATGACTTTTCCCCTTTGGCTCCTTTGCTGTGGGAGCAGCGGCTGAACGTTTGCGTTTTTTGCTCCGGAGGCTGCCGAGAGTGAAAAACGGTGGTTTTGAGGGTGGAGTCCACAGGAAAACAGAGAGGTCCAAAAGGTGTGGGGCATTTGAAGGGGTTCCTGGAGGCAGTGAGGACCAGCATGACTTTCCCCTTTTGGCTCCTTTGTTGTGGGAGCAGCGGCTGAACGTTTGCGTTTTTTGCTCCGGAGGCTGCCGAGAGTGAAAAACGGTGGTTTTGAGGATGGAGTCCACAGGAAAACAGAGAGGTCCAAAAGGTGTGGGGCATTTGAAGGGGTTCCCGGAGGCAGTGAGGACCAGCATGACTTTTCCGCCTTGGAACCTTTGCTGTGGTAGCAGCGGCTGGACGTTTGCGTTTTTTTGCTCCGGAGGCTGCCGAGAGTGAAAAACGGTGGTTTTGAGGCTGGAGTCCACAGGAAAACAGAGAGGTCCAAAAGGTGTGGGGCATTTGAAGGGGTTCCCGTAGGCAGCGAGGACCAGCATGACTTTTCCGCCTTGGTACCTTTGCTGTGGGAGCAGCGGCTGGACGTTTGCGTTTTTTCTTTAGAGGCTGCCGTGGGTTAAAAACGGTGGTTTTGAGGCTAGAGTCCACAGGAAAGCAGAGAGGTCCAAAAGGTGTGGGGCATTTGAAGGGGTTCCCGGAGGCAGTGAGGACCAGCATGACTTTTCCCCGCTGGGGCCTTTGCTGTGGGAGCAGCGGCTGGACGTTTGCGTTTTTTGCTCCGGAGGCTGCCGAGAGTGAAAAACAGTGGTTTTGAGGGTGGAGTCCACAGGAAAACAGAGAGGTCCAAAAGGTGTGGGGCATTTGAAGGGGTTCCCGGAGGCAGTGAGGACCAGCATGACTTTTCCCCGCTGGGGCCTTTGCTGTGGGAGCAGCGGCTGGACATTTGCGTTTTTTGCTATAGAGACTACCGAGGGTTAAAAACGGTGGTTTTGAGGCTGGAGTCCACAGGAAAGCAGAGAGGTCCAAAAGGTGTGGGGCATTTGAAGGGCTTCCCGGAGGCAGTGAGGACCAGCATGACTTTTCCCTGCTGGGGCCTTTGCTGTGGGAGCAGCGGCTGGACGTTTGCGTTTTTTGCTCCGGAGGCTGCCGAGAGTGAAAAATGGTGGTTTTGAGGATGGAGTCCACAGGAAAGCAGAGAGGTCCAAAAGGTGTGGGGCATTTGAAGGGGTTCCCGGAGGCAGTGAGGACCAGCATGACTTTTCCCCGCTGGGGCCTTTGCTGTGGGAGCAGCGGCTGGACGTTTGCGTTTTTTGCTCCGGAGGCTGCTGAGAGTGAAAAGCGGTGGTTTTGAGGATGGAGTCCACAGGAAAACAGAGAGGTCCAAAAGGTGTGGGGCATTTGAAGGGGTTCCCGGAGGCAGTGAGGACCAGCATGACTTTTCCCCCCTGAGACCTTTGCTGTGGGAGCAGCGGCTGGACGTTCGCGTTTTTTGCTCCGGAGGATGCCGAGAGTGAAAAACGGTGGTTTTGAGGATGGAGTCCACAGGAAAGCAGAGAGGTCCAAAAGGTGTGGGGCATTTGAAGGGGTTCCCGGAGGCAGTGAGGACCAGCATGACTTTTCCCCGCTGGGGCCTTTGCTGTGGGAGCAGCGGCTGGACGTTTGCGTTTTTTGCTCCGGAGGCTGCCGAGAGTGAAAAACGGTGGTTTTGAGTCTGGAGTCCACAGGAAAACAGAGAGGTCCAAAAGGTGTGGGGCACTTGATGCGGTTCCCGGAGGTAGTGAGGACCAGCATGACTTTTCCCCGCTGGAACCTTTGCTGTGGTAGCAGCGGCTGGACGTTTGTGTTTTTTGCTCCGGAGGCTGCCGAGAGTGAAAAACGGTGGTTTTGAGCATGGAGTCCACAGGAAAGCAGAGAGGTCCAAAAGGTGTGGGGCATTTGAAGGGGTTCCCGGAGGCAGTGAGGACCAGCATGACTTTTCCCCCCTGAGACCTTTGCTGTGGGAGCAGCGGCTGGACGTTTGCGTTTTTTGCAACAGAGACTACCGAGAGTGAAAAACGGTGGTTTTGAGGATGGAGTCCACAGGAAAACGGAGAGGTCCAAAAGTTGTGCGGCATTTGAAGGGGTTCCCGGAGGCAGTGAGGACCAGCATGACTTTTCCCCGCTGGGGCCTTTGCTGTGGGAGCAGCGGCTGGACGTTTGCGCTTTTTGCTACGGAGACTACCGAGGGTTAAAAACGGTGGTTTTGAGGATGGAGTCCAAAGGAAAGCAGAGAGGTCCAAAAGGTGTGGGTCATTTGAAGGGGTTCCTGGAGGCAGTGAGGACCAGCATGACTTTTCCCCCCTGAGACCTTTGCTGTGGGAGCAGCGGCTGGACGTTTGCGTTTTTTGCTCCGGAGGCTGCCGAGAGTGAAAAACAGTGGTTTTGAGGATGGAGTCCACAGGAAAACAGAGAGGTCCAAAAGGTGTGGGGCATTTGAAGGGGTTCCCGGAGGCAGTGAGGACCAGCATGACTTTTACCCGCTGGGGCCTTTGCTGTGGGAGCAGCGGCTGGACGTTTGCGTTTTTTGCTCCGGAGGCTGCCGAGAGTGAAAAACGGTGGTTTTTAGGATGGAGTCCCCAGGAAAGCAGAGAGGTCTAAAAGGTATCGGGCATTTGAAGGGGTTCCCGGAGGCAGTGAGGACCAGCATGACTTTTCCCCAGTGGGGCCTTTGCTGTGGGAGCAGCGGCTGGACTTTTGCGTTTTTTGCTCCGGAGGCTGCCGAGAGTGAAAAACGGTGGTTTTGAGGATGGAGTCCACAGGAAAGCAGAGAGGTCCAAAAGGTGTGGGGCATTTGAAGGGGTTCCCGGAGGCAGTGAGGACCAGCATGACTTTTCCCCGCTGGGGCCTTTGCTGTGGGAGGAGCGGCTGGACATTTGCGATTTTTGCTACAGAGACTACCGAGGGTTAAAAACGGTGGTTTTGAGCATGGAGTCCACAGGAAAGCAGAGAGGTCCAAAAGGTGTGGGGCATTTGAAGGGGTTCCCGGAGGCAGTGAGGACCAGCATGACTTTTCCCCCCTGAGATCTTTGCTGTGGGAGCAGCGGCTGGACGTTTGCGTTTTTTGCTCCGGAGGCTGCCGAGGGTTAAAAACGGTGGTTTTGAGGATGGATTCCACAGGAAAACAGAGAGGTCCAAAAGGTGTGGGGCATTTGAAGGGGTTCCCGGAGGCAGTGAGGACCAGCATGACTTTTCCTAGCTGGGGCCTTTGCTGTGGGAGCAGCGGCTGGACGTTTGCGTTTTTTGCTGCGGAGGCTGCCGAGAGTGAAAAACGGTGGTTTTGAGGATGGAGTCCACAGGAAAGCAGAGAGGTCCAAAAGGTGTGGGGCATTTGAAGGGGTTCCCGGAGGCAGTGAGGACCAGCATGACTTTTCCCCGCTGGGGCCTTTGCTGTGGGAGCAGCGGCTGGACGTTTGCGTTTTTTGCTCCGGAGGCTGCCGAGAGTGAAAAACGGTGGTTTTGAGGATGGAGTCCGTAGGGAAGCAGAGAGGGCCCACGTGTGTGGGGCTTTTGAAAGGGTTCCTGGAGGCAGTGAGGACCAGCATGACTTTTCCCCCCTGAGACCTTTGCTGTGGGAGCAGCGGCTGGACGTTTGCGTTTTTTGCAACAGAGACTACCGAGAGTGAAAAACGGTGGTTTTGAGGATGGAGTCCACAGGAAAACGGAGAGGTCCAAAAGTTGTGCGGCATTTGAAGGGGTTCCCGGAGGCAGTGAGGACCAGCATGACTTTTCCCCGCTGGGGCCTTTGCTGTGGGAGCAGCGGCTGGACGTTTGCGTTTTTTGCTACGGAGACTACCGAGGGTTAAAAACGGTGGTTTTGAGGATGGAGTCCAAAGGAAAGCAGAGAGGTCCAAAAGGTGTGGGGCATTTGAAGGGGTTCCTGGAGGCAGTGAGGACCAGCATGACTTTCCCCTTTTGGCTCCTTTGTTGTGGGAGCAGCGGCTGAACGTTTGCGTTTTTTGCTCCGGAGGCTGCCGAGAGTGAAAAACGGTGGTTTTGAGGATGGAGTCCACAGGAAAACAGAGAGGTCCAAAAGGTGTGGGGCATTTGAAGGGGTTCCCGGAGGCAGTGAGGACCAGCATGACTTTTCCGCCTTGGAACCTTTGCTGTGGTAGCAGCGGCTGGACGTTTGCGTTTTTTTGCTCCGGAGGCTGCCGAGAGTGAAAAACGGTGGTTTTGAGGCTGGAGTCCACAGGAAAACAGAGAGGTCCAAAAGGCGTGGGGCATTTTAAGGGGTTCCCGTAGGCAGCGAGGACCAGCATGACTTTTCCGCCTTGGTACCTTTGCTGTGGGAGCAGCGGCTGGACGTTTGCGTTTTTTCTTTAGAGGCTGCCGTGGGTTAAAAACGGTGGTTTTGAGGCTAGAGTCCACAGGAAAGCAGAGAGGTCCAAAAGGTGTGGGGCATTTGAAGGGGTTCCCGGAGGCAGTGAGGACCAGCATGACTTTTCCCCGCTGGGGCCTTTGCTGTGGGAGCAGCGGCTGGACGTTTGCGTTTTTTGCTCCGGAGGCTGCCGAGAGTGAAAAACGGTGGTTTTGAGGGTGGAGTCCACAGGAAAACAGAGAGGTCCAAAAGGTGTGGGGCATTTGAAGGGGTTCCCGGAGGCAGTGAGGACCAGCATGACTTTTCCCCGCTGGGGCCTTTGCTGTGGGAGCAGCGGCTGGACATTTGCGTTTTTTGCTATAGAGACTACCGAGGGTTAAAAACGGTGGTTTTGAGGCTGGAGTCCACAGGAAAGCAGAGAGGTCCAAAAGGTGTGGGGCATTTGAAGGGGTTCCCGGAGGCAGTGAGGACCAGCATGACTTTTCCCTGCTGGGGCCTTTGCTGTGGGAGCAGCGGCTGGACGTTTGCGTTTTTTGCTCCGGAGGCTGCCGAGAGTGAAAAACGGTGGTTTTGAGGATGGAGTCCACAGGAAAGCAGAGAGGTCCAAAAGGTGTGGGGCATTTGAAGGGGTTCCCGGAGGCAGTGAGGACCAGCATGACTTTTCCCCGCTGGGGCCTTTGCTGTGGGAGCAGCGGCTGGACGTTTGCGTTTTTTGCTGCGGAGGCTGCTGAGAGTGAAAAGCGGTGGTTTTGAGGATGGAGTCCACAGGAAAACAGAGAGGTCCAAAAGGTGTGGGGCATTTGAAGGGGTTCCCGGAGGCAGTGAGGACCAGCATGACTTTTCCCCCCTGAGACCTTTGCTGTGGGAGCAGCGGCTGGACGTTTGCGTTTTTTGCAACAGAGACTACCGAGAGTGAAAAACGGTGGTTTTGAGGATGGAGTCCACAGGAAAACGGAGAGGTCCAAAAGTTGTGCGGCATTTGAAGGGGTTCCCGGAGGCAGTGAGGACCAGCATGACTTTTCCCCGCTGGGGCCTTTGCTGTGGGAGCAGCGGCTGGACGTTTGCGTTTTTTGCTACGGAGACTACCGAGGGTTAAAAACGGTGGTTTTGAGGATGGAGTCCAAAGGAAAGCAGAGAGGTCCAAAAGGTGTGGGGCATTTGAAGGGGTTCCTGGAGGCAGTGAGGACCAGCATGACTTTTCCCCCCTGAGACCTTTGCTGTGGGAGCAGCGGCTGGACGTTTGCGTTTTTTGCTCCGGAGGCTGCCGAGAGTGAAAAACAGTGGTTTTGAGGATGGAGTCCACAGGAAAACAGAGAGGTCCAAAAGGTGTGGGGCATTTGAAGGGGTTCCCGGAGGCAGTGAGGACCAGCATGACTTTTACCCGCTGGGGCCTTTGCTGTGGGAGCAGCGGCTGGACGTTTGCGTTTTTTGCTCCGGAGGCTGCCGAGAGTGAAAAACGGTGGTTTTTAGGATGGAGTCCCCAGGAAAGCAGAGAGGTCTAAAAGGTATCGGGCATTTGAAGGGGTTCCCGGAGGCAGTGAGGACCAGCATGACTTTTCCCCAGTGGGGCCTTTGCTGTGGGAGCAGCGGCTGGACTTTTGCGTTTTTTGCTCCGGAGGCTGCCGAGAGTGAAAAACGGTGGTTTTGAGGATGGAGTCCACAGGAAAGCAGAGAGGTCCAAAAGGTGTGGGGCATTTGAAGGGGTTCCCGGAGGCAGTGAGGACCAGCATGACTTTTCCCCCCTGAGATCTTTGCTGTGGGAGCAGCGGCTGGACGTTTGCGTTTTTTGCTCCGGAGGCTGCCGAGGGTTAAAAACGGTGGTTTTGAGGATGGATTCCACAGGAAAACAGAGAGGTCCAAAAGGTGTGGGGCATTTGAAGGGGTTCCCGGAGGCAGTGAGGACCAGCATGACTTTTCCCCGCTGGGGCCTTTGCTGTGGGAGCAGCGGCTGGACGTTTGCGTTTTTTGCTGCGGAGGCTGCCGAGAGTGAAAAACGGTGGTTTTGAGGATGGAGTCCACAGGAAAGCAGAGAGGTCCAAAAGGTGTGGGGCATTTGAAGGGGTTCCCGGAGGCAGTGAGGACCAGCATGACTTTTCCCCGCTGGGGCCTTTGCTGTGGGAGCAGCGGCTGGACGTTTGCGTTTTTTGCTCCGGAGGCTGCCGAGAGTGAAAAACGGTGGTTTTGAGGATGGAGTCCGTAGGGAAGCAGAGAGGGCCCACGTGTGTGGGGCTTTTGAAAGGGTTCCTGGAGGCAGTGAGGACCAGCATGACTTTTCCCCCCTGAGACCTTTGCTGTGGGAGCAGCGGCTGGACGTTTGCGTTTTTTGCAACAGAGACTACCGAGAGTGAAAAACGGTGGTTTTGAGGATGGAGTCCACAGGAAAACGGAGAGGTCCAAAAGTTGTGCGGCATTTGAAGGGGTTCCCGGAGGCAGTGAGGACCAGCATGACTTTTCCCCGCTGGGGCCTTTGCTGTGGGAGCAGCGGCTGGACGTTTGCGTTTTTTGCTACGGAGACTACCGAGGGTTAAAAACGGTGGTTTTGAGGATGGAGTCCAAAGGAAAGCAGAGAGGTCCAAAAGGTGTGGGGCATTTGAAGGGGTTCCTGGAGGCAGTGAGGACCAGCATGACTTTCCCCTTTTGGCTCCTTTGTTGTGGGAGCAGCGGCTGAACGTTTGCGTTTTTTGCTCCGGAGGCTGCCGAGAGTGAAAAACGGTGGTTTTGAGGATGGAGTCCACAGGAAAACAGAGAGGTCCAAAAGGTGTGGGGCATTTGAAGGGGTTCCCGGAGGCAGTGAGGACCAGCATGACTTTTCCGCCTTGGAACCTTTGCTGTGGTAGCAGCGGCTGGACGTTTGCGTTTTTTTGCTCCGGAGGCTGCCGAGAGTGAAAAACGGTGGTTTTGAGGCTGGAGTCCACAGGAAAACAGAGAGGTCCAAAAGGTGTGGGGCATTTGAAGGGGTTCCCGTAGGCAGCGAGGACCAGCATGACTTTTCCGCCTTGGTACCTTTGCTGTGGGAGCAGCGGCTGGACGTTTGCGTTTTTTCTTTAGAGGCTGCCGTGGGTTAAAAACGGTGGTTTTGAGGCTAGAGTCCACAGGAAAGCAGAGAGGTCCAAAAGGTGTGGGGCATTTGAAGGGGTTCCCGGAGGCAGTGAGGACCAGCATGACTTTTCCCCGCTGGGGCCTTTGCTGTGGGAGCAGCGGCTGGACGTTTGCGTTTTTTGCTCCGGAGGCTGCCGAGAGTGAAAAACGGTGGTTTTGAGGGTGGAGTCCACAGGAAAACAGAGAGGTCCAAAAGGTGTGGGGCATTTGAAGGGGTTCCCGGAGGCAGTGAGGACCAGCATGACTTTTCCCCGCTGGGGCCTTTGCTGTGGGAGCAGCGGCTGGACATTTGCGTTTTTTGCTATAGAGACTACCGAGGGTTAAAAACGGTGGTTTTGAGGCTGGAGTCCACAGGAAAGCAGAGAGGTCCAAAAGGTGTGGGGCATTTGAAGGGGTTCCCGGAGGCAGTGAGGACCAGCATGACTTTTCCCTGCTGGGGCCTTTGCTGTGGGAGCAGTGGCTGGACGTTTGCGTTTTTTGCTCCGGAGGCTGCCGAGGGTGAAAAACAGTGATTTTGAGGTTAGAGTCCACAGGAAAACAGAGAGGTCCAAAAGGTGTGGGGCATTTGAAGGGGTTCCCGGAGGCAGTGAGGACCAGCATGACTTTTCCCCCCTGAGACCTTTGCTGTGGGAGCAGCGGCTGGACGTTCGCGTTTTTTGCTCCGGAGGATGCCGAGAGTGAAAAACGGTGGTTTTGAGGATGGAGTCCACAGGAAAGCAGAGAGGTCCAAAAGGTGTGGGGCATTTGAAGGGGTTCCCGGAGGCAGTGAGGACCAGCATGACTTTTCCCCGCTGGGGCCTTTGCTGTGGGAGCAGCGGCTGGACGTTTGCGTTTTTTGCTCCGGAGGCTGCCGAGAGTGAAAAACGGTGGTTTTGAGTCTGGAGTCCACAGGAAAACAGAGAGGTCCAAAAGGTGTGGGGCACTTGATGCGGTTCCCGGAGGTAGTGAGGACCAGCATGACTTTTCCCCGCTGGAACCTTTGCTGTGGTAGCAGCGGCTGGACGTTTGTGTTTTTTGCTCCGGAGGCTGCCGAGAGTGAAAAACGGTGGTTTTGAGCATGGAGTCCACAGGAAAGCAGAGAGGTCCAAAAGGTGTGGGGCATTTGAAGGGGTTCCCGGAGGCAGTGAGGACCAGCATGACTTTTCCCCCCTGAGACCTTTGCTGTGGGAGCAGCGGCTGGACGTTTGCGTTTTTTGCAACAGAGACTACCGAGAGTGAAAAACGGTGGTTTTGAGGATGGAGTCCACAGGAAAACGGAGAGGTCCAAAAGTTGTGCGGCATTTGAAGGGGTTCCCGGAGGCAGTGAGGACCAGCATGACTTTTCCCCGCTGGGGCCTTTGCTGTGGGAGCAGCGGCTGGACGTTTGCGTTTTTTGCTACGGAGACTACCGAGGGTTAAAAACGGTGGTTTTGAGGATGGAGTCCAAAGGAAAGCAGAGAGGTCCAAAAGGTGTGGGGCATTTGAAGGGGTTCCTGGAGGCAGTGAGGACCAGCATGACTTTTCCCCCCTGAGACCTTTGCTGTGGGAGCAGCGGCTGGACGTTTGCGTTTTTTGCTCCGGAGGCTGCCGAGAGTGAAAAACAGTGGTTTTGAGGATGGAGTCCACAGGAAAACAGAGAGGTCCAAAAGGTGTGGGGCATTTGAAGGGGTTCCCGGAGGCAGTGAGGACCAGCATGACTTTTACCCGCTGGGGCCTTTGCTGTGGGAGCAGCGGCTGGACGTTTGCGTTTTTTGCTCCGGAGGCTGCCGAGAGTGAAAAACGGTGGTTTTTAGGATGGAGTCCCCAGGAAAGCAGAGAGGTCTAAAAGGTATCGGGCATTTGAAGGGGTTCCCGGAGGCAGTGAGGACCAGCATGACTTTTCCCCAGTGGGGCCTTTGCTGTGGGAGCAGCGGCTGGACTTTTGCGTTTTTTGCTCCGGAGGCTGCCGAGAGTGAAAAACGGTGGTTTTGAGGATGGAGTCCACAGGAAAGCAGAGAGGTCCAAAAGGTGTGGGGCATTTGAAGGGGTTCCCGGAGGCAGTGAGGACCAGCATGACTTTTCCCCGCTGGGGCCTTTGCTGTGGGAGGAGCGGCTGGACATTTGCGATTTTTGCTACAGAGACTACCGAGGGTTAAAAACGGTGGTTTTGAGGCTGGAGTCCACAGGAAAGCAGAGAGGTCCAAAAGGTGTGGGGCATTTGAAGGGGTTCCCGGAGGCAGTGAGGACCAGCATGACTTTTCCCCCCTGAGATCTTTGCTGTGGGAGCAGCGGCTGGACGTTTGCGTTTTTTGCTCCGGAGGCTGCCGAGGGTTAAAAACGGTGGTTTTGAGGATGGATTCCACAGGAAAACAGAGAGGTCCAAAAGGTGTGGGGCATTTGAAGGGGTTCCCGGAGGCAGTGAGGAGCAGCATGACTTTTCCCCGCTGGGGCCTTTGCTGTGGGAGCAGCGGCTGGACGTTTGCGTTTTTTGCTGCGGAGGCTGCCGAGAGTGAAAAACGGTGGTTTAGAGGATGGAGTCCACAGGAAAGCAGAGAGGTCCAAAAGGTGTGGGGCATTTGAAGGGGTTCCCGGAGGCAGTGAGGACCAGCATGACTTTTCCCCGCTGGGGCCTTTGCTGTGGGAGCAGCGGCTGGACGTTTGCGTTTTTTGCTCCGGAGGCTGCCGAGAGTGAAAAACGGTGGTTTTGAGGATGGAGTCCGTAGGGAAGCAGAGAGGGCCCACGTGTGTGGGGCTTTTGAAAGGGTTCCTGGAGGCAGTGAGGACCAGCATGACTTTTCCCCCCTGAGACCTTTGCTGTGGGAGCAGCGGCTGGACGTTTGCGTTTTTTGCTCCGGAGGCTGCCGAGAGTGAAAAACAGTGGTTTTGAGGATGGAGTCCACAGGAAAACAGAGAGGTCCAAAAGGTGTGGGGCATTTGAAGGGGTTCCCGGAGGCAGTGAGGACCAGCATGACTTTTACCCGCTGGGGCCTTTGCTGTGGGAGCAGCGGCTGGACGTTTGCGTTTTTTGCTCCGGAGGCTGCCGAGAGTGAAAAACGGTGGTTTTTAGGATGGAGTCCCCAGGAAAGCAGAGAGGTCTAAAAGGTATCGGGCATTTGAAGGGGTTCCCGGAGGCAGTGAGGACCAGCATGACTTTTCCCCAGTGGGGCCTTTGCTGTGGGAGCAGCGGCTGGACTTTTGCGTTTTTTGCTCCGGAGGCTGCCGAGAGTGAAAAACGGTGGTTTTGAGGATGGAGTCCACAGGAAAGCAGAGAGGTCCAAAAGGTGTGGGGCATTTGAAGGGGTTCCCGGAGGCAGTGAGGACCAGCATGACTTTTCCCCGCTGGGGCCTTTGCTGTGGGAGGAGCGGCTGGACATTTGCGATTTTTGCTACAGAGACTACCGAGGGTTAAAAACGGTGGTTTTGAGGCTGGAGTCCACAGGAAAGCAGAGAGGTCCAAAAGGTGTGGGGCATTTGAAGGGGTTCCCGGAGGCAGTGAGGACCAGCATGACTTTTCCCCCCTGAGATCTTTGCTGTGGGAGCAGCGGCTGGACGTTTGCGTTTTTTGCTCCGGAGGCTGCCGAGGGTTAAAAACGGTGGTTTTGAGGATGGATTCCACAGGAAAACAGAGAGGTCCAAAAGGTGTGGGGCATTTGAAGGGGTTCCCGGAGGCAGTGAGGACCAGCATGACTTTTCCCCGCTGGGGCCTTTGCTGTGGGAGGAGCGGCTGGACGTTTGCGTTTTTTGCTGCGGAGGCTGCCGAGAGTGAAAAACGGTGGTTTAGAGGATGGAGTCCACAGGAAAGCAGAGAGGTCCAAAAGGTGTGGGGCATTTGAAGGGGTTCCCGGAGGCAGTGAGGACCAGCATGACTTTTCCCCGCTGGGGCCTTTGCTGTGGGAGCAGCGGCTGGACGTTTGCGTTTTTTGCTCCGGAGGCTGCCGAGAGTGAAAAACGGTGGTTTTGAGGATGGAGTCCGTAGGGAAGCAGAGAGGGCCCACGTGTGTGGGGCTTTTGAAAGGGTTCCTGGAGGCAGTGAGGACCAGCATGACTTTTCCCCCCTGAGACCTTTGCTGTGGGAGCAGCGGCTGGACGTTTGCGTTTTTTGCAACAGAGACTACCGAGAGTGAAAAACGGTGGTTTTGAGGATGGAGTCCACAGGAAAACGGAGAGGTCCAAAAGTTGTGCGGCATTTGAAGGGGTTCCCGGAGGCAGTGAGGACCAGCATGACTTTTCCCCGCTGGGGCCTTTGCTGTGGGAGCAGCGGCTGGACGTTTGCGTTTTTTGCTACGGAGACTACCGAGGGTTAAAAACGGTGGTTTTGAGGATGGAGTCCAAAGGAAAGCAGAGAGGTCCAAAAGGTGTGGGGCATTTGAAGGGGTTCCCAGAGGCAGTGAGGACCAGCATGACTTTTACCCGCTGGGGCTTTGCTGTGGGAGCAGCGGCTGGACATTTGCGTTTTTTGCTCTGGAGGCTGCTGAGAGTGAAAAACGGTGGTTTTGAGGATGGATTCCACAGGAAAGCAGAGAGGTCCAAAAGGTGTGGGTCATTTGAAGGGGTTCCTGGAGGCAGTGAGGACCAGCATGACTTTTCCACCTTGGAACCTTTGCTGTGGAAGCAGCGGCTGGACGTTTGTGTTTTTTGCTCCGGTGGATGCCGAGAGTGAAAAACGGTGGTTTTGAGGATGGAGTCCACAGGAAAGCAGAGAGGTCCAAAAGGTGTGGGGCATTTGAAGGGGTTCCCGGAGGCAGTGAGGACCAGCATGACTTTTCCCCCCTGAGACCTTTGCTGTGGGAGCAGCGGCTGGACGTTCGCGTTTTTTGCTCCGGAGGATGCCGAGAGTGAAAAACGGTGGTTTTGAGGATGGAGTCCACAGGAAAGCAGAGAGGTCCAAAAGGTGTGGGGCATTTGAAGGGGTTCCCAGAGGCAGTGAGGACCAGCATGACTTTTCCTCGCTGGGGCCTTTGCTGTGGTAGCAGCGGCTGGACGTTTGCGTTTTTTGCTCCGGAGGCTGCCGAGAGTGAAAAACGGTGTTTTTGAGGGTGGAGTCCACAGGAAAACAGAGAGGTCCAAAAGGTGTGGGGCATTTGAAGGGGTTCCCGGAGGCAGTGAGGACCAGCATGACTTTTCCTCGCTGGGGCCTTTGCTGTGGGAGCAGCGGCTGGACGTTTGCGTTTTTTGCAACAGAGACTACCTAGGGTTAAAAACGGTGGTTTTGAGTCTGGAGTCCACAGGAAAACAGAGAGGTCCAAAAGGTGTGGGGCACTTGATGCGGTTCCCGGAGGTAGTGAGGACCAGCATGACTTTTCCCCGATGGGGCCTTTGCTGTGGGAGCAGCGGCTGGACGTTTGCGTTTTTTGCTCCGGAGGCTGCCGAGAGTGAAAAACGGTGGTTTTGAGGATGGATTCCACCGGAAAGCAGAGAGGTCCAAAAGGTGTGGGGCATTTGAAGGGGTTCCCGGAGGCAGTGAGGACCAGCATGACTTTTCCCCCCTGAGACCTTTGCTGTGGGAGCAGCGGCTGGACGTTTGCGTTTTTTGCTCCGGAGGCTGCCGAGAGTGAAAAACGGTGGTTTTTAGGATGGAGTCCCCAGGAAAGCAGAGAGGTCTAAAAGGTATCGGGCATTTGAAGGGGTTCCCGGAGGCAGTTAGGACCAGCATGACTTTTCCCCGCTGGGGCCTTTGCTGTGGGAGCAGCGGCTGGACGTTTGCGTTTTTTGCTCCGGAGGCTGCCGAGAGTGAAAAACGGTGGTTTTGAGGATGGAGTCCACAGGAAAACAGAGAGGTCCAAAAGGTGTGGGGCATTTGAAGGGGTTCCCGGAGGCAGTGAGGACCAGCATGACTTTTCCCCGCTGGGGCCTTTGCTGTGGGAGGAGCGGCTGGACATTTGCGATTTTTGCTACAGAGACTACCGAGGGTTAAAAACGGTGGTTTTGAGGCTGGAGTCCACAGGAAAGCAGAGAGGTCCAAAAGGTGTGGGGCATTTGAAGGGGTTCCCGGAGGCAGTGAGGACCAGCATGACTTTTCCCCCCTGAGATCTTTGCTGTGGGAGCAGCGGCTGGACGTTTGCGTTTTTTGCTCCGGAGGCTGCCGAGGGTTAAAAACGGTGGTTTTGAGGATGGATTCCACAGGAAAACAGAGAGGTCCAAAAGGTGTGGGGCATTTGAAGGGGTTCCCGGAGGCAGTGAGGACCAGCATGACTTTTCCCCGCTGGGGCCTTTGCTGTGGGAGCAGCGGCTGGACGTTTGCGTTTTTTGCTGCGGAGGCTGCCGAGAGTGAAAAACGGTGGTTTTGAGGATGGAGTCCACAGGAAAGCAGAGAGGTCCAAAAGGTGTGGGGCATTTGAAGGGGTTCCCGGAGGCAGTGAGGACCAGCATGACTTTTCCCCGCTGGGGCCTTTGCTGTGGGAGCAGCGGCTGGACGTTTGCGGTTTTTGCTCCGGAGGCTGCCGAGAGTGAAAAACGGTGGTTTTGAGGATGGAGTCCGTAGGGAAGCAGAGAGGGCCCACGTGTGTGGGGCTTTTGAAAGGGTTCCTGGAGGCAGTGAGGACCAGCATGACTTTTCCCCCCTGAGACCTTTGCTGTGGGAGCAGCGGCTGGACGTTTGCGTTTTTTGCAACAGAGACTACCGAGAGTGAAAAACGGTGGTTTTGAGGATGGAGTCCACAGGAAAACGGAGAGGTCCAAAAGTTGTGCGGCATTTGAAGGGGTTCCCGGAGGCAGTGAGGACCAGCATGACTTTTCCCCGCTGGGGCCTTTGCTGTGGGAGCAGCGGCTGGACGTTTGCGTTTTTTGCTACGGAGACTACCGAGGGTTAAAAACGGTGGTTTTGAGGATGGAGTCCAAAGGAAAGCAGAGAGGTCCAAAAGGTGTGGGTCATTTGAAGGGGTTCCTGGAGGCAGTGAGGACCAGCATGACTTTTCCCCCCTGAGACCTTTGCTGTGGGAGCAGCGGCTGGACGTTTGCGTTTTTTGCTCCGGAGGCTGCCGAGAGTGAAAAACAGTGGTTTTGAGGATGGAGTCCACAGGAAAACAGAGAGGTCCAAAAGGTGTGGGGCATTTGAAGGGGTTCCCGGAGGCAGTGAGGACCAGCATGACTTTTACCCGCTGGGGCCTTTGCTGTGGGAGCAGCGGCTGGACGTTTGCGTTTTTTGCTCCGGAGGCTGCCGAGAGTGAAAAACGGTGGTTTTGAGGATGGAGTCCACAGGAAAGCAGAGAGGTCTAAAAGGTATCGGGCATTTGAAGGGGTTCCCGGAGGCAGTGAGGACCAGCATGACTTTTCCCCAGTGGGGCCTTTGCTGTGGGAGCAGCGGCTGGACTTTTGCGTTTTTTGCTCCGGAGGCTGCCGAGAGTGAAAAACGGTGGTTTTGAGGATGGAGTCCACAGGAAAGCAGAGAGGTCCAAAAGGTGTGGGGCATTTGAAGGGGTTCCCAGAGGCAGTGAGGACCAGCATGACTTTTCCCCGCTGGGGCCTTTGCTGTGGGAGGAGCGGCTGGACATTTGCGATTTTTGCTACAGAGACTACCGAGGGTTAAAAACGGTGGTTTTGAGTCTGGAGTCCACAGGAAAGCAGAGAGGTCCAAAAGGTGTGGGGCATTTGAAGGGGTTCCCGGAGGCAGTGAGGACCAGCATGACTTTTCCCCCCTGAGATCTTTGCTGTGGGAGCAGCGGCTGGACGTTTGCGTTTTTTGCTCCGGAGGCTGCCGAGGGTTAAAAACGGTGGTTTTGAGGATGGATTCCACAGGAAAACAGAGAGGTCCAAAAGGTGTGGGGCATTTGAAGGGGTTCCCGGAGGCAGTGAGGACCAGCATGACTTTTCCCCGCTGGGGCCTTTGCTGTGGGAGCAGCGGCTGGACGTTTGCGTTTTTTGCTGCGGAGGCTGCCGAGAGTGAAAAACGGTGGTTTTGAGGATGGAGTCCACAGGAAAGCAGAGAGGTCCAAAAGGTGTGGGGCATTTGAAGGGGTTCCCGGAGGCAGTGAGGACCAGCATGACTTTTCCCCGCTGGGGCCTTTGCTGTGGGAGCAGCGGCTGGACGTTTGCGGTTTTTGCTCCGGAGGCTGCCGAGAGTGAAAAACGGTGGTTTTGAGGATGGAGTCCGTAGGGAAGCAGAGAGGGCCCACGTGTGTGGGGCTTTTGAAAGGGTTCCTGGAGGCAGTGAGGACCAGCATGACTTTTCCCCCCTGAGACCTTTGCTGTGGGAGCAGCGGCTGGACGTTTGCGTTTTTTGCAACAGAGACTACCGAGAGTGAAAAACAGTGGTTTTGAGGATGGAGTCCACAGGAAAACGGAGAGGTCCAAAAGTTGTGCGGCATTTGAAGGGGTTCCCGGAGGCAGTGAGGACCAGCATGACTTTTCCCCGCTGGGGCCTTTGCTGTGGGAGCAGCGGCTGGACGTTTGCGTTTTTTGCTACGGAGACTACCGAGGGTTAAAAACGGTGGTTTTGAGGATGGAGTCCAAAGGAAAGCAGAGAGGTCCAAAAGGTGTGGGGCATTTGAAGGGGTTCCCAGAGGCAGTGAGGACCAGCATGACTTTTACCCGCTGGGGCTTTGCTGTGGGAGCAGCGGCTGGACATTTGCGTTTTTTGCTCTGGAGGCTGCTGAGAGTGAAAAACGGTGGTTTTGAGGATGGAGTCCACAGGAAAGCAGAGAGGTCCAAAAGGTGTGGGTCATTTGAAGGGGTTCCTGGGGGCAGTGAGGACCAGCATGACTTTTCCCCCCTGAGACCTTTGCTGTGGGAGCAGCGGCTGGACGTTTGTGTTTTTTGCTCTGGAGGCTGCCGAGAGTGAAAAACAGTGGTTTTGAGGATGGATTCCACAGGAGAGCAGAGAGGTCCAAAAGGTGTGGGGCATTTGAAGGGGTTCCCGGAGGCAGTGAGGACCAGCATGACATTTACCCGCTGGGGCCTTTGCTGTGGGACCAGCGGCTGGACGTTTGCGTTTTTTGCTACAGAGACTACCGAGGGTTAATAACGGTGGTTTTGAGGGTGGATTCCACAGGAAAGCAGAGAGGTCCAAAAGGTGTGGGGCATTTGAAGGGGTTCCCGGAGGCAGTGACGACCAGCATGACTTGTCCCCGCTGCGGCCTTTGCTATGGGAGCAGCGGCTGGACGTTTGCGTTTTTTGCTGCGGAGGCTGCCGAGAGTGAAAAACGGTGGTTTTGAGGATGGAGTCCACAGGAAAGCAGAGAGGTCCAAAAGGTGTGGGGCATTTGAAGGGGTTCCCAGAGGCAGTGAGGACCAGCATGACTTTTCCCCAATGGGGCCTTTGCTGTGGGAGCAGCGGCTGGACGTTTGCGTTTTTTGCTCCGGAGGCTGCCGAGAGTGAAAAAAAGTTGGTTTTGAGGGTGGATTAAACAGGAAAGCAGAGAGGTCCAAAAGGTGTGGGGCATTTGAAGGGGTTCCCGGAGGCAGTGAGGACCAGCATGACTTTTCCCCGCTGGGGCCTTTGCTGTGGGAGCAGCGGCTGGACGTTTGCGTTTTTTGCTCCGGAGGCTGCCGAGAGTGAAAAACAGTGGTTTTGAGGATGGAGTCCACAGGAAAGCAAGAGGTCCAAAAGGTGTGGGGCATTTGAAGGGGTTCCCAGAGGCAGTGAGGACCAGCATGACTTTTGCTAGCTGGGGCCATTGCTGTGGGAGCAGCGGCTGGACGTTTGCGTTTTTTTCTTTAGAGGCTGCCGTGGGTTCAAAACGGTGGTTTTGAGGATGGAGTCCACAGGAAAGCAGAGAGGTCCAAAAGGTGTGGGGCATTTGAAGGGGTTCCCGGAGGCAGTGAGGACCAGCATGACTTTTCCCCCCTGAGATCTTTGCTGTGGGAGCAGCGGCTGGACGTTTGCGTTTTTTGCTCCGGAGGCTGCCGAGGGTTAAAAACGGTGGTTTTGAGGATGGATTCCACAGGAAAACAGAGAGGTCCAAAAGGTGTGGGGCATTTGAAGGGGTTCCCGGAGGCAGTGAGGACCAGCATGACTTTTCCCCGCTGGGGCCTTTGCTGTGGGAGCAGCGGCTGGACGTTTGCGTTTTTTGCTGCGGAGGCTGCCGAGAGTGAAAAACGGTGGTTTTGAGGATGGAGTCCACAGGAAAGCAGAGAGGTCCAAAAGGTGTGGGGCATTTGAAGGGGTTCCCGGAGGCAGTGAGGACCAGCATGACTTTTCCCCGCTGGGGCCTTTGCTGTGGGAGCAGCGGCTGGACGTTTGCGGTTTTTGCTCCGGAGGCTGCCGAGAGTGAAAAACGGTGGTTTTGAGGATGGAGTCCGTAGGGAAGCAGAGAGGGCCCACGTGTGTGGGGCTTTTGAAAGGGTTCCTGGAGGCAGTGAGGACCAGCATGACTTTTCCCCGCTGGGGCCTTTGCTGTGGGAGCAGCGGCTGGACGTTTGCGTTTTTTGCAACAGAGACTACCGAGAGTGAAAAACGCTGGTTTTGAGGATGGAGTCCACAGGAAAACGGAGAGGTCCAAAAGTTGTGCGGCATTTGAAGGGGTTCCCGGAGGCAGTGAGGACCAGCATGACTTTTCCCCGCTGGGGCCTTTGCTGTGGGAGCAGCGGCTGGACGTTTGAGTTTTTTGCTCCGGAGGCTGCTGAGAGTGAAAAACAGTGGTTTTGAGGATGGAGTTTACAGGAGAACAGTGAGGTCCAAAAAGTGTGGGGCATTTGAAGGGGTTCCCAGAGGCAGTGAGGACCAGCATGACTTTTCCTAGCTGGGGGCTTTGCTGTGGGAGCAGCGGCTGGACGTTTGCGTTTTTTGCTCCGGAGGCTGCCGAGAGTGAAAAACGGTGGTTTTGAGGATGGATTCCACAGGAAAGCAGAGAGGTCCAAAAGGTGTGGGGCATTTGAAGGGCTTCCCGGAGGCAGTGAGGACCAGCATGACTTTTCCCCCCTGAGACCTTTGCTGTGGGAGCAGCGGCTGGACGTTTGCGTTTTTTGCTCCGGAGGCTGCCGAGAGTGAAAAACAGTGGTTTTGAGGATGGAGTCCACAGGAAAACAGAGAGGTCCAAAAGGTGTGGGGCATTTGAAGGGGTTCCCAGAGGCAGTGAGGACCAGCATGACTTTGCCCCACTGAGACCTTTGCTGTGGGAGCAGCGGCTGGACGTTTGTGTTTTTTGCTCCGGACGCTGCCGAGAGTGAAAAACAGTGATTTTGAGTATGGAGTCCACAGGAAAACAGAGAGGTCCAAAAGGTGTGGGGCATTTGAAGGGGTTCCCGGAGGCAGTGAGGACCAGCATGACTTTTCCCCGCTGGGGCCTTTGCTGTGGGAGCAGCGGCTGGACGTTTGCGTTTTTTGCTCCGGAGGCTGCCGAGAGTGAAAAACGGTGGTTTTGGGGATGGATTCCACAGGAAAGCAGAGAGGTCCAAAAGGTGTGGGGCATTTGAAGGGGTTCCCGGAGGCAGTGAGGACCAGCATGACATTTACCCGCTGGGGCCTTTGCTGTGGGACCAGCGGCTGGACGTTTGCGTTTTTTGCTCCGGAGGCTGCCGAGAGTGAAAAACAGTGGTTTTGAGGCTGGAGTCCACAGGAAAGCAGAGAGGTCCAAAAGGTGTGGGGCATTTGAAGGGGTTCCCGGAGGCAGTGAGGACCAGCATGACTTTTCCTAGCTGGGGCCTTTGCTGTGGGAGCAGCGGCTGGACGTTTGCGTTTTTTGCTGCGGAGGCTGCCAAGAGTGAAAAACGGTGGTTTTGAGGATGGAGTCCACAGGAAAGCAGAGAGGTCCAAAAGGTGTGGGGCATTTGAAGGGGTTCCCGGAGGCAGTGAGGACCAGCATGACTTTTCCGCCTTGGAAGCTTTGCTGTGGGAGCAGCGGCTGGACGTTTGCGTTTTTTGCTTTAGAGGCTGCCGTGGGTTAAAAACAGTGGTTTTGAGTCTGGAGTCCACAGGAAAGCAGAGAGGTCCAAAAGGTGTGGGGCATTTGAAGGGGTTCCCGGAGGCAGTGAGGACCAGCATGACTTTTCCCCGCTGGGGCCTTTGCTGTGGGAGGAGCGGCTGGACGTTTGCGTTTTTTGCTCCGGAGGCTGCCGAGAGTGAAAAACGGTGGTTTTGAGGGTGGATTAAACAGGAAAGCAGAGAGGTCCAAAAGGTGTGGGGCATTTGAAGGGGTTCCCGGAGGCAGTGAGGACCAGCATGACTTTTCCCCGCTGGGGCCTTTGCTGTGGGAGCAGCGGCTGGACGTTTGCGTTTTTTGCAACAGAGACTACCTAGGGTTAAAAACGGTGGTTTTGAGTCTGGAGTCCACAGGAAAACAGAGAGTTCCAAAACGTGTGGGGCATTTGAAGGGGTTCCCGGAGGCAGTGAGGACCAGCATGACTTTTCCCCGCTGGGGCCTTTGCTGTGGGAGCAGCGGCTGGACGTTTGCGTTTTTTGCTCCGGAGGTTGCCGAGAGTGAAAACCTGTGGTTTTGAGGATGGAGTCCACAGGAAAGCAGAGAGGTCCAAAAGGTGTGGGGCATTTGAAGGGGTTCCCGGAGGCAGTGAGGACCAGCATGACTTTTCCCCCCTGAGACCTTTGCTGTGGGAGCAGCGGCTGGACGTTTGTGTTTTTTGCTCCGGACGCTGCCGAGAGTGAAAAACAGTGATTTTGAGGATGGAGTCCACAGGAAAACAGAGAGGTCCAAAAGGTGTGGGGCATTTGAAGGGGTTCCCGGAGGCAGTGAGGACCAGCATGACTTTTCCCCACTGAGACCTTTGCTGTGGGAGCAGCGGCTGGACGTTTGTGTTTTTTGCTCCGGACGCTGCCGAGAGTGAAAAACAGTGATTTTGAGGATGGAGTCCACAGGAAAACAGAGAGGTCCAAAAGGTGTGGGGCATTTGAAGGGGTTCCCGGAGGCAGTGAGGACCAGCATGACTTTTCCCCGCTGGGGCCTTTGCTGTGGGAGCAGCGGCTGGACGTTTGCGTTTTTTGCTCCGGAGGCTGCTGAGAGTGAAAAACAGTGGTTTTGAGGATGGAGTTTACAGGAGAACAGTGAGGTCCAAAAAGTGTGGGGCATTTGAAGGGGTTCCCAGAGGCAGTGAGGACCAGCATGACTTTTCCTAGCTGGGGGCTTTGCTGTGGGAGCAGCGGCTGGACGTTTGCGTTTTTTGCTCCCGAGGCTGCCGAGAGTGAAAAACGGTGGTTTTGAGGATGGAGTCCACAGGAAAGCAGAGAGGCCCAAAAGGTGTGGGGCATTTGAAGGGGTTCCCGGAGGCAGTGAGGACCAGCATGACTTTTCCTCGCTGGGGCCTTTGCTGTGGGAGCAGCGGCTGGACGTTTGCGTTTTTTGCAACAGAGACTACCTAGGGTTAAAAATGGTGGTTTTGAGTCTGGAGTCCACAGGAAAACAGAGAGGTCCAAAAGGTGTGGGGCACTTGATGCGGTTCCCGGAGGTAGTGAGGACCAGCATGACTTTTCCCCGCTGGGGCCTTTGCTGTGGGAGCAGCGGCTGGACGTTTGCGTTTTTTGCTCCGGAGGCTGCCGAGAGTGAAAAACGGTGGTTTTGAGGATGGATTCCACAGGAAAGCAGAGAGGTCCAAAAGGTGTGGGGCATTTGAAGGGCTTCCCGGAGGCAGTGAGGACCAGCATGACTTTTCCCCCCTGAGACCTTTGCTGTGGGAGCAGCGGCTGGACGTTTGCGTTTTTTGCTCCGGAGGCTGCCGAGAGTGAAAAACAGTGGTTTTGAGGCTGGAGTCCACAGGAAAACAGAGAGGTCCAAAAGGTGTGGGGCATTTGAAGGGGTTCCCAGAGGCAGTGAGGACCAGCATGACTTTTCCCCACTGAGACCTTTGCTGTGGGAGCAGCGGCTGGACGTTTGTGTTTTTTGCTCCGGACGCTGCCGAGAGTGAAAAACAGTGATTTTGAGGATGGAGTCCACAGGAAAACAGAGAGGTCCAAAAGGTGTGGGGCATTTGAAGGGGTTCCCGGAGGCAGTGAGGACCAGCATGACTTTTCCCCGCTGGGGCCTTTGCTGTGGGAGCAGCGGCTGGACGTTTGCGTTTTTTGCTCCGGAGGCTGCCGAGAGTGAAAAACGGTGGTTTTGAGGATGGAGTCCACAGGAAAGCAGAGAGGTCCAAAAGGTGTGGGGCATTTGAAGGGGTTCCCGGAGGCAGTGAGGACCAGCATGACTTTTCCCCGCTGGGGCCTTTGCTGTGGGAGCAGCGGCTGGACGTTTGCGTTTTTTGCTCCGGAGGCTGCCGAGAGTGAAAAACGGTGGTTTTGAGGATGGAGTCCACAGGAAAACAGAGAGGTCCAAAAGGTGTGGGGCATTTGAAGGGGTTCCCAGAGGCAGTGAGGACCAGCATGACTTTTCCTAGCTGGGGCCTTTGCTGTGGGAGCAGCGGCTGGACGTTTGCGTTTTTTGCAACAGAGACTACCTAGGGTTAAAAACGGTGGTTTTGAGTCTGGAGTCCACAGGAAAACAGAGAGGTCCAAAAGGTGTGGGGCATTTGAAGGGGTTCCCGGAGGCAGTGAGGACCAGCATGACTTTTCCCCGCTGGGGCATTTGCTGTGGGAGCAGCGGCTGAACGTTTGCGTTTTTTGCTCCGGAGGCTGCCGAGAGTGAAAAACAGTGGTTTTGAGGATGGAGTCCACAGGAAAGCAGAGAGGTCCAAAAGGTGTGGGGCATTTGAAGGGGTTCCCGGAGGCAGTGAGGACCAGCATGACTTTTCCCCCCTGAGACCTTTGCTGTGGGAGCAGCGGCTGGACGTTTGTGTTTTTTGCTCCGGACGCTGCCGAGAGTGAAAAACAGTGATTTTGAGGATGGAGTCCACAGGAAAACAGAGAGGTCCAAAAGGTGTGGGGCATTTGAAGGGGTTCCCGGAGGCAGTGAGGACCAGCATGACTTTTCCCCACTGAGACCTTTGCTGTGGGAGCAGCGGCTGGACGTTTGTGTTTTTTGCTCCGGACGCTGCCGAGAGTGAAAAACAGTGATTTTGAGGATGGAGTCCACAGGAAAACAGAGAGGTCCAAAAGGTGTGGGGCATTTGAAGGGGTTCCCGGAGGCAGTGAGGACCAGCATGACTTTTCCCCGCTGGGGCCTTTGCTGTGGGAGCAGCGGCTGGACGTTTGCGTTTTTTGCTCCGGAGGCTGCCGAGAGTGAAAAACGGTGGTTTTGAGGATGGAGTCCGTAGGGAAGCAGAGAGGGCCCACGTGTGTGGGGCTTTTGAAACGGTTCCTGGAGGCAGTGAGGACCAGCATGACTTTTCCCCGCTGGGGCCTTTGCTGTGGGAGCAGCGGCTGGACGTTTGCGTTTTTTGCTTTAGAGGCTGCCGTGGGTTAAAAACGGTGGTTTTGAGGATGGAGTCCACAGGAAAGCAGAGAGGTCCAAAAGGTGTGGGGCATTTGAAGGGGTTCCCGGAGGCAGTGAGGACCAGCATGACTTTTCCCCGCTGGGGCCTTTGCTGTGGGAGCAGCGGCTGGACGTTTGAGTTTTTTGCTCCGGAGGCTGCTGAGAGTGAAAAACAGTGGTTTTGAGGATGGAGTCCACAGGAAAACAGAGAGGTCCAAAAGGTGTGGGTCATTTGAAGGGGTTCCCGGAGGCAGTGAGGACCAGCATGACTTTTCCCCCCTGAGACCTTTGCTGTGGGAGCAGCGGCTGGACGTTTGTGTTTTTTGCTCCGGACGCTGCCGAGAGTGAAAAACAGTGATTTTGAGGATGGAGTCCACAGGAAAACAGAGAGGTCCAAAAGGTGTGGGGCATTTGAAGGGGTTCCCGGAGGCAGTGAGGACCAGCATGACTTTTCCCCGCTGGGGCCTTTGCTGTGGGAGCAGCGGCTGGACGTTTGCATTTTTTGCTTTAGAGGCTGCCGTGGGTTCAAAACGGTGGTTTTGAGGATGGAGTCCACAGGAAAGCAGAGAGGTCCAAAAGGTGTGGGGCATTTGAAGGGGATCCCAGAGGCAGTGAGGACCAGCATGACTTTTCCCCGCTGAGGCCTTTGCTGTGGGAGCAGCGGCTAGACGTTTGCGTTTTTTGCTCCGGAGGCTGCCGAGAGTGAAAAACAGTGGTTTTGAGGTTAGAGTCCACAGGACAGCAGAGAGGTCCAAAAGGTGTGGGGCATTTGAAGGTGTTCCCGGAGGCAGTGAGGACCAGCATGACATTTACCCGCTGGGGCATTTGCTGTGGGAGCAGTGCTGAACGTTTGCGTTTTTTGCTCCGGAGGCTGCCGAGAGTGAAAAACGGTGGTTTTGAGGATGGAGTCCACAGGAAAGCAGAGAGGTCCAAAAGGTGTGGGGCATTTGAAGGTGTTCCCGGAGGCAGTGAGGACCAGCATGACTTTTCCCCGCTGGGGCCTTTGCTGTGGGACCAGCGGCTGGACGTTTGCGTTTTTTGCTCCGGAGGCTGCCGAGAGTGAAAAACGGTGGTTTTGAGGCTGGAGTCCACAGGAAAGCAGAGAGGTCCAAAAGGTGTGGGGCATTTGAAGGGGTTCCCCGAGGCAGTGAGGACCAGCATGACTTTTCCCCGCTGGGGCCTTTGCTGTGAGAGCAGCGGCTGGACGTTTGCGTTTTTTGCTCCGGAGGCTGCCGAGAGTGAAAAACGGTGGTTTTGAGGATGGATTCCACAGGAAAACAGAGAGGCCCAAAAGGTGTGGGGCATTTGAAGGGGTTCCCGGAGGCAGTGAGGACCAGCATGACTTTTCCCCGCTGGGGCCTTTGCTGTGGGAGCAGCGGCTGGACATTTGCATTTTTTGCTCCGGAGGCTGACGAGAGTGAAAAACGGTGGTTTTGAGGCAATGAATTATGAAAATCACAAAATTTTTTCTTTGGCCTCCGGCCTCCACTTTTTTGGCCTCCACTTTTTTGGCCTCCACTTTTTTGGCCTCCACTTTTTTGGCCTCCACTTTTTTGGCCTCCACTTTTTTGGCCTCCACTTTTTTGGCCTCCACTTTTTTGGCCTCCACTTTTTTGGCCTCCACTTTTTTGGCCTCCACTTTTTTGGCCTCCACTTTTTTGGCCTCCACTTTTTTGGCCTCCACTTTTTTGGCCTCCACTTTTTTGGCCTCCACTTTTTTGGCCTCCACTTTTTTGGCCTCCACTTTTTTGGCCTCCACTTTTTTGGCCTCCACTTTTTTGGCCTCCACTTTTCCTCCTCTGGCCTCCACTTTCCGGCTTTTACTTTCTGGCCTCCGGCCTCCACCTTCCGGCCTCTATCTCCTGGCCTCCACCTTCCGGCCTCCACCTCCTAACTGTTGTTCCTGTTTTTCCATCTTTACGCCTTGCCCGTCCCCTCTTTCTCTCCCAGTGTTTCTACTTTCCCTTCCCCCCTTTCCTTTTTTCCCTCGTCCCCCCCTTTTTGTTTTTCCCCTGTCCCACTTTTCCTCCTTTTTGTTCTGCACTGTTCCGTCCCCCCTTTCCCCTCTCCTCCTTATTATTTTTTTATTTTTTAGTATAGAATCACACGCATACATTTCCACCTGAAGGGAAAGGGGGAGGGACAAGCCCTTTCCCGAGAACAGACAGCAGCTTTACTGCCACACTAACAATGGCTGCAAAATTTCTTCAGATGGATCAACACTCATTTGAAGTCTTCAAATACTTCTCATCTTTAAAGGAGGTGCCGCATGTCCACCTGAATCCTTCCTCTTTCTTCTGGCCTATTTGGTAATACGCTGAAATAGGATGATGCCATTTACGGCAGCCCAAGGTCCATGGTGGGGGGTGTATGCCTCAGAAGAGGGAGATTCATAGGGGACATTAGAAAACGTTACAATCTGGAAACATGGGTGGGAGCCATTGAAATAGAGAAAACCCTCTCATTTTACTATCTATTGACATATGACTATTTGTTTGCGTATAGCGAAGGTGTTCAAAATAAAAATCTACTCTACAAAAAACCTCCTCTATTACATAAAGGATTTTAGAATATAAAATATGTGTCCCACAGTCCGTTTTTACTTTTATTGTTCTCTCTCTGCCTGGCTCCCCGTCCCCATTCTTTAATTGCTCTGTCTCTCCCCTTCAGCTCATCGAGGTTTTTTGGTATGTTTCAGTTTATCTCTGTCTACCTCACTGCCCCCTTTTTTAATTCCTTCTTCTCTGCCTTGTGGCTCATTGCTCTTTTTTGTTTTGTGTGTTTTTTGTTGGGTTTTTTTTTTTTTTTCATCTCTGTCAGCATGGTTTCCTGTTGCTTCCTTCTTCCTGGCCTGTAGCCCATCGCTGTTGCATTGGGTTTACCATGCGAGGTGTCGTTAGCTGGGGCGGGGGCTGCAGGGGTGGGTTCTGTGAGAAGACACCGGGTGTTGTTCCCATGTTGGGCACAGCCAGTTCCCACGCTGAGACGGATGTGCTGCTGGTTAAAGCTGAGCCCATCGGCAGCGCTGGTAGGAAGCAGAGCAGAGGTTCTCCTGCAGCCTGTGGTGAAGACCATGGTGAGGCAGGCTGTTCCCCTGCAGTCCAGGGAGGTCCAGGGTGGAGCCAACGTGCCCCTGCGGCGCGTGGAGGACCCGAGGCCGGAGCAGGTGGCTGTGCCTGAAGGAAGCCGAGAGCCTGTGCGAGACCTGCGGCCTCGTGGGAGGGACCCCCCACTGGAGCAGAAAAAGAGCCTGAGGAGGAAGGAGCCGCAACCCCCATGCCATGTCCCCTGCGTTGGTCAGGGGTGGGATGTAGAGAAGTCAGGAGAGAAGAGGCGCCCAGGAAAAGAGGGAGGGGTGGCAGGAAGGTGTTTTATTTTGCGTTTGTTCCTATTTGTCATTATTTGATTAACAGTAAGTTAAATTAATTTCCCCTCCTACCCTTCCCTCTCTGATTCCCCAAACTAATTTGAACTTCTTGCCCGTGTGGCTTGTGCTATGTCGCTTTTCAAATTGTCTTCCTACCTCTCCCTCCATGCAGCTCTGCGTACCTAGGTTTGAATTCTGGTGTATGATTCTTGTATCCCATCGCTTTCAAAATTTTCTGTCCTTGTCTCCCTCTAGCCGTCTCCCTGTCTGTAAATCCCCATTCTTCCCTCTCTTTCCTGCACCCAGGCACTCTTTTTCACTTTCTTTTTACATCTCCCTGTCCCTATTTTTTAGTTTTTGTCTATGTTTCGTGTACCATATTGCCTTTTGAGATTTTCTTTCAATGTCTACCTCTGTCCGGATCCCCGGTGTTATTTTTTATGTCTTGCCAATGTTTCTTTTCCCCCTGACACGGCAGAAATTTTCCCCGCCCCTTGTCTTGTCTCCGTCTTCTTGTCCTGCCGGTCCCTTTGGCCTCTGTCCTGCTCCCTGTCGCTCTTATTTGTTCCTCCATCTCTATGCCTGTTATTTTGCGCAGTCTGTCCGCTCTCCTCTCTCTACGTGGCTGTCCCACTCCCCACCCCTCTCTTGTTTGCAGCGTGCTGTTTTCTGCTTCCCTGTCTCACACCTCTTCTCTATGTCCCTCTGTCCTTCCTCCTGCTTTTCTCTTGCCTTTTCTCCCTCTGTCCTGTTGCGTTTGGGCACTGAGCCTTATAGCCAACTCACTGCTGGGATTTCTTGCGTACATTAATGAATAAACTTTTCCTGCCCCTTGTGTGCCCCTGGATGTGTTTGCATCCCCTGGGTGCAGAGGTCGTGGCTGGGGACAGGGGCAGGGGAGGGGGCGATGTGCTGTGGGGCTTTGGCAAGGGCCCCTGCTCCTGACGGGCTCCAGCTGTGGGCTGGGGCAGCCCAGGTGGGACCAGTGAGGTGATGGTGGGACGGGGCCAAGGGTTTAAAAAGGCTGCAGGTGGGGATGAGTGGGGGCAGCCTCAGGTGCAGCCAGTGAGGCTGAGGATGGGGCTGGCCCTGCTGTGCCAAGGGTCGGGGGCTGCCTGGGCACGCATGCCTGCTGGAGCTGGCTGAGGAGTGAAAAGAAGGGGGTTCCACAGGCGGCTGCCCCCAGCAAGGAGCGGACGGTCCCCACGGCGAGGAAGGATCACTCCCAGCCATTCCTGACAGCGCACACCACCAACTCACAGCTCCAGGACGTCGGTACCTCTGTCAGCTGCACATGTGAGCCACCGTGCCTCCGGGAAGCCTCGGGGGAGAGTTTAATAGCATGCTTTTTGTTTTTTCCATTCCATTTCGATGAATTCCCGACTTTACCGAAAATGGAAATTTGTGTTTTTCACTAATGTTGCTGTATACTGTGTAAGATGCTGATATAACTACTCTTTATAGGGCTGATGATGAGACTATCAAGCAGGGGTTCAGGTTAGCATCTTGTATGTGTCTGTCTATGGCGTTTCAGTATTTTTAAAGAAAGCAGAAGGGACATAAGGCATAGTGTATTTCAGGTGATGGGACCGCTCATTGCATTTCCCCTTCACCCTTCCCTGTCCCCTTTCCCTGTTTTCCCCCTTCTTCCCTGTGTTCCCCCGTTCCCCCCTTTTCCCTTTCTTTCCCGTTCTCCTCATCCCCCTTTACCCTTCTTTTCCTTGTCCCCTTTCCCCTTTCTTCCCTCCCGTCCCACCTTTCCCTCTTTCCCTTTATTCCCCCACCCCGTGTTCCCCCTTTCCTTTCCCTTTCTTCCACCCTGTCGCCCCTTTCCCCCTTTGCCTTTCTTTCCCCCTGTCCAATGTCCCCTATTTCCCCTTTTGTTCTACCTCCCCTGTTCCCTCATTATCCCTTATACCCCCCACCCCCCGTGCCCTTTCTTCCCCACACTACTGTCCCCCTTTCCCCCTTCCTTTCCCCTATGCCTCCTGTTTTGCTCTTTCCCTTCATCCTTGGTACCCCCTTTAATTCTTCCCCGTTGCCCCTTTCCCCGTCCTTTCCCTCTGCCCTTTCCCCCCCGTTGCCCCGTTCCTTCTTTTTCAATGACGCTCTCCCAATGTGTTCCATGCTCCCCCTTTCTCCCTTGTTCCCCCTTTCCTTCTCCTGCATCCCCCCTTTTCCCTACCCTTCTTTCTCAGTTCCCCCTACCATCTGTGTTCCGTGTCCCCCCTTCCCCATTTCCTCACCCCCCATCACCCCTTTTCTTTCTCCATTTTTCCTCCGTCCCATTTCTCCCTTTCTTTCCCCCACTCCATCCGCTGTCCCCCTCTTTCCACCTGTCTTGTCTCTCCTGTTCCAGGTCCCCCCTCTCTCTTTCTACCTCCCTTTCTTTCTGTTTTTCCATCTTCACACCTCGCCCGCCCCCCCTTCATTGTTTCTGCCCTGCTGCTCCCCTTTCTTCTTTTTTTTTTCCCCCAGCTGTCTCCTCTTTTCTCCTTTCTTAGCTCCCCATTTTCCCCCTCATTCCCACGTTGAACCCTCCCCCCCCACTCCTCTCCCCCTCCTCACATGGCCCTTGTGATCTCGCAGGTCTTCTTGCCCGACAGTGACTTCCATCCCGGCATGATTCTTCTTGCTGAGAGTTTTCCCTCACCTTTGAGGCACATTGTTTGTAGTGTTCTGTGTAGTATCTGTGCATGTGCGCGTGGCTCGGAGTCACCCCGCCCAGGGGTGTAGAGTCAGGAGTAGGTGGGATACCTTTAAGAGTATACGGTTTATATTTTGATGTGTCGAGGCAAAAGCGGTAAAATCATTTCGGACCGAGTAGCTGTGAGTGGGTTTTGCGAACAGGTTTTTCATTAACGCTTCCTGGGGAAGGGCAGAGCTCTGCAGGAGGGGCCATTCAGCGCTGGCGCCAGAGACTGCATCTCAGACGAAAGGAGGCTGCCGAGAGTGAAAAATGGTGGTTTTGAGGATGGAGTCCACAGGAAAGCAGAGAGGTCCAAAAGGTGTGGGGCATTTGAAGGGGTTCCCGGAGGCAGAGAGGACCAGCATGACTTTTAGCCGCTGGGGCCTTCGCTGTGGGAGCAGCGGCTGGACGTTTGCGTTTTTTGCTCCGGAGGCTGCCGAGAGTGAAAAACGGTGGTTTTGAGGATGGATTCCACAGGAAAGCAGAGAGGTCCAAAAGGTGTGGGGCATTTGAAGGGCTTCCCGGAGGCAGTGAGGACCAGCATGACTTTTCCCCCCTGAGACCTTTGCTGTGGGAGCAGCGGCTGGATGTTTGAGTTTTTTGCTCCGGAGGCTGCCGAGAGTGAAAAACGGTGGTTTTGAGGATGGAGTCCACAGGAAAGCAGAGAGGTCCAAAAGGTGTGGGGCATTTGAAGGGGTTCCCGGAGGCAGTGAGGACCAGCATGACTTTTCCGCCTTGGAACCTTTCCTGAGGGAGCAACGGCTGGACGTTTGCGTTTTTTGCTACAGAGACTACCGAGGGTTAAAAACGGTGGTTTTGAGAATGGATTCCACAGGAAAGCAGAGAGGTCCAAAAGGTGTGGGGCATTTGAAGGGGTTCCTGGAGGCAGTGAGGACCAGCATGACTTTTCCCCGCTTGAACCTTTGCTGTGGGAGCAGCGGCTGGACGTTTACGTTTTTTGCTCCGGAGGCTGCCGAGAGTGAAAAACGGTGGTTTTGAGGATGGAGTCCACAGTAAAGCAGAGAGGTCTAAAAGGTGTGGGGCATTTGAAGGGGTTCCCGGAGGCAGTGAGGACCAGCATGACTTTTCCCCGCTGGGGCCTTTGCTGTGGGAGCAGCGGCTGGACGTTTGCGTTTTTTGTTCTGGAGGCTGCCGAGAGTGAAAAACGGTGGTTTTGAGGATGGAGTCCACAGGAAAACAGAGAGGTCCAAAAGGTGTGGGGCATTTGAAGGGGTTCCCGGAGGCAGTGAGGACCAGCATGACTTTTCCCCGCTGGGGCCTTTGCTGTGGGAGCAGCGGCTGGACGTTTGTGTTTTTTGCTCCGGAGGCTGCCGAGAGTGAAAAACAGGGGTTTTGAGGATGGAGTCCGTAGGGAAGCAGAGGGGGCCCAAGTGTGTGGGGCATTTGAAGGGGTTCCCAAAGGCAGTGAGGACCAGCATGACTTTTACCCGCTGGGGCTTTGCTGTGGGAGCAGCGGCTGGACGTTTGCGTTTTTTGCTCCGGAGGCTGCTGAGAGTGAAAAACGGTGGTTTTGAGGATGGAGTCCACAGGAAAACAGAGAGGTCCAAAAGGTGTGGGGCATTTGAAGGGGTTCCCGGAGGCAGTGAGGACCAGCATGACTTTTCCGCCTTGGAACCTTTGCTGTGGGAGCAGCGGCTGGACGTTTGCGTTTTTTACTACAGAGACTACCGAGGGTTAAAAACGGTGGTTTTGAGGATGGAGTCCACAGGAAAGCAGAGAGGACCAAAAGGTGTGGGGCATTTGAAGGGGTTCCCAGAGGCAGTGAGGACCAGCATGACTTTTCTCCGCTTGAACCTTTGCTGTGGGAGCAGCGGCTGGACGTTTGCGATTTTTGCTCCGGAGGCTGCCACTCGTGAAAAAAAGTGGTTTTGAGGTTAGAGTACACAGGAAAGCAGAGCGGTCCAAAATGTTTGGGGCATATGAAGGGGTTCCCGGAGGCAGTGAGGACCAGCATGACTTTTGCCCCCTGGAACCTTTGCTTTGGGAGCAGCGGCTGGGCGTTTGCGTTTTTTGCTCCGGAGGCTGCCGAGAGTGCAAAGCGGTGGTTTTGAGGATGGAGTCCACAGGAAAGCAGAGAGGTCCAAAAGGTGTGGGGCATTTGAAGGGGTTCCCGGAGGCAGTGAGGACCAGCATGACTTTTCCGCCTTCGAACTTTTGCTGTGGGAGCAGCGGCTGGACGTTTGCATTTTTTGCTCTGCAGGGTGCGGAGAGTGAAAAACAGTGATTTTGAGGTTAGAGTCCACAGGAAAGCAGAGAGGTCCAAAAGGTGTGGGGCATTTGAAGGGGTTCCCGGAGGCAGTGAGGACCAGCATGACTTTTCCCCGATGGAACCTTTGCTGTGGGAGCAGCGGCTGGACATTTGCGTTTTTTGCTCCGGAGGCTGCCGAGAGTGAAAAACGGTGGTTTTGAGGCTGGAGTCCACAGGAAAGCAGAGAGGTCCAAAAGGTGTGGGGCATTTGAAGGGGTTCCCAGAGGCAGTGAGGACCAGCATGACTTTGCCTAGCTGGGGCCTTTGCTGTGGGAGCAGCGGCTGGACGTTTGCGTTTTTTGCTCCGGAGGCTGCCGAGAGTGAAAAAAGGTGGTTTTGAGGATGGAGTCCACAGGAAAACAGAGAGGTCCAAAAGGTGTGGGGCATTTGAAGGGGTTCCCGGAGGCAGTGAGGACCAGCATGACTTTTCCGCCTTGGAACCTTTGCTGTGGGAGCAGCGTCTGGACCTTTGCGTTTTTTGCTCCGGAGGCTGCCGAGAGTGAAAAACGGTGGTTTTGAGGATGGAGTCCACAGGAAAACAGAGAGGTCCAAAAGGTGTGGGGCATTTGAAGGGGTTCCCGGAGGCAGTGAGGACCAGCATGACTTTTCCGCCTTGGAACCTTTGCTGTGGGAGCAGCGGCTGGACGTTTGCGTTTTTTGCTTTACAGGCTGCCGTGTGTTAAAAACGGTGGTTTTGAGGCTAGAGTCCACAGGAAAGCAGAGAGGTCCAAAAGGTGTGGGGCATTTGAAGGGGTTCCCGGAGGCAGTGAGGACCAGCATGACTTTTCCCCAATGGGGCCTTTGCTGTGGGAGCAGTGGCTGGACGTTTGCGTTTTTTGCTCCGGAGGCTGCTGAGAGTGAAAAGCGGTGGTTTTGAGCATGGAGTCCACAGGAAAGCAGAGAGGTCCAAAAGGTGTGGGGCATTTGAAGGTGTGCCCGGAGGCAGTGAGGACCAGCATGACTTTTCCCCCCTGGCTCCTTTGCTGTGGGAGCAGAGGCTGGACGTTTGTGTTTTTTGCTCCGGAGGCTGCCGAGAGTGAAAAACAGTGATTTTTAGGATAGAGTCCACAGGAAAGCAGAGAGGTCCAAAAGGTGTGGGGCATTTGAAGGGGTTCCCGGAGGCAGTGAGGACCAGCATGACTTTTACCCGCTGGGGCCTTTGCTGTGGGAGCAGCGGCTGGACGTTTGCGTTTCTTGCTCCGGAGGCTGCTGAGAGTGAAAAACGGTGGTTTTGAGGATGGAGTCCACAGGAAAACAGAGAGGTCCAAAAGGTGTGGGGCATTTGAAGGGGTTCCCGGAGGCAGTGAGGACCAGCATGAGTTTTCCCCGCTGAGAACTTTGCTGTGGGACCAGCGGCTGGACGTTTGCGTTTTTTGCTACAGAGACTACCGAGGGTTAAAAACGGTGGTTTTTAGGATGGATTCCACAGAAAAGCAGAGAGGTCCAAAAGGTGTGGGGCATTTGAAGGGGTTCCCGGAGGCAGTGAGGACCAGCATGACTTGTCCCCGCTGGGGCCTTTGCTGTGGGAGCAGCGGCTAGACGTTTGCGTTTTTTGCTCCGGAGGCTGCCGAGAGTGAAAAACGGTGGTTTTGAGGATGGATTCCACAGGAAAACATAGAGGTCCAAAAGGTGTGGGGCATTTGAAGGGGTTCCCGGAGGCAGTGAGGACCAGCATGACTTTTCCTAGCTGGGGCCTTTGCTGTGGGAGCAGCGGCTGGACGTTTGTGTTTTTTGCTCCGGAGTCTGCCGAGAGTGAAAAACAGTGATTTTTAGGATGGAGTCCACAGGAAAACAGAGAGGTCCAAAAGGTGTGGGGCATTTGAAGGGGTTCCCGGAGGCAGTGAGGACCAGCATGACTTTTCCCCGCTGGGGCCTTTGCTGTGGGAGCAGCGTCTGGACATTTGCGTTTTTTGCTCCGGAGGCTGCCGAGAGTGAAAAACGGTGGTTTTGAGGATGGAGTCCACAGGAAAACAGAGAGGTCCAAAAGGTGTGGGGCATTTGAAGGGGTTCCCAGAGGCAGTGAGGACCAGCATGACTTTTCCCCGCTGGGGCCTTTGCTGTGGGAGCAGCGGCTGGACGTTTGCGTTTTTTGCTCCGGAGTGTGCCGAGAGTGAAAAATGGCTGTTTTGAGGTTATAGTGCACAGGAAAGCAGAGAGGTCCAAAAGGTGTGGGGCATTTGAAGGGGTTCCCGGAGGCAGTGAGGACCAGCATGACTTTTCCCCGCTGGGGCCTTTGCTGTGGGAGCAGCGGCTGGACGTTTGCGTTTTTTGCTCAGGAGGCTGCCGAGAGTGAAAAACGGTGGTTTTGAGGATGGAGTCCACAGGAAAACAGAGAGGTCCAAAAGGTGTGGGGCATTTGAAGGGGTTCCCGGAGGCAGTGAGGACCAGCATGACTTGTCCCCGCTGGGGCCTTTGCTGTGGGAACAGAGGCTGGACGTTTGCGTTTTTTGCTACAGAGACTACCGAGGGTTAATAACGGTGGTTTTGAGGATGGATTCCACAGGAAAGCCGAGAGGTCCAAAAGGTGTGGTGCATTTGAAGGGGTTCCCGGAGTCAGTGAGGACCAGCATGACTTTTCCCCGCTGGGGCCTTTGCTGTGGGAACAGCGGCTGGACGTTTGCGTTTTTTGCTCCAGAGCCAACCGAGGGTTAATAGCGGTGGTTTTGAGGATGGATTCCACAGGAAAGCAGAGAGGTCCAAAAGGTGTGGGGCATTTGAAGGTGTTCTCAGAGGCAGTGAGGACTAGCATGACTTCTCCCCGCTGGGGCCTTCTGTGGGAGCAGCGGCTAGACGTTTGCGTTTTTTGCTCCGGAGGCTGCCGAGAGTGAAAAACAGTGGTTTTGAGGATGGAGTCCACAGGAAAACAGAGAGGTCTAAGAGGTGTGGGGCATTTGAAGGGGTTCCCGGAGGCAGTGAGGACCAGCATGACTTTTCCCTCCTGAGACTTTTGCTGTGGGAGCAGCGGCTGGACGTTTGCGTTTTTTGCAACAGAGACTACCGAGGGTTAAAAACTGTGGTTTTGATGATGGATTCCACAGGAAAGCAGGAAGTTCCAAAAGGTGTGGGGCATTTGAAGGGGTTCCCGGAGGCAGTGAGGACCAGCATGACTTTTCCCCGCTGGGGCCTTTGCTGTGGGAGCAGCGGCTGGACGTTTGCGTTTTTTTCTCCGGAGGCTGCCGAGAGTGAAAAACGGTGTTTTTGAGGATGGAGTCCACAGGAAAACAGAGAGGTCCAAAAGGTGTGGGGCATTTGAAGGGGTTCCCGGAGGCAGTGAGGACCAGCATGACTTTTCCGCCTTGGAACCTTTGCTGTGGGAGCAGCGGCTGGACGTTTGCGTTTTTTCCTTTACACGCTGCCGTGTGTTAAAAACGGTGGTTTTGAGGCTAGAGTCCACAGGAAAGCAGAGAGGTCCAAAAGGTGTGGGGCATTTGAAGGTGTTCCCGGAGGCAGTGAGGACCAGCATGACTTTTCCCCCCTGGCTCATTTGCTGTGGGAGCAGAGGCTGGACGTTTGTGTTTTTTGCTCCGGAGGCTGCCGAGAGTGAAAAACAGTGATTTTTAGGATGGAGTCCACAGGAAAGCAGAGAGGTCCAAAAGGTGTGGGGCATTTGAAGGGGTTCCCGGAGGCAGTGAGGACCAGCATGAGTTTTCCCCGCTGAGAACTTTGCTGTGGGACCAGCGGCTGGACGTTTGCGTTTTTTGCTACAGAGACTACCGAGTGTTAAAAACTGTGGTTTTGAGGATGGATTCCACAGGAAAGCAGAGAGGTCCAAAAGGTGTGGGGCATTTGAAGGGGTTCCCGGAGGCAGTGAGGACCAGCATGACTTTTCCCCGCTGGGGCCTTTGCTGTGGGAGCAGCGGCTGGACATTTGCGTTTTTTGCTCCGGAGGCTGCCGAGAGTGAAAAACGGTGGTTTTGAGGATGGAGTCCACAGGAAAACAGGGAGGTCCAAAAGGTGTGGGGCATTTGAAGGGGTTCCCAGAGGCAGTGAGGACCAGCATGACTTTTCCCCGCTGGGGCCTTTGCTGTGGGAACAGCGGCTGGACGTTTGCGTTTTTTGCTCCAGAGACTACCGAGGGTTAATAACGGTGGTTTTGAGGATGGATTCCACAGGAAAGCAGAGAGGTCCAAAAGGTGTGGGGCATTTGAAGGGGTTCCCGGAGGCAGTGAGGACCAGCATGACTTTTCCCCGCTGGGGCCTTTGCTGTGGGAGCAGCGGCTGGATGTTTGCGTTTTTTGCTCCGGAGGCTGCCGAGAGTGAAAAACGGTGGTTTTGAGGATGGAGTCCACAGGAAAACAGAGAGGTCCAAAAGGTGTGGGGCATTTGAAGGGGTTCCCGGAGGCAGTGAGGACCAGCATGACTTGTCCCTGCTGGGGCCTTTGCTGAGGGAACAGAGGCTGGACGTTTGCGTTTTTTGCTACAGAGACTACCGAGGGTTAATAACGGTGGTTTTGAGGATGGATTCCACAGGAAAGCAGAGAGGTCCAAAAGGTGTGGTGCATTTGAAGGGGTTCCCGGAGGCAGTGAGGACCAGCATGATTTTTCCCCGCTGGGGCCTTTGCTGTGGGAACAGCGGCTAGACGTTTGCGTTTTTTGCTCTGGAGGCTGCCGAGAGTGAAAAACAGTGGTTTTGAGGATGGAGTCCACAGGAAAACAGAGAGGTCCAAAAGGTGTGGGGCATTTGAAGGGGTTCCCGGAGGCAGTGAGGACCAGCATGACTTTTCCCCGCTGGGGCCTTTGCTGTGGGAGCAGCGTCTGGACGTTTGCGTTTTTTGCTCCGGAGTGTGCCGAGAGTGAAAAATGGCGGTTTTGAGGTTATAGTGCACAGGAAAGCCGAGAGGTCCAAAAGGTGTGGTGCATTTGAAGGGGTTCCCGGAGTCAGTGAGGACCAGCATGACTTTTCCGCCTTGGAACCTTTGCTGTGGGAGCAGCGGCTGGACGTTTGCGTTTTTTGCTTTACACGCTGCCGTGTGTTAAAAACGGTGGTTTTGAGGCTAGAGTCCACAGGAAAGCAGAGAGGTCCAAAAGGTGTGGGGCATTTGAAGGGGTTCCCGGAGGCAGTGAGGACCAGCATGAATTTTCCCCAATGGGGCCTTTGCTGTGGGAGCAGCGGCTGGACGTTTGCGTTTTTTGCTCCGGAGGCTGCTGAGAGTGAAAAGCGGTGGTTTTGAGCATGGAGTCCACAGGAAAGCAGAGAGGTCCAAAAGGTGTGGGGCATTTGAAGGTGTTCCCGGTGGCAGTGAGGACCAGCATGACTTTTCCCCCCTGGCTCATTTGCTGTGGGAGCAGAGGCTGGACGTTTGTGTTTTTTGCTCCGGAGGCTGCTGAGAGTTAAAAACAGTGATTTTTAGGATGGAGTCCACAGGAAAGCAGAGAGGTCCAAAAGGTGTGGGGCATTTGAAGGGGTTCCCGGAGGCAGTGAGGACCAGCATGAGTTTTCCCCGCTGAGAACTTTGCTGTGGGACCAGCGGCTGGACGTTTGCGTTTTTTGCTACAGAGACTACCGAGGGTTAAAAACTGTGGTTTTGAGGATGGATTCCACAGGAAAGCAGAGAGGTCCAAAAGGTGTGGGGCATTTGAAGGGGTTCCCGGAGGCAGTGAGGACCAGCATGACTTTTCCCCGCTGGGGCCTTTGCTGTGGGAACAGCGGCTGGACGTTTGCGTTTTTTGCTCCAGAGCCAACCGAGGGTTAATAACGGTGGTTTTGAGGATGGATTCCACAGGAAAGCAGAGAGGTCCAAAAGGTGTGGGGCATTTGAAGGTGTTCCCAGAGGCAGTGAGGACTAGCATGACTTCTCCCCGCTGGGGTCTTCTGTGGGAGCAGCGGCTAGACGTTTGCGTTTTTTGCTCCGGAGGCTGCTGAGAGTGAAAAACAGTGGTTTTGAGGATGGAGTCCACAGGAAAACAGAGAGGTCCAAAAGGTGTGGGTCATTTGAAGGGGTTCCCGGAGGCAGTGAGGACCAGCATGACTTTTCCCTCCTGAGACCTTTGCTGTGGGAGCAGCGGCTGGACGTTTGCGTTTTTTGCTACAGAGACTACCGAGGGTTAAAAACTGTGGTTTTGATGATGGATTCCACAGGAAAGCAGAAAGTTCCAAAAGGTGTGGGGCATTTGAAGGGGTTCCCAGAGGCAGTGAGGACCAGCATGACTTTTCCCCGCTGGGGCCTTTGCTGTGGGAACAGCGGCTGGACGTTTGCGTTTTTTGCTCCAGAGACTACCGAGGGTTAATAACGGTGGTTTTGAGGATGGATTACACAGGAAAGCAGAGAGGTCCAAAAGGTGTGGGGCATTTGAAGGGGTTCCCAGAGGCAGTGAGGACTAGCATGACTTCTCCCCGCTGGGGTCTTCTGTGGGAGCAGCGGCTAGACGTTTGTGTTTTTTGCTCCGGAGGCTGCCGAGAGTGAAAAACAGTGGTTTTGAGGATGGAGTCCACAGGAAAACAGAGAGGTCCAAAAGGTGTGGGGCATTTGAAGGGGTTCCCGGAGGCAGTGAGGACCAGCATGACTTTTCCCCGCTGGGGCCTTTGCTGAGGGACCAGCGGCTGGACGTTTGCGTTTTTTGCTCCAGAGACTACCGAGGGTTAATAACGGTGGTTTTGAGGATGGATTCCACAGGAAAGCAGAGAGGTCCAAAAGGTGTGGGGCATTTGAAGGGGTTCCCAGAGGCAGTGAGGACCAGCATGACTTTTTCCCGCTGGGGCCTTTGCTGTGGGAGCAGCGGCTGGACGTTTGCGTTTTTTGCTCCGGAGACTGCCGAGAGTGAAAAACGGTGGTTTTGAGCATGGAGTCCACAGGAAAACAGAGAGGTCCAAAAGGTGTGGGTCATTTGAAGGGGTTCCCGGAGGCAGTGAGGACCAGCATGACTTTTCCCCGCTGGGGCATTTGCTGTGGATGAAGCGGCTGGACATTTGCGTTTTTTGCTCCAGAGACTACCGAGGGTTAATAACGGTGGTTTTGAGGATGGAGTCCACAGGAAAGCAGAGAGGTCCAAAAGGTGTGGGGCATTTGAAGGGGTTCCCGGAGGCAGTGAGGACCAGCATGACTTTTCCCAGCTGGGGCCTTTGCTGTGGGACCAGCGGCTGGACATTTGCGTTTTTTGCTACAGAGACTACCGAGGGTTAATAACGGTGGTTTTGAGGATGGAGTCCACAGGAAAGCAGAGAGGTCCAAAAGGTGTGGGGCATTTGAAGGGTTTCCCGGAGGCAGTGAGGACCAGCATGGCTTTTCCCCGCTGGGGTCTTTGCTGTGGGAGCAGCGGCTGGACATTTGCGTTTTTTGCTCCAGAGACTACCGAGGGTTAATAACGGTGGTTTTGAGGATGGAGTCCACAGGAAAGCAGAGAGGTCCAAACTGTGTGGGGCATTTGAAGGGGTTCCCAAAGGCAGTGAGGACCAGCATGACTTTTCCCCCCTGAGACCTTTGCTGTGGGACCAGCGGCTGGACGTTTGCGTTTTTTGCTCTGGAGGCTGCCGAGAGTGAAAAACGGTGGTTTTGAGCATGGAGTCCACAGGAAAACAGAGAGGTCCAAAAGGTGTGGGGCATTTGAAGGGGTTCCCGGAGGCAGTGAGGACCAGCATGACTTTTCCCCGCTGGGGCCTTTGCTGTGGGTGCAGCGGCTGGACATTTGCGTTTTTTGCTCCAGAGACTACCGAGGGTTAATAACGGTGGTTTTGAGGATGGAGTCCACAGGAAAGCAGAGAGGTCCAAAAGGTGTGGGGCATTTGAAGGGGTTCCCAGAGGCAGTGAGGACCAGCATGACTTTTCCCCGCTGGGGCCTTTGCTGTGGGAGCAGCGGCTGGACGTTTGCGTTTTTTGCTCCGGAGGCTGCCGAGAGTGAAAAACGGTGGTTTTGAGGATGGAGTCCACAGGAAAACAGAGAGGTCCAAAAGGTGTGGGGCATTTGAAGGGGTTCCCGGAGGCAGTGAGGACCAGCATGACTTTTCCCCCCTGGCTCCTTTGCTGTGGGAGCAGCGGCTGGACGTTTGCGTTTTTTGCTCCGGAGTGTGCCGAGAGTGAAAAATGGCGGTTTTGAGGTTATAGTCCACAGGAAAGCAGAGAGGTCCAAAAGGTGTGGGGCATTTGAAGGGGTTCCCGGAGGCAGTGAGGACCAGCATGACTTTTCCCCGCTGGGGCCTTTGCTGTGGGACCAGCGGCTGGACGTTTGCGTTTTTTGCTCTGGAGGCTGCCGAGAGTGAAAAACGGTGGTTTTGAGCATGGAGTCCACAGGAAAACAGAGAGGTCCAAAAGGTGTGGGGCATTTGAAGGGGTTCCCGGAGGCAGTGAGGACCAGCATGACTTTTCCCCGCTGGGGCCTTTGCTGTGGGTGCAGCGGCTGGACATTTGCGGTTTTTGCTCCAGAGACTACCGAGGGTTAATAACGGTGGTTTTGAGGATGGAGTCCACAGGAAAGCAGAGAGGTCCAAAAGGTGTGGGGCATTTGAAGGGGTTCCCAGAGGCAGTGAGGACCAGCATGACTTTTCCCCGCTGGGGCCTTTGCTGTGGGAGCAGCGGCTGGACGTTTGCGTTTTTTGCTCCGGAGGCTGCCGAGAGTGAAAAACGGTGGTTTTGAGGATGGAGTCCACAGGAAAACAGAGAGGTCCAAAAGGTGTGGGTCATTTGAAGGGGTTCCCGGAGGCAGTGAGGACCAGCATGACTTTTCCTTGCTGGGGCCTTTGCTGTGGGTGAAGCGGCTGGACATTTGCGTTTTTTGCTCCAGAGACTACCGAGGGTTAATAACGGTGGTTTTGAGGATGGAGTCCACAGGAAAGCAGAGAGGTCCAAAAGGTGTGGGGCATTTGAAGGGGTTCCCGGAGGCAGTGAGGACCAGCATGGCTTTTCCCCGCTGGGGTCTTTGCTGTGGGAGCAGCGGCTGGACATTTGCGTTTTTTGCTCCAGAGACTACCGAGGGTTAATAACGGTGGTTTTGAGGATGGAGTCCACAGGAAAGCAGAGAGGTCCAAACTGTGTGGGGCATTTTAAGGGGTTCCTGGAGGCAGTGAGGACCAGCATGACTTTTCCCCCCTGAGACCTTTGCTGTGGGAGCAGCGGCTGGACGTTTGTGTTTTTTGCTCCGGACGCTGCCGAGAGTGAAAAGCGGTGATTTTTAGGACAGAGTCCACAGGAAAGCAGAGAGGTCCAAAAGGTGTGGGGCATTTGAAGGGGTTCCCGGAGGCAGTGAGGACCAGCATGACTTTTCCCCGCTGGGGCCTTTGCTGTGGGACCAGCGGCTGGACGTTTGCGTTTTTTGCTCTGGAGGCTGCCGAGAGTGAAAAACGGTGGTTTTGAGGATGGAGTCCACAGGAAAACAGAGAGGTCCAAAAGGTGTGGGGCATTTGAAGGGGTTCCCGGAGGCAGTGAGGACCAGCATGACTTTTCCCCGCTGGGGCCTTTGCTGTGGGTGCAGCGGCTGGACATTTGCGGTTTTTGCTCCAGAGACTACCGAGGGTTAATAACGGTGGTTTTGAGGATGGAGTCCACAGGAAAGCAGAGAGGTCCAAAAGGTGTGGGGCATTTGAAGGGGTTCCCAGAGGCAGTGAGGACCAGCATGACTTTTCCCCGCTGGGGCCTTTGCTGTGGGAGCAGCGGCTGGACGTTTGCGTTTTTTGCTCCGGAGGCTGCCGAGAGTGAAAAACGGTGGTTTTGAGGATGGAGTCCACAGGAAAACAGAGAGGTCCAAAAGGTGTGGGGCATTTGAAGGGGTTCCCGGAGGCAGTGAGGACCAGCATGACTTTTCCCCCCTGGCTCCTTTGCTGTGGGAGCAGCGGCTGGACGTTTGCGTTTTTTGCTCCGGAGTGTGCCGAGAGTGAAAAATGGCGGTTTTGAGGTTATAGTCCACAGGAAAGCAGAGAGGTCCAAAAGGTGTGGGGCATTTGAAGGGGTTCCCGGAGGCAGTGAGGACCAGCATGACTTTTCCCCGCTGGGGCCTTTGCTGTGGGACCAGCGGCTGGACGTTTGCGTTTTTTGCTCTGGAGGCTGCCGAGAGTGAAAAACGGTGGTTTTGAGCATGGAGTCCACAGGAAAACAGAGAGGTCCAAAAGGTGTGGGGCATTTGAAGGGGTTCCCGGAGGCAGTGAGGACCAGCATGACTTTTCCCCGCTGGGGCCTTTGCTGTGGGTGCAGCGGCTGGACATTTGCGGTTTTTGCTCCAGAGACTACCGAGGGTTAATAACGGTGGTTTTGAGGATGGAGTCCACAGGAAAGCAGAGAGGTCCAAAAGGTGTGGGGCATTTGAAGGGGTTCCAAGAGGCAGTGAGGACCAGCATGACTTTTCCCCGCTGGGGCCTTTGCTGTGGGAGCAGCGGCTGGACGTTTGCGTTTTTTGCTCCGGAGGCTGCCGAGAGTGAAAAACGGTGGTTTTGAGGATGGAGTCCACAGGAAAACAGAGAGGTCCAAAAGGTGTGGGTCATTTGAAGGGGTTCCCGGAGGCAGTGAGGACCAGCATGACTTTTCCCCCCTGGCTCCTTTGCTGTGGGAGCAGCGGCTGGACGTTTGCGTTTTTTGCTCCGGAGTGTGCCGAGAGTGAAAAATGGCGGTTTTGAGGTTATAGTCCACAGGAAAGCAGAGAGGTCCAAAAGGTGTGGGGCATTTGAAGGGGTTCCCGGAGGCAGTGAGGACCAGCATGACTTTTCCCCGCTGGGGCCTTTGCTGTGGGACCAGCGGCTGGACGTTTGCGTTTTTTGCTCTGGAGGCTGCCGAGAGTGAAAAACGGTGGTTTTGAGCATGGAGTCCACAGGAAAACAGAGAGGTCCAAAAGGTGTGGGGCATTTGAAGGGGTTCCCGGAGGCAGTGAGGACCAGCATGACTTTTCCCCGCTGGGGCCTTTGCTGTGGGTGCAGCGGCTGGACATTTGCGGTTTTTGCTCCAGAGACTACCGAGGGTTAATAACGGTGGTTTTGAGGATGGAGTCCACAGGAAAGCAGAGAGGTCCAAAAGGTGTGGGGCATTTGAAGGGGTTCCCAGAGGCAGTGAGGACCAGCATGACTTTTCCCCGCTGGGGCCTTTGCTGTGGGAGCAGCGGCTGGACGTTTGCGTTTTTTGCTGCGGAGGCTGCCGAGAGTGAAAAACGGTGGTTTTGAGGATGGAGTCCACAGGAAAGCAGAGAGGTCCAAAAGGTGTGGGGCATTTGAAGGGGTTCCCGGAGGCAGTGAGGACCAGCATGACTTTTCCCCCCTGGCTCCTTTGCTGTGGGAGCAGCGGCTGGACGTTTGCGTTTTTTGCTCCGGAGTGTGCCGAGAGTGAAAAATGGCGGTTTTGAGGTTATAGTCCACAGGAAAGCAGAGAGGTCCAAAAGGTGTGGGGCATTTGAAGGGGTTCCCGGAGGCAGTGAGGACCAGCATGACTTTTCCCCGCTGGGGCCTTTGCTGTGGGACCAGCGGCTGGACGTTTGCGTTTTTTGCTCTGGAGGCTGCCGAGAGTGAAAAACGGTGGTTTTGAGCATGGAGTCCACAGGAAAACAGAGAGGTCCAAAAGGTGTGGGGCATTTGAAGGGGTTCCCGGAGGCAGTGAGGACCAGCATGACTTTTCCCCACTGGGGCCTTTGCTGTGGGTGCAGCGGCTGGACATTTGCGGTTTTTGCTCCAGAGACTACCGAGGGTTAATAACGGTGGTTTTGAGGATGGAGTCCACAGGAAAGCAGAGAGGTCCAAAAGGTGTGGGGCATTTGAAGGGGTTCCCAGAGGCAGTGAGGACCAGCATGACTTTTCCCCGCTGGGGCCTTTGCTGTGGGAGCAGCGGCTGGACGTTTGCGTTTTTTGCTCCGGAGGCTGCCGAGAGTGAAAAACGGTGGTTTTGAGGATGGAGTCCACAGGAAAACAGAGAGGTCCAAAAGGTGTGGGGCATTTGAAGGGGTTCCCGGAGGCAGTGAGGACCAGCATGACTTTTCCCCCCTGGCTCCTTTGCTGTGGGAGCAGCGGCTGGACGTTTGCGTTTTTTGCTCCGGAGTGTGCCGAGAGTGAAAAATGGCGGTTTTGAGGTTATAGTCCACAGGAAAGCAGAGAGGTCCAAAAGGTGTGGGGCATTTGAAGGGGTTCCCGGAGGCAGTGAGGACCAGCATGACTTTTCCCCGCTGGGGCCTTTGCTGTGGGACCAGCGGCTGGACGTTTGCGTTTTTTGCTCTGGAGGCTGCCGAGAGTGAAAAACGGTGGTTTTGAGCATGGAGTCCACAGGAAAACAGAGAGGTCCAAAAGGTGTGGGGCATTTGAAGGGGTTCCCGGAGGCAGTGAGGACCAGCATGACTTTTCCCCGCTGGGGCCTTTGCTGTGGGTGCAGCGGCTGGACATTTGCGGTTTTTGCTCCAGAGACTACCGAGGGTTAATAACGGTGGTTTTGAGGATGGAGTCCACAGGAAAGCAGAGAGGTCCAAAAGGTGTGGGGCATTTGAAGGGGTTCCCAGAGGCAGTGAGGACCAGCATGACTTTTCCCCGCTGGGGCCTTTGCTGTGGGAGCAGCGGCTGGACGTTTGCGTTTTTTGCTCCGGAGGCTGCCGAGAGTGAAAAACGGTGGTTTTGAGGATGGAGTCCACAGGAAAACAGAGAGGTCCAAAAGGTGTGGGGCATTTGAAGGGGTTCCCGGAGGCAGTGAGGACCAGCATGACTTTTCCCCCCTGGCTCCTTTGCTGTGGGAGCAGCGGCTGGACGTTTGCGTTTTTTGCTCCGGAGTGTGCCGAGAGTGAAAAATGGCGGTTTTGAGGTTATAGTCCACAGGAAAGCAGAGAGGTCCAAAAGGTGTGGGGCATTTGAAGGGGTTCCCGGAGGCAGTGAGGACCAGCATGACTTTTCCGCCTTGGAACCTTTGCTGTGGGAGCAGCGGCTGGACGTTTGCGTTTTTTGCTTTAGAGGCTGCCGTGGGTTAAAAACGGTGGTTTTGAGGCTAGAGTCCACAGGAAAGCAGAGAGGTCTAAAAGGTGTGGGGCATTTGAAGGGGTTCCTGGAGGCAGTGAGGACCAGCATGACTTGTCCCCGCTGGGGCCTTTGCTGTGGGAGCAGCGGCTGGACGTTTTCGTTTTTTGCTCCGGACGCTGCCGAGAGTGAAAAACGGTGGTTTTGAGGATGGAGTCCACAGGAAAACAGAGAGGTCCAAAAGGTGTGGGGCATTTGAAGGGGTTCCTGGAGGCAGTGAGGACCAGCATGACTTGTCCCCGCTGGGGCATTTGCTGTGGGAGCAGCGGCTAGACGTTTGCGCTTTTTGCTCCGGAGGCTGCCGAGAGTGAAAAACACTGGTTTTGAGGATGGAGTCCACAGGAAAGCAGAGAGGTCCAAAAGGTGTGGGGCATTTGAAGGGGTTCCCGGAGGCAGTGAGGACCAGCATGACTTTTCCCCGCTGGGGCCTTTGCTGTGGGAGCAGCGGCTGGACATTTGCGTTTTTTGCTCCAGAGACTACCGAGGGTTAATAACGGTGGTTTTGAGGATGGAGTCCACAGGAAAGCAAAGAGGTCCAAACTGTGTGGGGCATTTGAAGGGGTTCCTGGAGGCAGTGAGGACCAGCATGACTTTTCCCCCCTGAGACCTTTGCTGTGGGACCAGCGGCTGGACGTTTGTGTTTTTTGCTCCGGACGCTGCCGAGAGTGAAAAGCGGTGATTTTTAGGATAGAGTCCACAGGAAAGCAGAGAGGTCCAAAAGGTGTGGGGCATTTGAAGGGGTTCCCGGAGGCAGTGAGGACCAGCATGACTTTTCCCCGCTGGGGCCTTTGCTGTGGGACCAGCGGCTGGACGTTTGCGTTTTTTGCTCCGGAGGCTGCCGAGAGTGAAAAATGGCGGTTTTGAGGTTATAGACCAAAGCAAGGCAGAGAGGTCCAAAAGGTGTGGGTCATTTGAAGGGGTTCCCGGAGGCAGTGAGGACCAGCATAACTTTTCCGCCTTGGAACCTTTGCTGTGGGAGCAGCGGCTGGACATTTGCGTTTTTTGCTCTGGAGGCTGCCGTGGGTTAAAAACGGTGGTTTTGAGGCTAGAGTCCACAGGAAAGCAGAGAGGTCCAAAAGGTGTGGGGCATTTGAAGGGGTTCCCGGAGGCAGTGAGGACCAGCATGACTTTTCCCCGCTGGGGCCTTTGCTGTGGGTGCAGCGGCTGGACATTTGCGTTTTTTGCTCCAGAGACTACCGAGGGTTAATAACGGTGGTTTTGAGGATGGATTCCACAGGAAAGCAGAGAGGTCCAAAAGGTGTGGGGCATTTGAAGGGGTTCCCGGAGGCAGTGAGGACCAGCATGACTTGTCCCCGCTGGGGCCTTTGCTGTGGGAGCAGCGGCTAGACGTTTGCGCTTTTTGCTCCGGAGGCTGCCGAGAGTGAAAAACACTGGTTTTGAGGATGGAGTCCACAGGAAAGCAGAGAGGTCCAAAATGTGTGGGGCATTTGAAGGGGTTCCCGGAGGTAATGAGGACCAGCATGACTTTTCCCCGCTGGGGCCTTTGCTGTGGGAGCAGCGGCTGGACATTTGCGTTTTTTGCTCCACAGACTACCGAGGGTTAATAACGGTGGTTTTGAGGATGGAGTCCACAGGAAAACAGAGAGGTCCAAAAGGTGTGGGGCATTTGAAGGGGTTCCCGGAGGCAGTGAGGACCAGCATGACTTTTCCCCCCTGAGACCTTTGCTATGAGAGCAGCGGCAGGACGTTTGCGTTTTTTGCTCCGGAGGCTGCTGAGAGTGAAAAACTGTGGTTTTGAGGATGGAGTCCACAGGAAAACAGAGAGGTCCAAAAGGTGTGGGGCATTTGAAGGGGTTCCCGGAGGCAGTGAGGACCAGCATGACTTTTCCCCGCTGGGGCCTTTGCTGTGGGTGCAGCGGCTGGACATTTGCGTTTTTTGCTCCAGAGACTACCGAGGGTTAATAACGGTGGTTTTGAGGATGGATTCCACAGGAAAGCAGAGAGGTCCAAAAGGTGTGGGGCATTTGAAGGGGTTCCCGGAGGCAGTGAGGACCAGCATGACTTTTCCCCGCTGGGGCCTTTGCTGTGGGAGCAGCGGCTGGACATTTGCGTTTTTTGCTCCGGAGGCTGCCGAGAGTGAAAAACGGTGGTTTTGAGGATGGAGTCCACAGCAAAACAGGGAGGTCCAAAAGGTGTGGGGCATTTGAAGGGGTTCCCAGAGGCAGTGAGGACCAGCATGACTTTTCCCCGCTGGGGTCTTTGCTGTGGGACCAGCGGCTGGACGTTTGCGTTTTTTGCTCCAGAGACTACCGAGGGTTAATAACGGTGGTTTTGAGGATGGATTCCACAGGAAAGCAGAAAGTTCCAAAAGGTGTGGGGCATTTGAAGGGGTTCCCAGAGGCAGTGAGGACCAGCATGACTTTTCCCCGCTGGGGCCTTTGCTGTGGGAACAGCGGCTGGACGTTTGCGTTTTTTGCTCCAGAGACTACCGAGGGTTAATAACGGTGGTTTTGAGGATGGATTACACAGGAAAGCAGAGAGGTCCAAAAGGTGTGGGGCATTTGAAGGGGTTCCCAGAGGCAGTGAGGACTAGCATGACTTCTCCCCGCTGGGGTCTTCTGTGGGAGCAGCGGCTAGACGTTTGTGTTTTTTGCTCCGGAGGCTGCCGAGAGTGAAAAACAGTGGTTTTGAGGATGGAGTCCACAGGAAAACAGAGAGGTCCAAAAGGTGTGGGGCATTTGAAGGGGTTCCCGGAGGCAGTGAGGACCAGCATGACTTTTCCCCGCTGGGGCCTTTGCTGAGGGACCAGCGGCTGGACGTTTGCGTTTTTTGCTCCAGAGACTACCGAGAATTAATAACGGTGGTTTTGAGGATGGATTCCACAGGAAAGCAGAGAGGTCCAAAAGGTGTGGGGCATTTGAAGGGGTTCCCGGAGGCAGTGAGGACCAGCATGACTTTTTCCCGCTGGGGCCTTTGCTGTGGGAGCAGCGGCTGGACGTTTGCGTTTTTTGCTCCGGAGACTGCCGAGAGTGAAAAACGGTGGTTTTGAGCATGGAGTCCACAGGAAAACAGAGAGGTCCAAAAGGTGTGGGTCATTTGAAGGGGTTCCCGGAGGCAGTGAGGACCAGCATGACTTTTCCCCGCTGGGGCCTTTGCTGTGGGTGCAGCGGCTGGACATTTGCGTTTTTTGCTCCAGAGACTACCGAGGGTTAATAACGGTGGTTTTGAGGATGGATTCCACAGGAAAGCAGAGAGGTCCAAAAGGTGTGGGGCATTTGAAGGGGTTCCCGGAGGCAGTGAGGACCAGCATGACTTTTTCCCGCTGGGGCCTTTGCTGTGGGAGCAGCGGCTGGACGTTTGCGTTTTTTGCTCCGGAGACTGCCGAGAGTGAAAAACGGTGGTTTTGAGCATGGAGTCCACAGGAAAACAGAGAGGTCCAAAAGGTGTGGGTCATTTGAAGGGGTTCCCGGAGGCAGTGAGGACCAGCATGACTTTTCCCCGCTGGGGCCTTTGCTGTGGGTGCAGCGGCTGGACATTTGCGTTTTTTGCTCCAGAGACTACCGAGGGTTAATAACGGTGGTTTTGAGGATGGATTCCACAGGAAAGCAGAGAGGTCCAAAAGGTGTGGGGCATTTGAAGGGGTTCCCGGAGGCAGTGAGGACCAGCATGACTTTTCCCCGCTGGGGCCTTTGCTGTGGGAGCAGCGGCTAGACGTTTGCGCTTTTTGCTCCGGAGGCTGCCGAGAGTGAAAAACACTGGTTTTGAGGATGGAGTCCACAGGAAAGCAGAGAGGTCCAAAATGTGTGGGGCATTTGAAGGGGTTCCCGGAGGTAATGAGGACCAGCATGACTTTTCCCCGCTGGGGCCTTTGCTGTGGGAGCAGCGGCTGGACATTTGCGTTTTTTGCTCCACAGACTACCGAGGGTTAATAACGGTGGTTTTGAGGATGGAGTCCACAGGAAAACAGAGAGGTCCAAAAGGTGTGGGGCATTTGAAGGGGTTCCCGGAGGCAGTGAGGACCAGCATGACTTTTCCCCCCTGAGACCTTTGCTATGAGAGCAGCGGCAGGACGTTTGCGTTTTTTGCTCCGGAGGCTGCTGAGAGTGAAAAACTGTGGTTTTGAGGATGGAGTCCACAGGAAAACAGAGAGGTCCAAAAGGTGTGGGGCATTTGAAGGGGTTCCCGGAGGCAGTGAGGACCAGCATGACTTTTCCCCGCTGGGGCCTTTGCTGTGGGTGCAGCGGCTGGACATTTGCGTTTTTTGCTCCAGAGACTACCGAGGGTTAATAACGGTGGTTTTGAGGATGGATTCCACAGGAAAGCAGAGAGGTCCAAAAGGTGTGGGGCATTTGAAGGGGTTCCCGGAGGCAGTGAGGACCAGCATGACTTTTCCCCGCTGGGGCCTTTGCTGTGGGAGCAGCGGCTGGACATTTGCGTTTTTTGCTCCGGAGGCTGCCGAGAGTGAAAAACGGTGGTTTTGAGGATGGAGTCCACAGCAAAACAGGGAGGTCCAAAAGGTGTGGGGCATTTGAAGGGGTTCCCAGAGGCAGTGAGGACCAGCATGACTTTTCCCCGCTGGGGTCTTTGCTGTGGGACCAGCGGCTGGACGTTTGCGTTTTTTGCTCCAGAGACTACCGAGGGTTAATAACGGTGGTTTTGAGGATGGATTCCACAGGAAAGCAGAGAGGTCCAAAAGGTGTGGTGCATTTGAAGGGGTTCCCGGAGGCAGTGAGGACCAGCATGACTTTTCCCCGCTGGGGCCTTTGCTGTGGGAACAGCGGCTGGACGTTTGCGTTTTTTGCTCCAGAGCCAACCGAGGGTTAATAACGGTGGTTTTGAGGATGGATTCCACAGGAAAGCAGAGAGGTCCAAAAGGTGTGGGGCATTTGAAGGTGTTCCCAGAGGCAGTGAGGACTAGCATGACTTCTCCCCGCTGGGGTCTTCTGTGGGAGCAGCGGCTAGACGTTTGCGTTTTTTGCTCCGGAGGCTGCTGAGAGTGAAAAACAGTGGTTTTGAGGATGGAGTCCACAGGAAAACAGAGAGGTCCAAAAGGTGTGGGTCATTTGAAGGGGTTCCCGGAGGCAGTGAGGACCAGCATGACTTTTCCCTCCTGAGACCTTTGCTGTGGGAGCAGCGGCTGGACGTTTGCGTTTTTTGCTACAGAGACTACCGAGGGTTAAAAACTGTGGTTTTGATGATGGATTCCACAGGAAAGCAGAAAGTTCCAAAAGGTGTGGGGCATTTGAAGGGGTTCCCAGAGGCAGTGAGGACCAGCATGACTTTTCCCCGCTGGGGCCTTTGCTGTGGGAACAGCGGCTGGACGTTTGCGTTTTTTGCTCCAGAGACTACCGAGGGTTAATAACGGTGGTTTTGAGGATGGATTACACAGGAAAGCAGAGAGGTCCAAAAGGTGTGGGGCATTTGAAGGGGTTCCCAGAGGCAGTGAGGACTAGCATGACTTCTCCCCGCTGGGGTCTTCTGTGGGAGCAGCGGCTAGACGTTTGTGTTTTTTGCTCCGGAGGCTGCCGAGAGTGAAAAACAGTGGTTTTGAGGATGGAGTCCACAGGAAAACAGAGAGGTCCAAAAGGTGTGGGGCATTTGAAGGGGTTCCCGGAGGCAGTGAGGACCAGCATGACTTTTCCCCGCTGGGGCCTTTGCTGAGGGACCAGCGGCTGGACGTTTGCGTTTTTTGCTCCAGAGACTACCGAGGGTTAATAACGGTGGTTTTGAGGATGGATTCCACAGGAAAGCAGAGAGGTCCAAAAGGTGTGGGGCATTTGAAGGGGTTCCCAGAGGCAGTGAGGACCAGCATGACTTTTTCCCGCTGGGGCCTTTGCTGTGGGAGCAGCGGCTGGACGTTTGCGTTTTTTGCTCCGGAGACTGCCGAGAGTGAAAAACGGTGGTTTTGAGCATGGAGTCCACAGGAAAACAGAGAGGTCCAAAAGGTGTGGGTCATTTGAAGGGGTTCCCGGAGGCAGTGAGGACCAGCATGACTTTTCCCCGCTGGGGCCTTTGCTGTGGGTGAAGCGGCTGGACATTTGCGTTTTTTGCTCCAGAGACTACCGAGGGTTAATAACGGTGGTTTTGAGGATGGAGTCCACAGGAAAGCAGAGAGGTCCAAAAGGTGTGGGGCATTTGAAGGGGTTCCCGGAGGCAGTGAGGACCAGCATGACTTTTCCCAGCTGGGGCCTTTGCTGTGGGACCAGGGGCTGGACATTTGCGTTTTTTGCTACAGAGACTACCGAGGGTTAATAACGGTGGTTTTGAGGATGGAGTCCACAGGAAAGCAGAGAGGTCCAAAAGGTGTGGGGCATTTGAAGGGGTTCCCGGAGGCAGTGAGGACCAGCATGGCTTTTCCCCGCTGGGGTCTTTGCTGTGGGAGCAGCGGCTGGACATTTGCGGTTTTTGCTCCGGACGCTGCCGAGAGTGAAAAGCGGTGATTTTTAGGACAGAGTCCACAGGAAAGCAGAGAGGTCCAAAAGGTGTGGGGCATTTGAAGGGGTTCCCGGAGGCAGTGAGGACCAGCATGACTTTTCCCCGCTGGGGCCTTTGCTGTGGGACCAGCGGCTGGACGTTTGCGTTTTTTGCTCTGGAGGCTGCCGAGAGTGAAAAACGGTGGTTTTGAGCATGGAGTCCACAGGAAAACAGAGAGGTCCAAAAGGTGTGGGGCATTTGAAGGGGTTCCCGGAGGCAGTGAGGACCAGCATGACTTTTCCCCGCTGGGGCCTTTGCTGTGGGTGCAGCGGCTGGACATTTGCGGTTTTTGCTCCAGAGACTACCGAGGGTTAATAACGGTGGTTTTGAGGATGGAGTCCACAGGAAAGCAGAGAGGTCCAAAAGGTGTGGGGCATTTGAAGGGGTTCCCAGAGGCAGTGAGGACCAGCATGACTTTTCCCCGCTGGGGCCTTTGCTGTGGGAGCAGCGGCTGGACGTTTGCGTTTTTTGCTCCGGAGGCTGCCGAGAGTGAAAAACGGTGGTTTTGAGGATGGAGTCCACAGGAAAACAGAGAGGTCCAAAAGGTGTGGGGCATTTGAAGGGGTTCCCGGAGGCAGTGAGGACCAGCATGACTTTTCCCCCCTGGCTCCTTTGCTGTGGGAGCAGCGGCTGGACGTTTGCGTTTTTTGCTCCGGAGTGTGCCGAGAGTGAAAAATGGCGGTTTTGAGGTTATAGTCCACAGGAAAGCAGAGAGGTCCAAAAGGTGTGGGGCATTTGAAGGGGTTCCCGGAGGCAGTGAGGACCAGCATGACTTTTCCCCGCTGGGGCCTTTGCTGTGGGACCAGCGGCTGGACGTTTGCGTTTTTTGCTCTGGAGGCTGCCGAGAGTGAAAAACGGTGGTTTTGAGCATGGAGTCCACAGGAAAACAGAGAGGTCCAAAAGGTGTGGGGCATTTGAAGGGGTTCCCGGAGGCAGTGAGGACCAGCATGACTTTTCCCCGCTGGGGCCTTTGCTGTGGGTGCAGCGGCTGGACATTTGCGGTTTTTGCTCCAGAGACTACCGAGGGTTAATAACGGTGGTTTTGAGGATGGAGTCCACAGGAAAGCAGAGAGGTCCAAAAGGTGTGGGGCATTTGAAGGGGTTCCCAGAGGCAGTGAGGACCAGCATGACTTTTCCCCGCTGGGGCCTTTGCTGTGGGAGCAGCGGCTGGACGTTTGCGTTTTTTGCTCCGGAGGCTGCCGAGAGTGAAAAACGGTGGTTTTGAGGATGGAGTCCACAGGAAAACAGAGAGGTCCAAAAGGTGTGGGGCATTTGAAGGGGTTCCCGGAGGCAGTGAGGACCAGCATGACTTTTCCCCCCTGGCTCCTTTGCTGTGGGAGCAGCGGCTGGACGTTTGCGTTTTTTGCTCCGGAGTGTGCCGAGAGTGAAAAATGGCGGTTTTGAGGTTATAGTCCACAGGAAAGCAGAGAGGTCCAAAAGGTGTGGGGCATTTGAAGGGGTTCCCGGAGGCAGTGAGGACCAGCATGACTTTTCCCCGCTGGGGCCTTTGCTGTGGGACCAGCGGCTGGACGTTTGCGTTTTTTGCTCTGGAGGCTGCCGAGAGTGAAAAACGGTGGTTTTGAGCATGGAGTCCACAGGAAAACAGAGAGGTCCAAAAGGTGTGGGGCATTTGAAGGGGTTCCCGGAGGCAGTGAGGACCAGCATGACTTTTCCCCGCTGGGGCCTTTGCTGTGGGTGCAGAGGCTGGACATTTGCGGTTTTTGCTCCAGAGACTACCGAGGGTTAATAATGGTGGTTTTGAGGATGGAGTCCACAGGAAAGCAGAGAGGTCCAAAAGGTGTGGGGCATTTGAAGGGGTTCCCAGAGGCAGTGAGGACCAGCATGACTTTTCCCCGCTGGGGCCTTTGCTGTGGGAGCAGCGGCTGGACGTTTGCGTTTTTTGCTCCGGAGGCTGCCGAGAGTGAAAAACGGTGGTTTTGAGGATGGAGTCCACAGGAAAACAGAGAGGTCCAAAAGGTGTGGGGCATTTGAAGGGGTTCCCGGAGGCAGTGAGGACCAGCATGACTTTTTCCCGCTGGGGCCTTTGCTGTGGGAGCAGCGGCTGGACGTTTGCGTTTTTTGCTCCGGAGACTGCCGAGAGTGAAAAACGGTGGTTTTGAGGATGGAGTCCACAGGAAAACAGAGAGGTCCAAAAGGTGTGGGTCATTTGAAGGGGTTCCCGGAGGCAGTGAGGACCAGCATGACTTTTCCCCGCTGGGGCCTTTGCTGTGGGTGAAGCGGCTGGACATTTGCGTTTTTTGCTCCAGAGACTACCGAGGGTTAATAACGGTGGTTTTGAGGATGGAGTCCACAGGAAAGCAGAGAGGTCCAAAAGGTGTGGGGCATTTGAAGGGGTTCCCGGAGGCAGTGAGGACCAGCATGACTTTTCCCAGCTGGGGCCTTTGCTGTGGGACCAGCGGCTGGACATTTGCGTTTTTTGCTACAGAGACTACCGAGGGTTAATAACGGTGGTTTTGAGGATGGAGTCCACAGGAAAGCAGAGAGGTCCAAAAGGTGTGGGGCATTTGAAGGGGTTCCCGGAGGCAGTGAGGACCAGCATGGCTTTTCCCCGCTGGGGTCTTTGCTGTGGGAGCAGCGGCTGGACATTTGCGTTTTTTGCTCCAGAGACTACCGAGGGTTAATAACGGTGGTTTTGAGGATGGAGTCCACAGGAAAGCAGAGAGGTCCAAACTGTGTGGGGCATTTTAAGGGGTTCCTGGAGGCAGTGAGGACCAGCATGACTTTTCCCCCCTGAGACCTTTGCTGTGGGAGCAGCGGCTGGACGTTTGTGTTTTTTGCTCCGGACGCTGCCGAGAGTGAAAAGCGGTGATTTTTAGGACAGAGTCCACAGGAAAGCAGAGAGGTCCAAAAGGTGTGGGGCATTTGAAGGGGTTCCCGGAGGCAGTGAGGACCAGCATGACTTTTCCCCGCTGGGGCCTTTGCTGTGGGACCAGCGGCTGGACGTTTGCGTTTTTTGCTCTGGAGGCTGCCGAGAGTGAAAAACGGTGGTTTTGAGCATGGAGTCCACAGGAAAACAGAGAGGTCCAAAAGGTGTGGGGCATTTGAAGGGGTTCCCGGAGGCAGTGAGGACCAGCATGACTTTTCCCCGCTGGGGCCTTTGCTGTGGGTGCAGCGGCTGGACATTTGCGGTTTTTGCTCCAGAGACTACCGAGGGTTAATAACGGTGGTTTTGAGGATGGAGTCCACAGGAAAGCAGAGAGGTCCAAAAGGTGTGGGGCATTTGAAGGGGTTCCCAGAGGCAGTGAGGACCAGCATGACTTTTCCCCGCTGGGGCCTTTGCTGTGGGAGCAGCGGCTGGACGTTTGCGTTTTTTGCTCCGGAGGCTGCCGAGAGTGAAAAACGGTGGTTTTGAGGATGGAGTCCACAGGAAAACAGAGAGGTCCAAAAGGTGTGGGGCATTTGAAGGGGTTCCCGGAGGCAGTGAGGACCAGCATGACTTTTCCCCCCTGGCTCCTTTGCTGTGGGAGCAGCGGCTGGACGTTTGCGTTTTTTGCTCCGGAGTGTGCCGAGAGTGAAAAATGGCGGTTTTGAGGTTATAGTCCACAGGAAAGCAGAGAGGTCCAAAAGGTGTGGGGCATTTGAAGGGGTTCCCGGAGGCAGTGAGGACCAGCATGACTTTTCCCCGCTGGGGCCTTTGCTGTGGGACCAGCGGCTGGACGTTTGCGTTTTTTGCTCTGGAGGCTGCCGAGAGTGAAAAACGGTGGTTTTGAGCATGGAGTCCACAGGAAAACAGAGAGGTCCAAAAGGTGTGGGGCATTTGAAGGGGTTCCCGGAGGCAGTGAGGACCAGCATGACTTTTCCCCGCTGGGGCCTTTGCTGTGGGTGAAGCGGCTGGACATTTGCGGTTTTTGCTCCAGAGACTACCGAGGGTTAATAACGGTGGTTTTGAGGATGGAGTCCACAGGAAAGCAGAGAGGTCCAAAAGGTGTGGGGCATTTGAAGGGGTTCCCAGAGGCAGTGAGGACCAGCATGACTTTTCCCCGCTGGGGCCTTTGCTGTGGGAGCAGCGGCTGGACGTTTGCGTTTTTTGCTCCGGAGGCTGCCGAGAGTGAAAAACGGTGGTTTTGAGGATGGAGTCCACAGGAAAACAGAGAGGTCCAAAAGGTGTGGGGCATTTGAAGGGGTTCCCGGAGGCAGTGAGGACCAGCATGACTTTTCCCCCCTGGCTCCTTTGCTGTGGGAGCAGCGGCTGGACGTTTGCGTTTTTTGCTCCGGAGTGTGCCGAGAGTGAAAAATGGCGGTTTTGAGGTTATAGTCCACAGGAAAGCAGAGAGGTCCAAAAGGTGTGGGGCATTTGAAGGGGTTCCCGGAGGCAGTGAGGACCAGCGTGACTTTTCCCCGCTGGGGCCTTTGCTGTGGGACCAGCGGCTGGACGTTTGCGTTTTTTGCTCTGGAGGCTGCCGAGAGTGAAAAACGGTGGTTTTGAGCATGGAGTCCACAGGAAAACAGAGAGGTCCAAAAGGTGTGGGGCATTTGAAGGGGTTCCCGGAGGCAGTGAGGACCAGCATGACTTTTCCCCGCTGGGGCCTTTGCTGTGGGTGCAGCGGCTGGACATTTGCGGTTTTTGCTCCAGAGACTACCGAGGGTTAATAACGGTGGTTTTGAGGATGGAGTCCACAGGAAAGCAGAGAGGTCCAAAAGGTGTGGGGCATTTGAAGGGGTTCCCAGAGGCAGTGAGGACCAGCATGACTTTTCCCCGCTGGGGCCTTTGCTGTGGGAGCAGCGGCTGGACGTTTGCGTTTTTTGCTCCGGAGGCTGCCGAGAGTGAAAAACGGTGGTTTTGAGGATGGAGTCCACAGGAAAACAGAGAGGTCCAAAAGGTGTGGGGCATTTGAAGGGGTTCCCGGAGGCAGTGAGGACCAGCATGACTTTTCCCCCCTGGCTCCTTTGCTGTGGGAGCAGCGGCTGGACGTTTGCGTTTTTTGCTCCGGAGTGTGCCGAGAGTGAAAAATGGCGGTTTTGAGGTTATAGTCCACAGGAAAGCAGAGAGGTCCAAAAGGTGTGGGGCATTTGAAGGGGTTCCCGGAGGAAGTGAGGACCAGCATGACTTTTCCCCGCTGGGGCCTTTGCTGTGGGACCAGCGGCTGGACGTTTGCGTTTTTTGCTCTGGAGGCTGCCGAGAGTGAAAAACGGTGGTTTTGAGCATGGAGTCCACAGGAAAACAGAGAGGTCCAAAAGGTGTGGGGCATTTGAAGGGGTTCCCGGAGGCAGTGAGGACCAGCATGACTTTTCCCCGCTGGGGCCTTTGCTGTGGGTGCAGCGGCTGGACATTTGCGGTTTTTGCTCCAGAGACTACCGAGGGTTAATAACGGTGGTTTTGAGGATGGAGTCCACAGGAAAGCAGAGAGGTCCAAAAGGTGTGGGGCATTTGAAGGGGTTCCCAGAGGCAGTGAGGACCAGCATGACTTTTCCCCGCTGGGGCCTTTGCTGTGGGAGCAGCGGCTGGACGTTTGCGTTTTTTGCTCCGGAGGCTGCCGAGAGTGAAAAACGGTGGTTTTGAGGATGGAGTCCACAGGAAAACAGAGAGGTCCAAAAGGTGTGGGGCATTTGAAGGGGTTCCCGGAGGCAGTGAGGACCAGCATGACTTTTCCCCCCTGGCTCCTTTGCTGTGGGAGCAGCGGCTGGACGTTTGCGTTTTTTGCTCCGGAGTGTGCCGAGAGTGAAAAATGGCGGTTTTGAGGTTATAGTCCACAGGAAAGCAGAGAGGTCCAAAAGGTGTGGGGCATTTGAAGGGGTTCCCGGAGGCAGTGAGGACCAGCATGACTTTTCCCCGCTGGGGCCTTTGCTGTGGGACCAGCGGCTGGACGTTTGCGTTTTTTGCTCTGGAGGCTGCCGAGAGTGAAAAACGGTGGTTTTGAGCATGGAGTCCACAGGAAAACAGAGAGGTCCAAAAGGTGTGGGGCATTTGAAGGGGTTCCCGGAGGCAGTGAGGACCAGCATGACTTTTCCCCGCTGGGGCCTTTGCTGTGGGTGCCGTGGCTGGACATTTGCGGTTTTTGCTCCAGAGACTACCGAGGGTTAATAACGGTGGTTTTGAGGATGGAGTCCACAGGAAAGCAGAGAGGTCCAAAAGGTGTGGGGCATTTGAAGGGGTTCCCAGAGGCAGTGAGGACCAGCATGACTTTTCCCCGCTGGGGCCTTTGCTGTGGGAGCAGCGGCTGGACGTTTGCGTTTTTTGCTCCGGAGGCTGCCGAGAGTGAAAAACGGTGGTTTTGAGGATGGAGTCCACAGGAAAACAGAGAGGTCCAAAAGGTGTGGGGCATTTGAAGGGGTTCCCGGAGGCAGTGAGGACCAGCATGACTTTTCCCCCCTGGCTCCTTTGCTGTGGGAGCAGCGGCTGGACGTTTGCGTTTTTTGCTCCGGAGTGTGCCGAGAGTGAAAAATGGCGGTTTTGAGGTTATAGTCCACAGGAAAGCAGAGAGGTCCAAAAGGTGTGGGGCATTTGAAGGGGTTCCCGGAGGCAGTGAGGACCAGCATGACTTTTCCGCCTTGGAACCTTTGCTGTGGGAGCAGCGGCTGGACATTTGCGTTTTTTGCTCTGGAGGCTGCCGTGGGTTAAAAACGGTGGTTTTGAGGCTAGAGTCCACAGGAAAGCAGAGAGGTCCAAAAGTTGTGGGGCATTTGAAGGGGTTCCCGGAGGCAGTGAGGACCAGCATGACTTTTCCCCGCTGGGGCCTTTGCTGTGGGAGCAGCGGCTAGACGTTTGCGCTTTTTGCTCCGGAGGCTGCTGAGAGTGAAAAACGGTGGTTTTGAGGATGGAGTCCACAGGAAAACAGAGAGGTCCAAAAGGTGTGGGTCATTTGAAGGGGTTCCCGGAGGCAGTGAGGACCAGCATGACTTTTCCCCGCTGGGGCCTTTGCTGTGGGTGCAGCGGCTGGACATTTGCGTTTTTTGCTCCAGAGACTACCGAGGGTTAATAACGGTGGTTTTGAGGATGGATTCCACAGGAAAGCAGAGAGGTCCAAAAGGTGTGGGGCATTTGAAGGGGTTCCCGGAGGCAGTGAGGACCAGCATGACTTTTCCCCGCTGGGGCCTTTGCTGTGGGAGCAGCGGCTAGACGTTTGCGCTTTTTGCTCCGGAGGCTGCCGAGAGTGAAAAACACTGGTTTTGAGGATGGAGTCCACAGGAAAGCAGAGAGGTCCAAAATGTGTGGGGCATTTGAAGGGGTTCCCGGAGGTAATGAGGACCAGCATGACTTTTCCCCGCTGGGGCCTTTGCTGTGGGAGCAGCAGCTGGACATTTGCGTTTTTTGCTCCACAGACTACCGAGGGTTAATAACGGTGGTTTTGAGGATGGAGTCCACAGGAAAACAGAGAGGTCCAAAAGGTGTGGGGCATTTGAAGGGGTTCCCGGAGGCAGTGAGGACCAGCATGACTTTTCCCCCCTGAGACCTTTGCTATGAGAGCAGCGGCAGGACGTTTGCGTTTTTTGCTCCGGAGGCTGCTGAGAGTGAAAAACTGTGGTTTTGAGGATGGAGTCCACAGGAAAACAGAGAGGTCCAAAAGGTGTGGGGCATTTGAAGGGGTTCCCGGAGGCAGTGAGGACCAGCATGACTTTTCCCCGCTGGGGCCTTTGCTGTGGGTGCAGCGGCTGGACATTTGCGTTTTTTGCTCCAGAGACTACCGAGGGTTAATAACGGTGGTTTTGAGGATGGATTCCACAGGAAAGCAGAGAGGTCCAAAAGGTGTGGGGCATTTGAAGGGGTTCCCGGAGGCAGTGAGGACCAGCATGACTTTTCCCCCCTGGCTCCTTTGCTGTGGTAGCAGCGGCTGGACGTTTGCGTTTTTTGCTCCGGAGTGTGCCGAGAGTGAAAAATGGCGGTTTTGAGGTTCTAGTCCACAGGAAAGCAGAGAGGTCCAAAAGGTGTGGGGCATTTGAAGGGGTTCCCGGAGGCAGTGAGGACCAGCATAACTTTTCCGCCTTGGAACCTTTGCTGTGGGAGCAGCGGCTGGACGTTTGCGTTTTTTGCTCCGGCGGATGCCGAGAGTGAAAAACGGTGGTTTTGAGGATGGAGTCCACAGGAAAGCAGAGAGGTCCAAAAGGTATGGGGCATTTGAAGGGGTTCCCGGAGGCAGTGAGGACCAGCATAACTTTTCCGCCATGGAACCTTTGCTGTGGGAGCAGCGGCTGGACGTTTGCGTTTTTTGCTCCGGACGCTGCCGAGAGTGAAAAACAGTGATTTTTAGGATAGAGTCCACAGGAAAACAGAGAGGTCCAAAAGGTGTGGGGCATTTGAAGGGGTTCCTGGAGGCAGTGAGGACCAGCATGACTTGTCCCCGCTGGGGCATTTGCTGTGGGAGCAGCGGCTAGACGTTTGCGCTTTTTGCTCCGGAGGCTGCCGAGAGTGAAAAACACTGGTTTTGAGGATGGATTCCACAGGAAAGCAGAGAGGTCCAAAAGGTGTGGGGCATTTGAAGGGGTTCCCGGAGGCAGTGAGGACCAGCATGACTTTTCCCCGCTGGGGCCTTTGCTGTGGGAGCAGCGGCTGGACGTTTGCGTTTTTTGCTCCGGAGGCTGCCGAGAGTGAAAAACAGTGATTTTTAGGATAGAGTCCACAGGAAAACAGAGAGGTCCAAAAGGTGTGGGGCATTTGAAGGGGTTCCCAGAGGCAGTGAGGACCAGCATGACTTTTCCCCGCTGGGGCCTTTGCTGTGGGTGCAGCGGCTGGACATTTGCGTTTTTTGCTCCAGAGACTACCGAGGGTTAATAATGGTGGTTTTGAGGATGGATTCCACAGGAAAGCAGAGAGGTCCAAAAGGTGTGGGGCATTTGAAGGGGTTCCCGGAGGCAGTGAGGACCAGCATGACTTTTCCCCCCTGGCTCCTTTGCTGTGGGAGCAGCGGCTGGACGTTTGCGTTTTTTGCTCCAGAGACTACCGAGAGTGAAAAACGGTGGTTTTGAGGGTGGAGTCCACAGGAAAGCAGAGAGGTCCAAAAGGTGTGGGGCATTTGAAGGGGTTCCCGGAGGCAGTGAGGACCAGCATGACTTTTCCGCCTTGGAACCTTTGCTGTGGGAGCAGCGGCTGGACGTTTGCGTTTTTTGCTTTAGAGGCTGCCGTGGGTTAAAAACGGTGGTTTTGAGGCTAGAGTCCACAGGAAAGCAGAGAGGTCTAAAAGGTGTGGGGCATTTGAAGGGGTTCCTGGAGGCAGTGAGGACCAGCATGACTTTTCCCCAATGGGGCCTTTGCTGTGGGAGCAGCGGCTGGACGTTTGCGCTTTTTGCTCCGGAGGCTGCCGAGAGTGAAAAACAGTGGTTTTGAGGATGGAGTCCACAGGAAAACAGAGAGGTCCAAAAGGTGTGGGGCATTTGAAGGGGTTCCCGGAGGCAGTGAGGACCAGCGTGACTTTTCCCGCTGGGGCCTTTGCTGTGGGAGCAGCGGCTGGACGTTTGCGCTTTTTGCTCCGGAGGCTGCCGAGAGTGAAAAACGGTGGTTTTGAGGATGGAGTCCACAGGAAAACAGAGAGGTCCAAAAGGTGTGGGGCATTTGAAGGGGTTCCCGGAGGCAGTGAGGACCAGCATGACTTTTCCCCGCTGGGGCCTTTGCTGTGGGTGCAGCGGCTGGACATTTGCGTTTTTTGCTCCAGAGACTACCGAGGGTTAATAACGGTGGTTTTGAGGATGGATTCCACAGGAAAGCAGAGAGGTCCAAAAGGTGTGGGGCATTTGAAGGGGTTCCCGGAGGCAGTGAGGACCAGCATGACTTTTCCGCCTTGGAACCTTTGCTGTGGGAGCAGCGGCTGGACGTTTGCGTTTTTTGCTTTAGAGGCTGCCGTGGGTTAAAAACGGTGGTTTTGAGGCTAGAGTCCACAGGAAAGCAGAGAGGTCTAAAAGGTGTGGGGCATTTGAAGGGGTTCCTGGAGGCAGTGAGGACCAGCATGACTTTTCCCCGCTGGGGCCTTTGCTGTGGGAGCAGCGGCTGGACGTTTGCCCTTTTTTGCTCCGGAGGCTGCCGAGAGTGAAAAACAGTGGTTTTGAGGATGGAGTCCACAGGAAAACAGAGAGGTCCAAAAGGTGTGGGGCATTTGAAGGGGTTCCCGGAGGCAGTGAGGACCAGCGTGACTTTTCCCGCTGGGGCCTTTGCTGTGGGAGCAGCGGCTGGACGTTTGCGCTTTTTGCTCCGGAGGCTGCCGAGAGTGAAAAGCGGTGGTTTTGAGGATGGAGTCCACAGGAAAACAGAGAGGTCCAAAAGGTGTGGTGCATTTGAAGGGGTTCCCGGAGGCAGTGAGGACCAGCATAACTTTTCCGCCTTGGAACCTTTGCTGTGGGAGCAGCGGCTGGACGTTTGTGTTTTTTGCTCCGGACACTGCCGAGAGTGAAAAACAGTGATTTTGAGGATGGAGTCCACAGGAAAACAGAGAGGTCCAAAAGGTGTGGGGCATTTGAAGGGGTTCCCGGAGGCAGTGAGGACCAGCATGACTTTTCCCCGCTGGGGCCTTTGCTGTGGGAGCAGCGGCTGGACGTTTGCGTTTTTTGCTCCGGACGCTGCCGAGAGTGAAAAACAGTGATTTTTAGGATAGAGTCCACAGGAAAACAGAGTGTCCAAAAGGTGTGGGGCATTTGAAGGGGTTCCCGGAGGCAGTGAGGACCAGCATGACTTGTCCCTGCTGGGGCCTTTGCTGTGGGAACAGAGGCTGGACGTTTGCGTTTTTTGCTACAGAGACTACCGAGGGTTAATAACGGTGGTTTTGAGGATGGAGTCCACAGGAAAGCAGAGAGGTCCAAAAGGTGTGGTGCATTTGAAGGGGTTCCCGGAGGCAGTGAGGACCAGCATGACTTTTCCCCGCTGGGGCCTTTGCTGTGGGAACAGCGGCTGGACGTTTGCGTTTTTTGCTCCAGAGCCAACCGAGGGTTAATAACGGTGGTTTTGAGGATGGATTCCACAGGAAAGCAGAGAGGTCCAAAAGGTGTGGGGCATTTGAAGGTGTTCCCAGAGGCAGTGAGGACTAGCATGACTTCTCCCCGCTGGGGTCTTCTGTGGGAGCAGCGGCTAGACGTTTGCGTTTTTTGCTCCGGAGGCTGCCGAGAGTGAAAAACAGTGGTTTTGAGGATGGATTCCACAGGAAAACAGAGAGGTCCAAAAGGTGTGGGGCATTTGAAGGGGTTCCCGGAGGCAGTGAGGACCAGCATGACTTTTCCCTCCTGAGACCTTTGCTGTGGGAGCAGCGGCTGGACGTTTGCGTTTTTTGCTACAGAGACTACCGAGGGTTAAAAACTGTGGTTTTGATGATGGATTCCACAGGAAAGCAGAAAGTTCCAAAAGGTGTGGGGCATTTGAAGGGGTTCCCGGAGGCAGTGAGGACCAGCATGAATTTTCCCCAATGGGGCCTTTGCTGTGGGAGCAGCGGCTGGACGTTTGCGTTTTTTGCTCCGGAGGCTGCCGAGAGTGAAAAACGGTGGTTTTGAGGATGGAGTCCACAGGAAAACAGAGAGGTCCAAAAGGTGTGGGGCATTTGAAGGGGTTCCCGGAGGCAGTGAGGACTAGCATGACTTCTCCCCGCTGGGGCCTTTGCTGTGGGTGCAGCGGCTGGACATTTGCGTTTTTTGCTCCAGAGACTACCGAGGGTTAATAACGGTGGTTTTGAGGATGGAGTCCACAGGAAAGCAGAGAGGTCCAAAAGGTGTGGGGCATTTGAAGGGGTTCCCGGAGGCAGTGAGGACCAGCACGACTTTTCCCCGCTGGGGCCTTTGCTGTGGGACCAGCGGCTGGACGTTTGCGTTTTTTGCTCCGGAGGCTGCCGAGAGTGAAAAACGGTGGTTTTGAGGATGGAGTCCACAGGAAAACAGAGAGGTCCAAAAGGTGTGGGGCATTTGAAGGGGTTCCCGGAGGCAGTGAGGACCAGCATGACTTTTCCCCGCTGGGGCCTTTGCTGTGGATGCAGCGGCTGGACATTTGCGGTTTTTGCTCCAGAGACTACTGAGGGTTAATAACGGTGGTTTTGAGGATGGAGTCTACAGGAAAGCAGAGAGGTCCAAACTGTGTGGGGCATTTGAAGGGGTTCCTGGAGGCAGTGAGGACCAGCATGACTTTTCCCCCCTGAGACCTTTGCTGTGGGAGCAGCGGCTGGACGTTTGCGTGTTTTGCTCCGGAGGCTGCCGAGAGTGAAAAAAAATGATTTTTAGGATAGAGTCCACAGGAAAACAGAGAGGTCCAAAAGGTGTGGGGCATTTGAAGGGGTTCCCGGAGGCAGTGAGGACCAGCATGACTTGTCCCCGCTGGGGCCTTTGCTGTGGGAGCAGCGGCTAGACGTTTGCGTTTTTTGCTCCACAGACTACCGAGGGTTAATAACGGTGGTTTTGAGGATGGAGTCCACAGGAAAACAGAGAGGTCTAAAAGGTGTGGGGCATTTGAAGGGGTTCCCGGAGGCAGTGAGGACCAGCATGACTTTTCCCCCCTGAGACCTTTGCTATGAGAGCAGCGGCAGGACGTTTGCGTTTTTTGCTCCGGAGGCTGCTGAGAGTGAAAAACTGTGGTTTTGAGGATGGAGTCCACAGGAAAACAGAGAGGTCCAAAAGGTGTGGGTCATTTGAAGGGGTTCCCGGAGGCAGTGAGGACCAGCATGACTTTTCCCCGCTGGGGCCTTTGCTGTGGGTGCAGCGGCTGGACATTTGCGTTTTTTGCTCCAGAGACTACCGAGGGTTAATAACGGTGGTTTTGAGGATGGATTCCACAGGAAAGCAGAGAGGTCCAAAAGGTGTGGGGCATTTGAAGGGGTTCCCGGAGGCAGTGAGGACCAGCATGACTTTTCCGCCTTGGAACCTTTGCTGTGGGAGCAGCGGCTGGACGTTTGCGTTTTTTGCTCCAGAGACTACCGAGAGTGAAAAACGGTGGTTTTGAGGGTGGAGTCCACAGGAAAGCAGAGAGGTCCAAAAGGTGTGGGGCATTTGAAGGGGTTCCCGGAGGCAGTGAGGACCAGCATGACTTGTCCCCGCTGTGGCCTTTGCTGTGGGAGCAGCGGCTGGACGTTTGCGTTTTTTGCTTTAGAGGCTGCCGTGGGTTAAAAACGGTGGTTTTGAGGCTATAGTCCACAGGAAAGCAGAGAGGTCTAAAAGGTGTGGGGCATTTGAAGGGGTTCCTGGAGGCAGTGAGGACCAGCATGACTTTTCCCGCTGGGGCCTTTGCTGTGGGAGCAGCGGCTGGACGTTTGCGCTTTTTGATCCGGATGTTGCCGAGAGTGAAAAGCGGTGGTTTTGAGGATGGAGTCCACAGGAAAACAGAGAGGTCCAAAAGGTGTGGGGCATTTGAAGGGGTTCCCGGAGGCAGTGAGGACCAGCATGACTTTTCCCCGCTGGGGCCTTTGCTGTGGGAGCAGCGGCTGGACGTTTGCATTTTTTGCTCCGGAGGCTGCCGAGAGTGAAAAACAGTGATTTTTAGGATAGAGTCCACAGGAAAACAGAGAGGTCCAAAAGGTGTGGGGCATTTGAAGGGGTTCCCGGAGGCAGTGAGGACCAGCATGACTTTTCCCCGCTGGGGCCTTTGCTGTGGGAGCAGCGGCTGGACGTTTGCGTTTTTTGCTCCGGAGGCTGCCGAAGGTGAAAAACGGTGGTTTTGAGGATGGAGTCCACAGGAAAACAGAGAGGTCCAAAAGGTGTGGGGCATTTGAAGGGGTTCCCGGAGGCAGTGAGGACCAGCATGACTTTTCCCTGCTGGGGCCTTTGCTGTGGGAGCAGCGGCTGGACGTTTGCGTTTTTTGCTCCGGAGGCTGCCGAGAGTGAAAAACGGTGGTTTTGAGGATGGAGTCCACAGGAAAACAGAGAGGTCCAAAAGGTGTGGGGCATTTGAAGGGGTTCCCGGAGGCAGTGAGGACCAGCATGACTTGTCCCTGCTGGGGCCTTTGCTGTGGGAACAGAGGCTGGACGTTTGCGTTTTTTGCTCCAGAGACTACCGAGGGTTAATAACGGTGGTTTTGAGGATGGATTCCACAGGAAAGCAGAGAGGTCCAAAAGGTGTGGGGCATTTGAAGGGGTTCCCGGAGGCAGTGAGGACCAGCATGACTTTTCCCCCCTGGCTCCTTTGCTGTGGGAGCAGAGGCTGGACGTTTGTGTTTTTTGCTCCGGAGGCTGCCGAGAGTGAAAAACGGTGGTTTTGAGGATGGAGTCCACAGGAAAACAGAGAGGTCCAAAAGGTGTGGGGCATTTGAAGGGGTTCCCGGAGGCAGTGAGGACCAGCATGACTTTTCCCCCCTTAGAACTTTGCTGTGGATGCAGCGTCTGGACGTTTGCGTTTTTTGCTCCGGAGTGTGCCGAGAGTGAAAAACAGTGATTTTTAGGATGGAGTCCACAGGAAAGCAGAGAGGTCCAAAAGGTGTGGGGCATTTGAAGGGGTTCCCGGAGGCAGTGAGGACCAGCACGACTTTTCCCCGCTGGGGCCTTTGCTGTGGGACCAGCGGCTGGACGTTTGCGTTTTTTGCTCCGGAGGCTGCCGAGAGTGAAAAACGGTGGTTTTGAGGATGGAGTCCACAGGAAAACAGAGAGGTCCAAAAGGTGTGGGGCATTTGAAGGGGTTCCCGGAGGCAGTGAGGACCAGCATGACTTTTCCCCGCTGGGGCCTTTGCTGTGGATGCAGCGGCTGGACATTTGCGGTTTTTGCTCCAGAGACTACTGAGGGTTAATAACGGTGGTTTTGAGGATGGAGTCCACAGGAAAGCAGAGAGGTCCAAAAGGTGTGGGGCATTTGAAGGGGTTCCCGGAGGCAGTGAGGACCAGCATGACTTTTCCCCGCTGGGGCCTTTGCTGTGGGAGCAGCGGCTGGACATTTGCGTTTTTTGCTCCAGAGACTACCGAGGGTTAATAACGGTGGTTTTGAGGATGGAGTCCACAGGAAAGCAGAGAGGTCCAAACTGTGTGGGGCATTTGAAGGGGTTCCTGGAGGCAGTGAGGACCAGCATGACTTGTCCCCGCTGGGGCCTTTGCTGTGGGAGCAGCGGCTAGACGTTTGCGCTTTTTGCTCCGGAGGCTGCCGAGAGTGAAAAACGGTGGTTTTGAGGATGGATTCCACAGGAAAGCAGAGAGGTCCAAAAGGTGTGGGGCATTTGAAGGGGTTCCCGGAGGCAGTGAGGACCAGCATGACTTGTCCCCGCTGGGGCCTTTGCTGTGGGAGCAGCGGCTAGACGTTTGCGCTTTTTGCTCCGGAGGCTGCCGAGAGTGAAAAACACTGGTTTTGAGGATGGATTCCACAGGAAAGCAGAGAGGTCCAAAAGGTGTGGGGCATTTGAAGGGGTTCCCGGAGGCAGTGAGGAGCAGCAATACTTTTTCCTGCTGGGACCTTTGCTGTGGGAGCAGCGGCTGGACGTTTGCGTTTTTTGCTCCGGAGGCTGCCGAGAGTGAAAAACAGTGGTTTTGAGGATGGAGTCCACAGGAAAGCAGAGAGGTCTAAAAGGTGTGGGGCATTTGAAGGGGTTCCCGGAGGTAATGAGGACCAGCATGACTTTTCCCCGCTGGGGCCTTTGCTGTGGGAGCAGTGGCTGGACATTTGCGTTTTTTGCTCCACAGACTACCGAGGGTTAATAACGGTGGTTTTGAGGATGGAGTCCACAGGAAAACAGAGAGGTCCAAAAGGTGTGGGGCATTTGAAGGGGTTCCCGGAGGCAGTGAGGACCAGCATGACTTTTCCCCCTGAGACCTTTGCTATGAGAGCAGCGGCAGGACGTTTGCGTTTTTTGCTCCGGAGGCTGCTGAGAGTGAAAAACGGTGGTTTTGAGGATGGAGTCCACAGGAAAACAGAGAGGTCCAAAAGGTGTGGGGCATTTGAAGGGGTTCCCGGAGGCAGTGAGGACCAGCATGACTTTTCCCCGCTGGGGCCTTTGCTGTGGGAGCAGCGGCTGGACATTTGCGTTTTTTGCTCCAGAGACTACCGAGGGTTAATAACGGTGGTTTTGAGGATGGATTCCACTGGAAAGCAGAGAGGTCCAAAAGGTGTGGGGCATTTGAAGGGGTTCCCGGAGGCAGTGAGGACCAGCATGACTTTTCCCCCCTGGCTCCTTTGCTGTGGTAGCAGCGGCTGGACGTTTGCGTTTTTTGCTCCAGAGACTACCGAGAGTGAAAAACGGTGGTTTTGAGGATGGAGTCCACAGGAAAACAGAGAGGTCCAAAAGGTGTGGGGCATTTGAAGGGGTTCCCGGAGGCAGTGAGGACCAGCATGACTTTTCCCCCCTGGCTCCTTTGCTGTGGTAGCAGCGGCTGGACGTTTGCGTTTTTTGCTCCGGAGTGTGCCGAGAGTGAAAAATGGCGGTTTTGAGGTTATAGTCCACAGGAAAGCAGAGAGGTCCAAAAGGTGTGGGGCATTTGAAGGGGTTCCCGGAGGCAGTGAGGACCAGCATAACTTTTCCACCATGGAACCTTTGCTGTGGGAGCAGCGGCTGGACGTTTGCGTTTTTTGCTCCAGAGCCAACCGAGGGTTAATAACGGTGGTTTTGAGGATGGATTCCACAGGAAAACAGAGAGGTCCAAAAGGTGTGGGGCATTTGAAGGGGTTCCCAGAGGCAGTGAGGACTAGCATGACTTCTCCCCGCTGGGGTCTTCTGTGGGAGCAGCGGCTAGACGTTTGCGTTTTTTGCTCCGGAGGCTGCCGAGAGTGAAAAACAGTGGTTTTGAGGATGGAGTCCACAGGAAAACAGAGAGGTCCAAAAGGTGTGGGGCATTTGAAGGGGTTCCCGGAGGCAGTGAGGACCAGCATGACTTTTCCCTCCTGAGACCTTTGCTGTGGGAGCAGCGGCTGGACGTTTGCGTTTTTTGCTCCAGAGACTACCGAGGGTTAAAAACTGTGGTTTTGATGATGGATTCCACAGGAAAGCAGAAAGTTCCAAAAGGTGTGGGGCATTTGAAGGGGTTCCCGGAGGCAGTGAGGACCAGCATGAATTTTCCCCAATGGGGCCTTTGCTGTGGGAGCAGCGGCTGGACGTTTGCGGTTTTTGCTCCGGAGGCTGCCGAGAGTGAAAAACGGTGGTTTTGAGGATGGAGTCCACAGGAAAACAGAGAGGTCCAAAAGGTGTGGGGCATTTGAAGGGGTTCCCGGAGGCAGTGAGGACCAGCATGACTTTTCCCCGCTGGGGCCTTTGCTGTGGATGCAGCGTCTGGACGTTTGCGTTTTTTGCTCCGGAGTGTGCCGAGAGTGAAAAACAGTGATTTTTAGGATGGAGTCCACAGGAAAGCAGAGAGGTCCAAAAGGTGTGGGGCATTTGAAGGGGTTCCCGGAGGCAGTGAGGACCAGCACGACTTTTCCCCGCTGGGGCCTTTGCTGTGGGACCAGCGGCTGGACGTTTGCGTTTTTTGCTCCGGAGGCTGCCGAGAGTGAAAAACGGTGGTTTTGAGGATGAAGTCCACAGGAAAACAGAGAGGTCCAAAAGGTGTGGGGCATTTGAAGGGGTTCCCGGAGGCAGTGAGGACCAGCATGACTTTTCCCCGCTGGGGCCTTTGCTGTGGATGCAGCGGCTGGACATTTGCGGTTTTTGCTCCAGAGACTACTGAGGGTTAATAACGGTGGTTTTGAGGATGGAGTCCACAGGAAAGCAGAGAGGTCCAAAAGGTGTGGGGCATTTGAAGGGGTTCCCGGAGGCAGTGAGGACCAGCATGACTTTTCCCCGCTGGGGCCTTTGCTGTGGGAGCAGCGGCTGGACATTTGCGTTTTTTGCTCCAGAGACTACCGAGGGTTAATAACGGTGGTTTTGAGGATGGAGTCCACAGGAAAGCAGAGAGGTCCAAACTGTGTGGGGCATTTGAAGGGGTTCCTGGAGGCAGTGAGGACCAGCATGACTTGTCCCCGCTGGGGCCTTTGCTGTGGGAGCAGCGGCTAGGCGTTTGCGCTTTTTGCTCTGGAGGCTGCCGAGAGTGAAAAACACTGGTTTTGAGGATGGATTCCACAGGAAAGCAGAGAGGTCCAAAAGGTGTGGGGCATTTGAAGGGGTTCCCGGAGGCAGTGAGGAGCAGCAATACTTTTCACTGCTGGGACCTTTGCTGTGGGAGCAGCGGCTGGACGTTTGCGTTTTTTGCTCCGGAGGCTGCCGAGAGTGAAAAATGGCGGTTTTGAGTTTATAGACCAAAGCAAGGCAGAGAGGTCCAAAAGGTGTGGGTCATTTGAAGGGGTTCCCGGAGGCAGTGAGGACCAGCATAACTTTTACGCCTTGGAACCTTTGCTGTGGGAGCAGCGGCTGGACATTTGCGTTTTTTGCTCCGGAGGCTGCCGTGGGTTAAAAACGGTGGTTTTGAGGCTAGAGTCCACAGGAAAGCAGAGAGGTCCAAAAGGTGTGGGGCATTTGAAGGGGTTCCCGGAGGCAGTGAGGACCAGCATGACTTTTCCCCGCTGGGGCCTTTGCTGTGGGAGCAGCGGCTGGACGTTTGCGTTTTTTGCTCCGGAGGCTGCCGAGAGTGAAAAACAGTGATTTTTAGGATAGAGTCCACAGGAAAACAGAGAGGTCCAAAAGGTGTGGGGCATTTGAAGGGGTTCCCGGAGGCAGTGAGGACCAGCATGACTTTTCCCCCCTGAGAACTTTGCTATGAGAGCAGCGGCAGGACGTTTGCGTTTTTTGCTCCGGAGGCTGCTGAGAGTGAAAAACGGTGGTTTTGAGGATGGATTCCACAGGAAAGCAGAGAGGTCCAAAAGGTGTGGGGCATTTGAAGGGGTTCCCGGAGGCAGTGAGTACCAGCATGACTTTTCCGCCTTGGAACCTTTGCTGTGGGAGCAGCGGCTAGACGTTTGCGTTTTTTGCTCCACAGACTACCGAGGGTTAATAACGGTGGTTTTGAGGATGGAGTCCACAGGAAAACAGAGAGGTCCAAAAGGTGTGGGGCATTTGAAGGGGTTCCCGGAGGCAGTGAGGACCAGCATGACTTTTCCCCCCTGAGACCTTTGCTATGAGAGCAGCGGCAGGACGTTTGCGTTTTTTGCTCCGGAGGCTGCTGAGAGTGAAAAACTGTGGTTTTGAGGATGGAGTCCACAGGAAAGCAGAGAGGTCCAAAAGGTGTGGGGCATTTGAAGGGGTTCCCGGAGGCAGTGAGGACCAGCATGACTTTTCCGCCTTGGAACCATTGCTGTGGTAGCAGCGGCTGGACGTTTGCGTTTTTTGCTCCAGAGACTACCGAGAGTGAAAAACGGTGGTTTTGAGGGTGGAGTCCACAGGAAAGCAGAGAGGTCCAAAAGGTGTGGGGCATTTGAAGGGGTTCCCGGAGGCAGTGAGGACCAGCATGACTTGTCCCCGCTGTGGCCTTTGCTGTGGGAGCAGCGGCTGGACGTTTGCGTTTTTTGCTTTAGAGGCTGCCGTGGGTTAAAAACGGTGGTTTTGAGGCTAGAGTCCACAGGAAAGCAGAGAGGTCTAAAAGGTGTGGGGCATTTGAAGGGGTTCCTGGAGGCAGTGAGGACCAGCATGACTTTTCCCCCCTGAGACCTTTGCTGTGGGAGCAGCGGCTGGACGTTTGCGCTTTTTGATCCGGAGGTTGCCGAGAGTGAAAAGCGGTGGTTTTGAGGATGGAGTCCACAGGAAAACAGAGAGGTCCAAAAGGTGTGGGGCATTTGAAGGGGTTCCCGGAGGCAGTGAGGACCAGCATAACTTTTCCGCCTTGGAACCTTTGCTGTGGGAGCAGCGGCTGGACGTTTGCGTTTTTTGCTTTAGAGGCTGCCGTGGGTTAAAAACGGTGGTTTTGAGGCTAGAGTCCACAGGAAAGCAGAGAGGTCCAAAAGGTGTGGGGCATTTGAAGGGGTTCCCGGAGGCAGTGAGGACCAGCATGACTTGTCCCCGCTGGCGCCTTTGCTGTGGGAGCAGCGGCTGGACGTTTGCATTTTTTGCTCCGGACGCTGCCGAGAGTGAAAAACAGTGATTTTTAGGATAGAGTCCACAGGAAAACAGAGAGGTCCAAAAGGTGTGGGGCATTTGAAGGGGTTCCCGGAGGCAGTGAGGACCAGCATGACTTTTCCCTGCTGGGGCCTTTGCTGTGGGAGCAGCGGCTGGACGTTTGCGTTTTTTGCTCCGGAGGCTGCCGAGAGTGAAAAACGGTGGTTTTGAGGCTAGAGTCCGTAGGGAAGCAGAGAGGGCCCAAGTGTGTGGGGCATTTGGAGGGCTTCCCGGAGGCAGTGAGGACCAGCATCACTTGTCCCCGCTGTGGCCTTTACTGTGGGAGCAGCGGCTGAACGTTTGCGTTTTTTACTCCGGAGGCTTCCGAGAGTGAAAAACGGTGGTTTTGAGGCAATGAATTATGAAAATCACAAAATTTTTTCTTTGGCCTCCGGCCTCCACTTTTTTGGCCTCCACTTTTTTGGCCTCCACTTTTTTGGCCTCCACTTTTTTGGCCTCCACTTTTTTGGCCTCCACTTTTTTGGCCTCCACTTTTTTGGCCTCCACTTTTTTGGCCTCCACTTTTTTGGCCTCCACTTTTTTGGCCTCCACTTTTTTGGCCTCCACTTTTTTGGCCTCCACTTTTTTGGCCTCCACTTTTTTGGCCTCCACTTTTTTGGCCTCCACTTTTTTGGCCTCCACTTTTTTGGCCTCCACTTTTTTGGCCTCCACTTTTTTGGCCTCCACTTTTTTGGCCTCCACTTTTCCTCCTCTGGCCTCCACTTTCCGGCTTTTACTTTCTGGCCTCCGGCCTCCACCTTCCGGCCTCTATCTCCTGGCCTCCACCTTCCGGCCTCCACCTCCTAACTGTTGTTCCTGTTTTTCCATCTTTACGCCTTGCCCGTCCCCTCTTTCTCTCCCAGTGTTTCTACTTTCCCTTCCCCCCTTTCCTTTTTTCCCTCGTCCCCCCCTTTTTGTTTTTCCCCTGTCCCACTTTTCCTCCTTTTTGTTCTGCACTGTTCCGTCCCCCCTTTCCCCTCTCCTCCTTATTATTTTTTTATTTTTTAGTATAGAATCACACGCATACATTTCCACCTGAAGGGAAAGGGGGAGGGACAAGCCCTTTCCCGAGAACAGACAGCAGCTTTACTGCCACACTAACAATGGCTGCAAAATTTCTTCAGATGGATCAACACTCATTTGAAGTCTTCAAATACTTCTCATCTTTAAAGGAGGTGCCGCATGTCCACCTGAATCCTTCCTCTTTCTTCTGGCCTATTTGGTAATACGCTGAAATAGGATGATGCCATTTACGGCAGCCCAAGGTCCATTGTTGGGGTTGTATGCCTCAGAAGAGGGAGATTCATAGGGGACATTAGAAAACGTTACAATCTGGAAACATGGGTGGGAGCCATTGAAATAGAGAAAACCCTCTCATTTTACTATCTATTGACATATGACTATTTGTTTGCGTATAGCGAAGGTGTTCAAAATAAAAATCTACTCTACAAAAAACCTCCTCTATTACATAAAGGATTTTAGAATATAAAATATGTGTCCCACAGTCCGTTTTTACCTTTATTGTTCTCTCTCTGCCTGGCTCCCCGTCCCCATTCTTTAATTGCTCTGTCTCTCTCCTTCAGCTCATCGAGGTTTTTTGGTATGTTTCAGTTTATCTCTGTCTACCTCACTGCCCCCTTTTTTAATTCCTTCTTCTCTGCCTTGTGGCTCATTGCTCTTTTTTGTTTTGTGTGTTTTTTTTTTTGTTTTTGTTTTTTTTTTTTTTTTCATCTCTGTCAGCATGGTTTCCTGTTGCTTCCTTCTTCCTGGCCTGTAGCCCATCGCTGTTGCATTGGGTTTACCATGCGAGGTGTCGTTAGCTGGGGCGGGGGCTGCAGGGGTGGGTTCTGTGAGAAGACACCGGTTGTTGTTCCCATGTTGGGCACAGCCAGTTCCCACGCTGAGACGGATGTGCTGCTGGTTAAAGCTGAGCCCATCGGCAGCGCTGGTAGGAAGCAGAGCAGAGGTTCTCCTGCAGCCTGTGGTGAAGACCATGGTGAGGCAGGCTGTTCCCCTGCAGTCCAGGGAGGTCCAGGGTGGAGCCAACGTGCCCCTGCGGCGCGTGGAGGACCCGAGGCCGGAGCAGGTGGCTGTGCCTGAAGGAAGCCGAGAGCCTGTGCGAGACCTGCGGCCTCGTGGGAGGGACCCCCCACTGGAGCAGAAAAAGAGCCTGAGGAGGAAGGAGCCGCAACCCCCATGCCATGTCCCCTGCGTTGGTCAGGGGTGGGATGTAGAGAAGTCAGGAGAGAAGAGGCGCCCAGGAAAAGAGGGAGGGGTGGCAGGAAGGTGTTTTATTTTGCGTTTGTTCCTATTTGTCATTATTTGATTAACAGTAAGTTAAATTAATTTCCCCTCCTACCCTTCCCTCTCTGATTCCCCAAACTAATTTGAACTTCTTGCCCGTGTGGCTTGTGCTATGTCGCTTTTCAAATTGTCTTCCTACCTCTCCCTCCATGCAGCTCTGCGTACCTAGGTTTGAATTCTGGTGTATGATTCTTGTATCCCATCGCTTTCAAAATTTTCTGTCCTTGTCTCCCTCTAGCCGTCTCCCTGTCTGTAAATCCCCATTCTTCCCTCTCTTTCCTGCACCCAGGCACTCTTTTTCACTTTCTTTTTACATCTCCCTGTCCCTATTTTTTAGTTTTTGTCTATGTTTCGTGTACCATATTGCCTTTTGAGATTTTCTTTCAATGTCTACCTCTGTCCGGATCCCCGGTGTTATTTTTTATGTCTTGCCAATGTTTCTTTTCCCCCTGACACGGCAGAAATTTTCCCCGCCCCTTGTCTTGTCTCCGTCTTCTTGTCCTGCCGGTCCCTTTGGCCTCTGTCCTGCTCCCTGTCGCTCTTATTTGTTCCTCCATCTCTATGCCTGTTATTTTGCGCAGTCTGTCCGCTCTCCTCTCTCTACGTGGCTGTCCCACTCCCCACCCCTCTCTTGTTTGCAGCGTGCTGTTTTCTGCTTCCCTGTCTCACACCTCTTCTCTATGTCCCTCTGTCCTTCCTCCTGCTTTTCTCTTGCCTTTTCTCCCTCTGTCCTGTTGCGTTTGGGCACTGAGCCTTATAGCCAACTCACTGCTGGGATTTCTTGCGTACATTAATGAATAAACTTTTCCTGCCCCTGGATGTGTTTGCATCCCCTGGGTGCAGAGGTCGTGGCTGGGGACAGGGGCAGGGGAGGGGGCGATGTGCTGTGGGGCTTTGGCAAGGGCCCCTGCTCCTGACGGGCTCCAGCTGTGGGCTGGGGCAGCCCAGGTGGGACCAGTGAGGTGATGGTGGGACGGGGCCAAGGGTTTAAAAAGGCTGCAGGTGGGGATGAGTGGGGGCAGCCTCAGGTGCAGCCAGTGAGGCTGAGGATGGGGCTGGCCCTGCTGTGCCAAGGGTCGGGGGCTGCCTGGGCACGCATGCCTGCTGGAGCTGGCTGAGGAGTGAAAAGAAGGGGGTTCCACAGGCGGCTGCCCCCAGCAAGGAGTGGACGGGCCCCACGGCGAGGAAGGATCGCTCCCAGCCATTCCTGACAGCGCACACCACCAACTCACAGCTCCAGGACGTCGGTACCTCTGTCAGCTGCACATGTGAGCCACCGTGCCTCCGGGAAGCCTCGGGGGAGAGTTTAATAGCATGCTTTTTGTTTTTTCCATTCCATTTCGATGAATTCCCGACTTTACCGAAAATGGAAATTTGTGTTTTTCACTAATGTTGCTGTATACTGTGTAAGATGCTGATATAACTACTCTTTATAGGGCTGATGATGAGACTATCAAGCAGGGGTTCAGGTTAGCATCTTGTATGTGTCTGTCTATGGCGTTTCAGTATTTTTAAAGAAAGCAGAAGGGACATAAGGCATAGTGTATTTCAGGTGATGGGACCGCTCATTGCATTTCCCCTTCACCCTTCCCTGTCCCCTTTCCCTGTTTTCCCCCTTCTTCCCTGTGTTCCCCCATTCCCCCCTTTTCCCTTTCTTTCCCGTTCTCCTCATCCCCCTTTACCCTTCTTTTAGTTGTCCCCTTTCCCCTTTCTTCCCTCCCGTCCCACCTTTCCCTCTTTCCCTTTATTCCCCCACCCCGTGTTCCCCCTTTCCTTTCCCTTTCTTCCACCCTGTCGCCCCTTTCCCCCTTTGCCTTTCTTTCCCCCTGTCCAATGTCCCCTATTTCCCCTTTTGTTCTACCTCCCCTGTTCCCTCATTATCCCTTATACCCCCCACCCCCCGTGCCCTTTCTTCCCCACACTACTGTCCCCCTTTCCCCCTTCCTTTCCCCTATGCCTCCTGTTTTGCTCTTTCCCTTCATCCTTGGTACCCCCTTTAATTCTTCCCCGTTGCCCCTTTCCCCGTCCTTTCCCTCTGCCCTTTCCCCCCCGTTGCCCCGTTCCTTCTTTTTCAATGACGCTCTCCCAATGTGTTCCATGCTCCCCCTTTCTCCCTTGTTCCCCCTTTCCTTCTCCTGCATCCCCCCTTTTCCCTACCCTTCTTTCTCAGTTCCCCCTACCATCTGTGTTCCGTGTCCCCCCTTCCCCATTTCCTCACCCCCCATCACCCCTTTTCTTTCTCCATTTTTCCTCCGTCCCATTTCTCCCTTTCTTTCCCCCACTCCATCCGCTGTCCCCCTCTTTCCACCTGTCTTGTCTCTCCTGTTCCAGGTCCCCCCTCTCTCTTTCTACCTCCCTTTCTTTCTGTTTTTCCATCTTCACACCTCGCCCGCCCCCCCTTCATTGTTTCTGCCCTGCTGCTCCCCTTTCTTCTTTTTTTTTTTCCCCCAGCTGTCTCCTCTTTTCTCCTTTCTTGGCTCCCCATTTTCCCCCTCATTCCCACGTTGAACCCTCCCCCCACACTCCTCTCCCCCTCCTCACATGGCCCTTGTGATCTCGCAGGTCTTCTTGCCCGACAGTGACTTCCATCCCGGCATGATTCTTCTTGCTGAGAGTTTTCCCTCACCTTTGAGGCACATTGTTTGTAGTGTTCTGTGTAGTATCTGTGCATGTGCGCGTGGCTCGGAGTCACCCCGCCCAGGGGTGTAGAGTCAGGAGTAGGTGGGATACCTTTAAGAGTATACGGTTTATATTTTGATGTGTCGAGGCAAAAGCGGTAAAATCATTTCGGACCGAGTAGCTGTGAGTGGGTTTTGCGAACAGGTTTTTCATTAACGCTTCCTGGGGAAGGGCAGAGCTCTGCAGGAGGGGCCATTCAGCGTTGGCGCCAGAGACTGCATCTCAGACGAAAGGAGGCTGCCGAGAGTGAAAAATGGTGGTTTTGAGGATGGAGTCCACAGGAAAGCAGAGAGGTCCAAAAGGTGTGGGGCATTTGAAGGGGTTCCCGGAGGCAGTGAGGACCAGCATGACTTTTACCCGCTGAGGCCTTTGCTGTGGGAGTAGCGGCTAGACGTTTGCGTTTTTTGCTCCGGAGGCTGCCGAGAGTGAAAAACGGTGGTTTTGAGGATGGAGTCCACAGGAAAACAGAGAGGTCCAAAAGGTGTGGGGCATTTGAAGGGGTTCCCGGAGGCAGTGAGGACCAGCATGACTTTTCCCCGCTGGGGCCTTTGCTGTGGGATCAGCGGCTGGACATTTGCGTTTTTTGCTCCAGAGACTACGGAGGGTTAATAACGGTGGTTTTGAGGATGGAGTCCACAGGAAAGCAGAGAGGTCCAAAAGGTGTGGGGCATTTGAAGGGGTTCCCGGAGGCAGTGAGGACCAGCATGACTTTTCCCCGCTGGGGCCTTTGCTGTGGGACCATCGGCTCGACTTTTGCGTTTTTTGCTACAGAGACTACCGAGGGTTAATAACATTAGTTTTGAGGATGGTTTCCACAGGAAAACAGAGAGGTCCAAAAGGTGTGGGGCATTTGAAGGGGTTCCCGGAGGCAGTGAGGACCAGCATGACTTTTCCCCGCTTGAACCTTTGCTGTGGGAGCAGCGGCTGGACATTTGTGTTTTTTGCTACAGAGACTACCGAGGGTTAATAACGGTGGTTTTGAGGATGGAGTCCACAGGAAAACATAGAGGTCCAAAAGGTGTGGGGCATTTGAAGGGGTTCCCGGAGGCAGTGAGGACCAGCATGACTTTTCCCCGCTGGGGCCTTTGCTGTGGGAGCAGCGGCTGGACGTTTGCGTTTTTTGCTCCGGAGGCTCCCGAGAGTGAAAAACAGTGGTTTTGAGGATGGAGTCCACAGGAAAACAGAGAGGTCCAAAAGGTGTGGGGCATTTGAAGGGGTTCCCGGAGGCAGTGAGGACCAGCATGACTTTTCCCCTTTGGCTCCTTTGCTGTGGGAGCAGCGGCTGGACGTTTGCGTTTTTTGCTACAGAGACTACCGAGGGTTAATAACGGTGGTTTTGAGGATGGATTCCACAGGAAAGCAGAGAGGTCCAAAAGGTGTGGGGCATTTGAGGGGTTCCCGGAGGCAGTGAGGACCAGCATGACTTTTCCCCGCTGGGGCCTTTGCTGTGGGAGCAGCGGCTGGACATTGGTGTTTTTTGCTTTAGAGGCTGCCGTGGGTTAAAAACAGTGGTTTTGAGGCTAGAGTCCACAGGAAAGCAGAGAGGTCTAAAAGGTTTGGGGCATTTGAAGGGGTTCCCGGAGGCAGTGAGGACCAGCATGACTTGTCCCCGCTGGCGCCTTTGCTGTGGGAGCAGCGGCTGGACGTTTGCGTTTTTTGCTCCGGAGGCTGCCGAGAGTGCAAAACGGTGGTTTTGAGGATGGAGTCCACAGGAAAACAGAGAGGTCCAAAAGGTGTGGGGCATTTGAAGGGGTTCCCGGAGGCAGTGAGGACCAGCATGACTTTTCCCCGCTGGGGCCTTTGCTGTGGGAGCAGCGGCTGGACATTGGTGTTTTTTGCTTTAGAGGCTGCCGTGGGTTAAAAACGGTGGTTTTGAGGCTAGAGTCCACAGGAAAGCAGAGAGGTCTAAAAGGTGTGTGGCATTTGAAGGGGTTCCCGGAGGCAGTGAGGACCAGCATTACTTTTCCCCGCTGGGGCCTTTGCTGTGGGAGCAGCGGCTGGACATTTGCGTTATTTGCTACAGAGACTACCGAGGTTTAATAACGGTGGTTTTGAGGATGGAGTCCACAGGAAAGCAGAGAGGTCCAAAAGGTGTGGGGCATTTGAAGGGGTTCCCGGAGGCAGTGAGGACCAGCATGACTTTTCCCCGCTGGGGCCTTTGCTGTGGGAGCAGCGGCTGGACGTTTGCGTTTTTTGCTTTAGAGGCTGCTGTGGGTTAAAAACGGTGGTTTTGAGGCTAGAGTCCACAGAAAAGCAGAGAGGTTTAAAAGGTGTGGGGCATTTGAAGGGGTTCTCGGAGACAGTGAGGACCAGCATGACTTTTCCCCGCTGGGGCCTTTGCTGTGGGAGCAGTGCCTGGACGTTTGTGTTTTTTTCTCCGGACGCTGCCGAGAGTGAAAAACAGTGATTTTGAGGTTAGAGTCCACAGGAAAGCAGAGAGGTCCAAAAGGTGTGGGGCATTTGAAGGGGTTCCCGGAGGCAGTGAGGACCAGCATGACTTGTACCCGCTGGGGCCTTTGCTGTGGGAGCAGCGGCTAGACGTTTGCGTTTTTTGCTACAGAGACTACCGAGGGTTAATAACGGTGGTTTTGAGGATGGATTCCACAGGAAAGCAGAGAGGTCCAAAAGGTGTGGGGCATTTGAAGGGGTTCCCGGAGGCAGTGAGGACCAGCATGACTTTTCCCCGCTGGGGCCTTTGCTGTGGGAGCAGCGGCTGGACGTTTGCGTTTTTTGCTACAGAGACTAACGAGGGTTAAAAACTGTGTTTTTGAGGATGGATTCCACAGGAAAGCAGAGAGGTCCAAAAGGTGTGGGGCATTTGAAGGGGTTCCCGGAGGCAGTGAGGACCATCACTACTTCTCCCCGCTGGGGCCTTTGCTGTGGCAGCAGCGGCTGGACTTTTGCGTTTTTTGCTCCGGAGGCTGCCGAGAGTGAAAAACGGTGGTTTTGAGGATGGAGTCCACAGGAAAGCAGAGAGGTCCAAAAGGTGTGGGGCATTTGAAGGGGTTCCCGGAGGCAGTGAGGACCAGCATGGCTTTTCCCCGCTGGGGCCTTTGCCGTCGGAGCAGCGGCTGGACGTTTGCGTTTTTTGCTACAGAGACTACCGAGGGTTAATAACGGTGGTTTTGAGGATGGATTCCACAGGAAAGCAGAGAGGTCCAAAAGGTGTGGGGCATTTGAGGGGGTTCCCGGAGGCAGTGAGGACCAGCATTACTTTTACCCGCTGGGGCCTTTGCTGTGGGAGCAGCGGCTAGACGTTTGCGTTTTTTGCTCCGGAGGATGCGGAGAGTGAAAAACAGTGGTTTTGAGGATGGAGTCCACAGGAAAACAGAGAGGTCCAAAAGGTCTGGGGCATTTGAAGGGGTTCCCGGAGGCAATGAGGACCAGCATGACTTTTCCCCCCTGAGACCTTTGCTGTGGGAGCAGCGGCTGGACGTTTGCGTTTTTTGCTACAGAGACTACCGAGGGTTAATAACGGTGGTTTTGAGGATGGAGTCCACAGGAAAGCAGAGAGGTCTAAGAGGTGTAGGGCATTTGAAGGGGTTCCCGGAGGCAGTGAGGACCAGCATGACTTTTCCCCGCTGGGGCCTTGGCTGTGGGAGCAGCGGCTGGACGTTTGCGTTTTTTGCTCCGGAGGCTGCCGAGAGTGAAAAACGGTGGTTTTGAGGCTAGAGTCCGTAGGGAAGCAGAGAGGGCCCATGTGTGTGGGACATTTGAAGGGGTTCCCGGAGGCAGTGAGGACCAGCATGACTTTTCCCCCCTGAGACCTTTGCTGTGGGAGCAGCGGCTGGACGTTTGCGTTTTTTGATCCGGAGGCTGCCGCGAGTGAAAAACAGTGGTTTTGAGGATGGAGTCCACAGGAAAACAGAGAGGTCCAAAAGGTGTGGGGCATTTGAAGGGGTTTCCGGAGGCAGTGAGGACCAGCATGACTTTTCCCCGCTGGGGCCTTTGCTGTGGGAGCATCGGCTGGACGTTTGCGTTTTTTGCTCCGGAGGCTGCCGAGAGTGAAATACGGTGGTTTTGAGGATGGAGTCCACAGGAAAGCAGAGAGGTCCAAAAGGTGTGGGGCATTTGAAGGGGTTCCCGGATGCAGTGAGGACCAGCATGACTTTTTCCCGCTGGGGCCTTTGCTGTGGGAGCAGCGGCTGGACGTTTGCGTTTTTTGCTCCGGAGGCTGCCGAGAGTTAAAAGCGGTGGTTTTGAGGATGGAGTCCACAGGAAAGCAGAGAGGTCCAAAAGGTGTGGGGCATTTGAAGGGGTTCCCGGAGGCAATGAGGGCCAGCATGACTTTTCCCCCCTGAGACCTTTGCTGTGGGAGCAGCGGCTGGACGTTTGCGTTTTTTGCTACAGAGACTACCGAGGGTTGATAACGGTGGTTTTGAGGATGGATTCCACAGGAAAGCAGAGAGGTCCAAAAGGTGTGGGGCATTTGAAGGGGTTCCCGGAGGCAGTGAGGACCAGCATGACTTTTCCCCGCTGGGGCCTTTGCTGTGGGAGCAGCGGCTGGACGTTTGCGTTTTTTGCTCCGGAGGCTCCCGAGAGTGAAAAACAGTGGTTTTGAGGATGGAGTCCACAGGAAAACAGAGAGGTCCAAAAGGTGTGGGGAATTTGAAGGGGTTCCCGGAGGCAGTGAGGACCAGCATGACTTTTCCCTGCCGGGGTCTTTGCTGTGGGATCAGCGGCTGGACATTTGCGTTTTTTGCTCCGGAGGCTGCCGAGAGTGAAAAACGGTGGTTTTGAGGATGCAGTCCACAGGAAAACAGAGAGGTCCAAAAGGTGTGGGGCATTTGAAGGGGTTCCCGGAGGCAGTGAGGACCAGCATAACTTTTCCTCCTTTGAACCTTTGCTGTGGGAGCAGCAGCTGGACGTTTGCGTTTTTTGCTTTAGAGGCTGCCGTGGGTTAAAAACGGTGGTTTTGAGGCTAGAGTCCACAGGAAAGCAGAGAGTTTTAAAAGGTGTGGGGCATTTGAAGGGGTTCCCGGAGGCAGTGAGGACCAGCATGACTTGTCCCCGCTGGCGCCTTTGCTGTGGGAGCAGCGGCTGGACTTTTGCGTTTTTTGCTCCGGAGGCTGCCGAGAGTGAAAAACGGTGGTTTTGAAGATGGAGTCCACAGGAAAGCAGAGAGGTCCAAAAGGTGTGGGGCATTTGAAGGGGTTCCCGGAGGCAATGAGGACCAGAATGACTTTTCCCCCATGAGACCTTTGCTGTGGGAGCAGCGGCTGGACGTTTGCGTTTTTTGCTAAAGAGACTACCGAGGGTTAATAACGGTGGTTTTGAGGATGGAGTCCACAGGAAAGCAGAGAGGTCTAAGAGGTGTAGGGCATTTGAAGGGGTTCCCGGAGGCAGTGAGGACCAGCATGACTTTTCCCCGCTGGGGCCTTTGCTGTGGGAGCAGCGGCTGGACGTTTGCGTTTTTTGCTCCGGAGGCTGCCGAGAGTGAAAAACGGTGGTTTTGAGGCTAGAGTCCGTAGGGAAGCAGAGAGGGCCCATGTGTGTGGGACATTTGAAGGGGTTCCCGGAGGCAGTGAGGACCAGCATGACTTTTCCCCCCTGAGACCTTTGCTGTGGGAGCAGCGGCTGGACGTTTGCGTTTTTTGATCCGGAGGCTGCCGAGAGTGAAAAACAGTGGTTTTGAGGATGGATTCCACAGGAAAACAGAGAGGTCCAAAAGGTGTGGGGCATTTGAAGGGGTTCCCGGAGGCAGTGAGGACCAGCATGACTTTTCCCCGCTGGGGCCTTTGCTGTGGGAGCAGCGGCTGGACGTTTGCGTTTTTTGCTCCGGAGGCTGCCGAGAGTGAAATACGGTGGTTTTGAGGATGGAGTCCACAGGAAAGCAGAGAGGTCCAAAAGGTGTGGGGCATTTGAAGGGGTTCCCGGAGGCAGTGAGGACCAGCATGACTTTTTCCCGCTGGGGCCTTTGCTGTGGGAGCAGCGGCTGGACGTTTGCGTTTTTTGCTCTGGAGGCTGCCGAGAGTGAAAAGCGGTGGTTTTGAGGATGGAGTCCACAGGAAAGTACAGAGGTCCAAAAGGTGTGGGGCATTTGAAGGGGTTCCCGGAGGCAGTGAGGACCAGCATGACTTTTCCCCCCTGAGACCTTTGCTGTGGGAGCAGTGGCTGGACGATTGTGTTTTTTTCTCCGGACGCTGCCGAGAGTGAAAAACAGTGATTTTGAGGTTAGAGTCCACAGGAAAGCAGAGAGGTCCAAAATGTGTGGGGCATTTGAAGGGGTTCCCGGAGGCAGTGAGGACCAGCATGACTTGTACCCGCTGGGGCCTTTGCTGTGGGAGCAGCGGCTAGACGTTTGCGTTTTTTGCTCCGGAGGATGCCGAGAGTGAAAAACACTGGTTTTGAGGATGGAGTCCACAGGAAAACAGAGAGGTCCAAAAGGTGTGGGGCATTTGAAGGGGTTCCCGGAGGCAATGAGGGCCAGTATGACTTTTCCCCCCTGAGACCTTTGCTGTGGGAGCAGCGGCTGGACGTTTGCGTTTTTTGCTACAGAGACTACCGAGGGTTAATAACGGTGGTTTTGAGGATGGATTCCACAGGAAAGCAGAGAGGTCCAAAAGGTGTGGGGCATTTGAGGGGGTTCCCGGAGGCAGTGAGGACCAGCATTACTTTTACCCGCTGGGGCCTTTGCTGTGGGAGCAGCGGCTAGACGTTTGCGTTTTTTGCTCCGGAGGATGCCGAGAGTGAAAAACAGTGGTTTTGAGGATGGAGTCCACAGGAAAACAGAGAGGTCCAAAAGGTGTGGGGCATTTGAAGGGGTTCCCGGAGGCAATGAGGACCAGCATGACTTTTCCCCCCTGAGACCTTTGCTGTGGTAGCAGCGGCTGGACGTTTGCGTTTTTTGCTACAGAGACTACCGAGGGTTAATAACGGTGGTTTTGAGGATGGAGTCCACAGGAAAGCAGAGAGGTCCAAAAGGTGTGGGGCATTTGAGGGGGTTCCCGGAGGCAGTGAGGACCAGCATGACTTTTCCCCGCTGGGGCCTTTGCTGTGGGACCAGCGGCTGGACGTTTGCGTTTTTTGCTCCGGAGGCTGACGAGAGTTAAAAACAGTGGTTTTGAGGATGGAGTCCACAGGAAAGCAGAGAGGTCCAAAAGGTGTGGGGCATTTGAAGGGGTTCCCGGAGGCAGTGAGGACCAGCATGACTTTTCCCGCCTGAGAACTTTGCTGTGGGAGCAGCGGCTGGACGTTTGCGTTTTTTGCTCTGGGGGCTGCCGAGAGTGAAAAACAGTGACTTTTAGGATAGAGTCCACAGGAAAGCAGAGAGGTACAAAAGGTGTGGGGCATTTGAAGGGGTTCCCGGAGGCAGTGAGGACCAGCATGACTTGTCCCCGCTGGGGCCTTTGCTGTGGGAGCAGCGGCTGGACGTTTGCGTTTTTTGCTCCGGAGGCTCCCGAGAGTGAAAAACAGTGGTTTTGAGGATGGAGTCCACAGGAAAACAGAGAGGTCCAAAAGGTGTGGGGAATTTGAAGGGGTTCCCGGAGGCAGTGAGGACCAGCATGACTTTTCCCTGCCGGGGTCTTTGCTGTGGGATCAGCGGCTGGACATTTGCGTTTTTTGCTCCGGAGGCTGCCGAGAGTGAAAAACGGTGGTTTTGAGGATGCAGTCCACAGGAAAACAGAGAGGTCCAAAAGGTGTGGGGCATTTGAAGGGGTTCCCGGAGGCAGTGAGGACCAGCATAACTTTTCCTCCTTTGAACCTTTGCTGTGGGAGCAGCAGCTGGACGTTTGCGTTTTTTGCTTTAGAGGCTGCCGTGGGTTAAAAACGGTGGTTTTGAGGCTAGAGTCCACAGGAAAGCAGAGAGTTTTAAAAGGTGTGGGGCATTTGAAGGGGTTCCCGGAGGCAGTGAGGACCAGCATGACTTGTCCCCGCTGGCGCCTTTGCTGTGGGAGCAGCGGCTGGACTTTTGCGTTTTTTGCTCCGGAGGCTGCCGAGAGTGAAAAACGGTGGTTTTGAAGATGGAGTCCACAGGAAAGCAGAGAGGTCCAAAAGGTGTGGGGCATTTGAAGGGGTTCCCGGAGGCAATGAGGACCAGAATGACTTTTCCCCCATGAGACCTTTGCTGTGGGAGCAGCGGCTGGACGTTTGCGTTTTTTGCTAAAGAGACTACCGAGGGTTAATAACGGTGGTTTTGAGGATGGAGTCCACAGGAAAGCAGAGAGGTCTAAGAGGTGTAGGGCATTTGAAGGGGTTCCCGGAGGCAGTGAGGACCAGCATGACTTTTCCCCGCTGGGGCCTTTGCTGTGGGAGCAGCGGCTGGACGTTTGCGTTTTTTGCTCCGGAGGCTGCCGAGAGTGAAAAACGGTGGTTTTGAGGCTAGAGTCCGTAGGGAAGCAGAGAGGGCCCATGTGTGTGGGACATTTGAAGGGGTTCCCGGAGGCAGTGAGGACCAGCATGACTTTTCCCCCCTGAGACCTTTGCTGTGGGAGCAGCGGCTGGACGTTTGCGTTTTTTGATCCGGAGGCTGCCGAGAGTGAAAAACAGTGGTTTTGAGGATGGAGTCCACAGGAAAACAGAGAGGTCCAAAAGGTGTGGGGCATTTGAAGGGGTTCCCGGAGGCAGTGAGGACCAGCATGACTTTTCCCCGCTGGGGCCTTTGCTGTGGGAGCAGCGGCTGGACGTTTGCGTTTTTTGCTCCGGAGGCTGCCGAGAGTGAAATACGGTGGTTTTGAGGATGGAGTCCACAGGAAAGCAGAGAGGTCCAAAAGGTGTGGGGCATTTGAAGGGGTTCCCGGAGGCAGTGAGGACCAGCATGACTTTTTCCCGCTGGGGCCTTTGCTGTGGGAGCAGCGGCTGGACGTTTGCGTTTTTTGCTCTGGAGGCTGCCGAGAGTGAAAAGCGGTGGTTTTGAGGATGGAGTCCACAGGAAAGTACAGAGGTCCAAAAGGTGTGGGGCATTTGAAGGGGTTCCCGGAGGCAGTGAGGACCAGCATGACTTTTCCCCCCTGAGACCTTTGCTGTGGGAGCAGTGGCTGGACGATTGTGTTTTTTTCTCCGGACGCTGCCGAGAGTGAAAAACAGTGATTTTGAGGTTAGAGTCCACAGGAAAGCAGAGAGGTCCAAAATGTGTGGGGCATTTGAAGGGGTTCCCGGAGGCAGTGAGGACCAGCATGACTTGTACCCGCTGGGGCCTTTGCTGTGGGAGCAGCGGCTAGACGTTTGCGTTTTTTGCTCCGGAGGATGCCGAGAGTGAAAAACACTGGTTTTGAGGATGGAGTCCACAGGAAAACAGAGAGGTCCAAAAGGTGTGGGGCATTTGAAGGGGTTCCCGGAGGCAATGAGGGCCAGTATGACTTTTCCCCCCTGAGACCTTTGCTGTGGGAGCAGCGGCTGGACGTTTGCGTTTTTTGCTACAGAGACTACCGAGGGTTAATAACGGTGGTTTTGAGGATGGATTCCACAGGAAAGCAGAGAGGTCCAAAAGGTGTGGGGCATTTGAGGGGGTTCCCGGAGGCAGTGAGGACCAGCATTACTTTTACCCGCTGGGGCCTTTGCTGTGGGAGCAGCGGCTAGACGTTTGCGTTTTTTGCTCCGGAGGATGCCGAGAGTGAAAAACAGTGGTTTTGAGGATGGAGTCCACAGGAAAACAGAGAGGTCCAAAAGGTGTGGGGCATTTGAAGGGGTTCCCGGAGGCAATGAGGACCAGCATGACTTTTCCCCCCTGAGACCTTTGCTGTGGTAGCAGCGGCTGGACGTTTGCGTTTTTTGCTACAGAGACTACCGAGGGTTAATAACGGTGGTTTTGAGGATGGAGTCCACAGGAAAGCAGAGAGGTCCAAAAGGTGTGGGGCATTTGAGGGGGTTCCCGGAGGCAGTGAGGACCAGCATGACTTTTCCCCGCTGGGGCCTTTGCTGTGGGACCAGCGGCTGGACGTTTGCGTTTTTTGCTCCGGAGGCTGACGAGAGTTAAAAACAGTGGTTTTGAGGATGGAGTCCACAGGAAAGCAGAGAGGTCCAAAAGGTGTGGGGCATTTGAAGGGGTTCCCGGAGGCAGTGAGGACCAGCATGACTTTTCCCGCCTGAGAACTTTGCTGTGGGAGCAGCGGCTGGACGTTTGCGTTTTTTACTCTGGGGGCTGCCGAGAGTGAAAAACAGTGACTTTTAGGATAGAGTCCACAGGAAAGCAGAGAGGTACAAAAGGTGTGGGGCATTTGAAGGGGTTCCCGGAGGCAGTGAGGACCAGCATGACTTGTCCCCGCTGGGGCCTTTGCTGTGGGAGCAGCGGCTGGACGTTTGCGTTTTTTGCTCCGGAGGCTGCCGAGAGTGAAAAACGGTGGTTTTGAGGCTAGAGTCCACAGGAAAACAGAGAGGTCCAAAAGGTGTGGGGCATTTGAAGGGGTTCCCGGAGGTAGTGAGGACCAGCATGACTTTTCCCCGCTGGGGCCTTTGCTGTGGGACAAGCGGATGGACGTTTGCGTTTCTTGCTCCGGACGCTGCCGAGAGTGAAAAACGGTCGTTTTGAGGATGGAGTCCGTAGGGAAGCAGAGAGGGCCCAAGTGTGTGGGGCATATGAAGGGGTTCTCGGAGGCAGTAAGGACCAGCATGACTTTTCTGCCTTGGAACGTTTGCTGTGGGAGCAGCGGCTAGATGTTTGCGTTTTTTGTTACAGAGACTACCGAGGGTTAAAAACGGTGGTTTTGAGGATGGAGTCCACAGGAAAGCAGAGAGGTCCAAAAGGTGTGGGGCATTTGAAGGGGTTCCCGGAGGCAGTGAGGACCAGCATGACTTGTCCCCGCTGGGGCCTTTGCTGTGGGAGCAGCGGCTGGACGTTTGCGTTTTTTGCTCCAGAGGCTGCCAAGAGTTAAAAACGGTGGTTTTGAGGATGGATTCCACAGGAAAGAAGAGAGGACCAAAAGGTGTGGGGCATTTGAAGGGGTTCCCTGAGGCAGTAAGGACCAGCATGACTTTTCCCCCCTGAGATCTTTGCTGTGGGAGCAGCGGCTGGACGTTTGCGTTTTTGGCTACAGAGACTACCGAGAGTGAAAAACGGTGGTTTTGAGGCTAGAGTCCACAGGAAAGCAGAGAGGTCCAAAAGGTGTGGGGCATTTGAAGGGGTTCCCAGAGGCAGTGAGGACCAGCATGATTTGTCCCCGCTGGGGACTTTGCTGTGGGAGCAGCAGCTAGACGTTTGCGCTTTTTGCTCCGGAGGCTGCCGAGAGTGAAAAACGGTGGTTTTGAGGATGCATTTCACAGGAAAGCAGAGAGGTCCAAAAGGTGTGGGGAATTTGAAGGGGTTCCTGGAGGCAGTGAGGACCAGCATGACTTTTCCCCCCTGAGAACTTTGCTGTGGGAGCAGCGGCTGGACGTTTGCGTTTTTTGCTACAGAGACTACCGAGGGTTAAAAAGTGTGGTTTTGAGGATGGAGTCCACAGGAAAGCAGAGAGGTCCAAAAGGTGTGGGGCATTTGAAGGGGTTCCCGGAGGCAGTGAGGACCAGCATGACTGTTCCCCGCTGGGGCCTTTGATGTGGGAGCAGCGGCTGGACGTTTGCGTTTTTTGCTCCAGAGACTACCGAGGGTTAATAACGGTGGTTTTGAGGATGGAGTCCACAGGAAAGCAGAGAGGTCCAAAAGGTGTGGGGCATTTGAAGGGGTTCCCGGAGGCAGTGAGGACCAGCATGACTTTTCCCCCCTGGCTCCTTTGCTGTGGGAGCAGCGGCTGGACGTTTGCGTTTTTTGCTCCGGAGTGTGCCGAGAGTGAAAAATGGCGGTTTTGAGGTTATAGTCCACAGGAAAGCAGAGAGGTCCAAAAGGTGTGGGGCATTTGAAGGGGTTCCCGGAGGCAGTGAGGACCAGCATGACTTGTCCCCCCTGAGACCTTTGCTGTGGGAGCAGCGGCTGGACGTTTGCGTCTTTTGCTACTGAGAGTACCGAGGATTAAAAACGGTGGTTTTGAGGATGGATTCCACAGGAAAGCAGAGAGGTCCAAAAGGTGTGGGGCATTTGAAGGGGTTCCCGGAGGCAGTGAGGACCAGCATGACTTTTCCCCCCTGAGACCTTTGCTGTGGGAGCAGCGGCTGGACGTTTGTGTTTTTTGCTCCGGACGCTGCCGAGAGTGAAAAACAGTGATTTTTAGGATAGAGTCCACAGGAAAGCAGAGAGGCCCAAAAGGTGTGGGGCATTTGAAGGGGTTCCCGGAGGCAGTGAGGACCAGCATGACTTTTCCCCGCTGGGGCCTTTGCTGTGGGAGCAGCGGCTGGACGTTTGCGTTTTTTGCTACAGAGACTACCGGGGGTTAATAACGGTGGTTTTGAGGATGGAGTCCACAGGAAAGCAGAGAGGTCCAAAAGGTGTGGGGCATTTGAAGGGGTTCCCAGAGGCAGTGAGGACCAGCATGACTTTTCCCCCCTGAGACCTTTGCTGTGGGAGCAGCGGCTGGACGTTTGTGTTTTTTGCTCCGGACGCTGTCGAGAGTGAAAAACAGTGATTTTGAGGATGGAGTCCACAGGAAAGCAGAGAGGTCCAAAAGGTGTGGGGCATTTGAAGGGGTTCCCGGAGGCAGTGAGGACCAGCATGACTTTTCCCCGCTGGGGCCTTTGCTGTGGGAACAGCGGCTGGACGTTTGCGTTTTTTGCTCCGGAGGCTGCCGAGAGTGAAAAACGGTGGTTTTGAGGATGGAGTCCACAGGAAAACAGAGAGGTCCAAAAGATGTGGGGCATTTGAAGGGGTTGCCGGAGGCAGTGAGGACCAGCATGACTTTTCCCCCCTGAGACCTTTGCTGTGGGAGCAGCGGCTGGACGTTTGCGTTTTTTGCTCCGGAGTGTGCCGAGAGTGAAAAATGGCGGTTTTGAGGTTATAGTCCACAGGAAAGCAGAGAGGTCCAAAAGGTGTGGGGCATTTGAAGGGGTTCCCGGAGGCAGTGAGGACCAGCATGACTTGTCCCCCCTGAGACCTTTGCTGTGGGAGCAGCGGCTGGACGTTTGCGTTTTTTGCTATACAGGCTGCCGTGTGTTAAAAACGGTGGTTTTGAGGCTAGAGTCCACAGGAAAGCAGAGAGCTCCAAAAGGTGTGGGGCATTTGAAGGGGTTCCCGGAGGCAGTGAGGACCAGCATGACTTTTCCCCGCTGGGGCCTTTGCTGTGGGAGCAGCGTCTGGACGTTTGCGTTTTTTGCTCCGGAGGCTGCTGAGAGTGAAAAGCGGTGGTTTTGAGCATGGAGTCCACAGGAAAGCAGAGAGGTCCAAAAGGTGTGGGGCATTTGAAGGGGTTCCCAAAGGCAGTGAGGACCAGCATGACTTGTCCCCGCTGGGGCCTTTGCTGTGGGAGCAGCGGCTAGACGTTTGCGTTTTTTGCTCCGGAGGCTGCCGAGAGTGAAAAACAGTGGTTTTGAGGATGGAGTCCACAGGAAAGCAGAGAGGTCCAAAAGGTGTGGGGCATTTGAAGGGGTTCCCAGAGGCAGTGAGGACCAGCATGATTTGTCCCCGTTGGGGCCTTTGCTGTGGGAGCAGCGGCTAGATGTTTGCACTTTTTGCTCCGGAGGCTGCCGAGAGTGAAAAACGGTGGTTTTGGGGATGCATTTCACAGGAAAGCAGAGAGGTCCAAAAGGTGTGGGGCATTTGAAGGGGTTCCCGGAAGCAGTGAGGACCAGCATGACTTTTCCCCCCTGAGAACTTTGCTGTGGGAGCAGCGGCTGTACGTTTGCGTTTTTTGCTACAGAAACTACCGAGGGTTAAAAACTGTGGTTTTGAGGATGGATTCCACAGGAAAGCAGAGAGGTACAAAAGGTGTGGGGCGTTTGAAGGGGTTCCCGGAGGCAGTGAGGACCAGCATGACTTTTCCCCGCTGGGGCCTTTGCTGTGGGAGCAGCGGCTGGACGTTTGCGTTTTTTGCTCCGGAGGCTGCCGTGTGTTAAAAACGGTGGTTTTGAGGCTAGAGTCCACAGGAAAGCAGAGAGCTCCAAAAGGTGTGGGGCATTTGAAGGGCTTCCCGGAGGCAGTGAGGACCAGCATGACTTTTCCCCGCTGGGGCCTTTGCTGTGGGAGCAGCGTCTGGACGTTTGCGTTTTTTGCTCCGGAGGCTGCTGAGAGTGAAAAGCGGTGGTTTTGAGCATGGAGTCCACAGGAAAGCAGAGAGGTCCAAAAGGTGTGGGGCATTTGAAGGGGTTCCCGGAGGCAGTGAGGACCAGCATGACTTTTCCCCGCTGGGGCCTTTGCTGTGGGAGCAGTGGCTGGACGTTTGCGTTTTTTGTTACAGAGACTACCGAGGGTTAAAAACTGTGGTTTTGAGGATGGATTCCACAGGAAAGCAGAGAGGTCCAAAAGGTGTGGGGCATTTGAAGGGGTTCCCAAAGGCAGTGAGGACCAGCATGACTTGTCCCCGCTAGGGCCTTTGCTGTGGGAGCAGCGGCTAGACGTTTGCGTTTTTTGCTCCGGGGGCTGCTGAGAGTGAAAAGCGGTGATTTTGAGGATGGAGTCCACAGGAAAGCAGAGAGGTCCAAAAGGTGTGGGGCATTTGAAGGGGTTCCCGGAGGCAGTGAGGACCAGCATGACTTTTCCCCGCTGGGGCCTTTGCTGTGGGAGCAGCGGCTGGACGTTTGCGTTTTTTGCTCCGGGGGCTGCTGAGAGTGAAAAGCGGTGGTTTTGAGGATGGAGTCCACAGGAAAGCAGAGAGGTCCAAAAGGTGTGGGGCATTTGAAGGGGTTCCCGGAGGCAGTGAGGATCAGCATGACTTTTCCCCGCTGGGGCCTTTGCTGTGGGAGCAGCGGCTGGACGTTTGCGTTTTTTGCTCCGGGGGCTGCTGAGAGTGAAAAGCGGTGGTTTTGAGGATGGAGTCCACAGGAAAGCAGAGAGGTCCAAAAGGTGTGGGGCATTTGAAGGGGTTCCCGGAGGCAGTGAGGACCAGCATGACTTTTCCCCCCTGAGACCTTTGCTGTGGGAGCAGCGGCTGGACGTTTGCGTTTTTTTCTCCGGACGCTGCCGAGAGTGAAAAACAGTGATTTTTAGGATAGAGTCCACAGGAAAGCAGAGAGGTCCAAAAGGTGTGGGGCATTTGAAGGGGTTCCCGGAGGCAGTGAGGACCAGCATGACTTTTCCCCGCTGGGGCCTTTGCTGTGGGAGCAGCGGCTGGACGTTTGCGTTCTTTGCTCCGGAGGCTGCCGAGAGTGAAAAACGGGGGTTTGAGGATGGAGTCCACAGGAAAGCAGAGAGGTCCAAAAGGTGTGGGGCATTTGAAGGGGTTCCCGGAGGCAGTGAGGACCAGCATGACTTTTCCCCGCTGGGGCCTTTGCTGTGGGACCAGCGGCTGGACGTTTGCGTTTTTTGCTCCAGAGACTACCGAGGGTTAATAACGGTGGTTTTGAGGATGGATTCCACAGGAAAGCAGAGAGGTCCAAAAGGTGTGGGGCATTTGAAGGGGTTCCCGGAGGCAGTGAGGACCAGCATTACTTTTCCCCGCTGGGGCCTTTGCTGTAAGAGCAGCGGCTGGACGTTTGCATTTTTTGCTCCGGAGGCTGCCGAGAGTGAAAAACGGTGGTTTTGAGGATGGATTCCACAGGAAAACAGAGAGGTCCAAAAGGTGTGGGTCATTTGAAAAGGTTCCCGGAGGCAGTGAGGACCAGCATGACTTTTCCCCGCTGGGGCCTTTGCTGTGTGTGCAGCGGCTGGACATTTGCGGTTTTTGCTCCAGAGACTACCGAGGGTTAATAACGGTGGTTTTGAGGATGGAGTCCACAGGAAAGCAGAGAGGTCCAAAAGGTGTGGGGCATTTGAAGGGGTTCCCAGAGGCAGTGAGGACCAGCATGACTTTTCCCCGCTGGGGCCTTTTCTGTGGGAGCAGCGGCTGGACGTTTGCGTTTTTTGCTCCGGAGGCTGCCGAGAGTGAAAAATGGTGGTTTTGAGGATGGATTCCACAGGAAAGCAGAGAGGTCCAAAAGGTGTGGGGCATTTGAAGGGGTTCCCGGAGGCAGTGAGGACCAGCATGACTTGTCCCCGCTGGGGCCTTTGCTGTGGGAGCAGCGGCTGGACGTTTGCGTTTTTTGCTCCGGAGGCTGCCGAGAGTGAAAAACGGTGGTTTTGAGGATGGAGTCCACAGGAAAACAGAGAGGTCCAAAAGGTGTGGGGCATTTGAAGGGGTTCCCGGAGGCAGTTAAGACCAGCATGACTTTTCCCCCCTGGCTCCTTTCCTGCGGGAGCAGCGCCTGGACGTTTGCGTTTTTTGCTCCGGAGTGTGCCGAGAGTGAAAAATGGCGGTTTTGAGGTTATAGTCTACAGGAAAGCAGAGAGGTCTAAAAGGTGTGGGGCATTTGAAGGGGTTCCCGGAGGCAGTGAGGACCAGCATGACTTTTCCCCGCTGGGGCCTTTGCTGTGGGAGCAGCGGCTGGACGTTTGCGTTTTTTCCTCCGGAGGCTGCCGAGAGTGAAAAACGGTGGTTTTGAGGATGGAGTCCACAGGAAAACAGAGAGGTCCAAAAGGTGTGGGTCATTTGAAGGGGTTCCCGGAGGCAGTGAGGACCAGCATGACTTTTCCCCGCTGGGGCCTCTGCTGTGGGTGCAGCGGCTGGACATTTGCAGTTTTTGCTCCGGAGGCTGCCGAGAGTGAAAAACGGTGGTTTTGAGGATGGAGTCCACAGGAAAACAGAGAGGTCCAAAAGGTGTGGGGCATTTGAAGGGGTTCCCGGAGGCAGTGAGGACCAGCATGACTTTTCCCCGCTGGGGCCTTTGCTGTGGGAGCAGCGGCTGGACGTTTGCGTTTTTTGCTCCGGAGGCTGCCGAGAGTGAAAAACGGTGGTTTTGAGGATGGATTCCACAGGAAAGCAGAGAGGTCCAAAAGGTGTGGGGCATTTGAAGGGGTTCCCGGAGGCAGTGAGGACCAGCATGAGTTTTCCCCGCTGAGAACTTTGCTGTGGGACCAGCGGCTGGACGTTTGCGTTTTTTGCTACAGAGACTACCGAGGGTTAAAAACTGTGGTTTTGAGGATGGATTCCACAGGAAAGCAGAGAGGTCCAAAAGGTGTGGGGCATTTGAAGGGGTTCCCAAAGGCAGTGAGGACCAGCATGACTTGTCCCCGCTGGGGCCTTTGCTGTGGGAGCAGCGGCTAGACGTTTGCGTTTTTTGCTCCGGAGGCTGCCGAGAGTGAAAAACAGTGGTTTTGAGGATGGATTCCACAGGAAAACATAGAGGTCCAAAAGGTGTGGGGCATTTGAAGGGGTTCCCGGAGGCAGTGAGGACCAGCATGACTTTTCCCCACTGAGACCTTTGCTGTGGGAGCAGCGGCTGGACGTTTGTGTTTTTTGCTCCGGAGGCTGCCGAGAGTGAAAAACAGTGATTTTTAGGATGGAGTCCACAGGAAAACAGAGAGGTTCTAAAGGTGTGGGGCATTTGAAGGGGTTCCCGGAGGCAGTGAGGACCAGCATGACTTTTTCCCGCTGGGGCCTTTGCTGTGGAAGCAGCGGCTGGACATTTGCGTTTTTTGCTCCAGAGACTACCGAGGGTTAATAACGGTGGTTTTGAGGATGGAGCCACAGGAAAACAGAGAGGTCCAAAAGGTGTGGGGCATTTGAAGGGGTTCCTGGAGGCAGTGAGGACCAGCATGACTTTTCCCCGCTGGGGCCTTTGCTGTGGGAGCAGCGGCTGGACATTTGCGTTTTTTGCTCCGGAGGCTGCCGAGAGTGAAAAACGGTGGTTTTGAGGATGGAGTCCACAGGAAAACAGAGAGGTCCAAAAGGTGTGGGGCATTTGAAGGGGTTCCCAGAGGCAGTGACGACCAGCATGACTTTTCCCCGCTGGGGCCTTTGCTGAGGGACCAGCGGCTGGACGTTTGCGTTTTTTCCTCCAGAGACTACCGAGGGTTAATAACGGTGGTTTTGAGGATGGATTCCACAGGAAAGCAGAGAGGTCCAAAAGGTGTGGGGCATTTGAAGGGGTTCCCGGAGGCAGTGAGGACCAGCATGACTTTTCCCCGCTGGGGCCTTTGCTGTGGGAGCAGCGGCTGGACGTTTGCGTTTTTTGCTCCGGAGGCTGCCGAGAGTGAAAAACGGTGGTTTTGAGGATGGAGTCCACAGGAAAACAGAGAGGTCCAAAAGGTGTGGGGCATTTGAAGGTGTTCCCGGAGGCAGTGAGGACCAGCATGACTTTTCCCCGCTGGGGCCTTTGCTGTGTGTGCAGCGGCTGGACATTTGCGGTTTTTGCTCCAGAGACTACCGAGGGTTAATAACGGTGGTTTTGAGGCTAGAGTCCACAGGAAAGCAGAGAGGTCCAAAAGGTGTGGGGCATTTGAAGGGGTTCCCGGAGGCAGTGAGGACCAGCATGACTTTTCCCCGCTGGGGCCTTTGCTGTGGGAGCAGCGGCTGGACGTTTGCGTTTTTTGCTCCGGAGGCTGCCGAGAGTGAAAAACGGTGGTTTTGAGGATGGATTCCACAGGAAAGCAGAGAGGTCCAAAAGGTGTGGGGCATTTGAAGGGGTTCCCGGAGGCAGTCACGACCAGCATGACTTGTCCCCGCTGGGGCCTTTGGTGTGGGAGCAGCGGCTGGACGTTTGCGTTTTTTGCTCCGGACGCTGCCGAGAGTGAAAAACGGTGGTTTTGAGGATGGATTCCACAGGAAAGCAGAGAGGTCCAAAAGGTGTGGGGCATTTGAAGGGGTTCCCGGAGGCAGTGAGGACCAGCATGACTTTTCCCCCCTGGCTCCTTTCCTGTGGGAGCAGCGCCTGGACGTTTGCGTTTTTTGCTACAGAGACTACCGAGGGTTAATAACGGTGGTTTTGAGGATGGATTCCACAGGAAAGCAGAGAGGTCCAAAAGGTGTGGGGCATTTGAAGGGGTTCCCGGAGGCAGTGAGGACCAGCATGACTTTTCCCTCCTGAGACCTTTGCTGTGGGAACAGCGGCTGGACGTTTGCGTTTTTTGCTCCAGAGACTACCGAGGGTTAATAACGGTGGTTTTGAGGATGGATTCCACAGGAAAGCAGAGATGTCTAAAAGGTGTGGGGCATTTGAAGGGGTTCCCGGAGGCAGTGAGGACCAGCATGACTTTTCCCCGCTGGGGCCTTTGCTGTGGGAGCAGCGGCTGGACGTTTGCGTTTTTTGCTCCGGAGGCTGCCGAGAGTGAAAAACGGTGGTTTTGAGGATGGAGTCCACAGGAAAACAGAGAGGTCCAAAAGGTGTGGGTCATTTGAAGGGGTTCCCGGAGGCAGTGAGGACCAGCATGACTTTTCCCCGCTGGGGCCTTTGCTGTGGGTGCAGCGGCTGGACTTTTGCGGTTTTTGCTCCAGAGACTACCGAGGGTTAATAACGGTGGTTTTGAGGATGGAGTCCACAGGAAAGCAGAGAGGTCCAAAAGGTGTGGGGCATTTGAAGGGGTTCCCGGAGGCAGTGAGGACCAGCATGACTTTTCCCCGCTGGGGCCTTTGCTGTGGGAGCAGCGGCTGGACGTTTGCGTTTTTTGCTCCGGAGGCTGCCGAGAGTGAAAAACGGTGGTTTTGAGGATCGATTCCACAGGAAAGCAGAGAGGTCCAAAAGGTGTGGGGCATTTGAAGGGGTTCCCGGAGGCAGTGAGGACCAGCATGACTTGTCCCCGCTGTGGCCTTTGCTGTGGGAGCAGCGGCTGGACGTTTGCGTTTTTTGCTACAGAGACTACCGAGGGTTAATAACGGTGGTTTTGAGGATGGATTCCACAGGAAAGCAGAGAGGTCCAAAAGGTGTGGGGCATTTGAAGGGGTTCCCGGAGGCAGTGAGGACCAGCATGACTTTTCCCCGCTGGGGCCTTTGCTGTGGGAACAGCGGCTGGACGTTTGCGTTTTTTGCTCCAGAGACTACCGAGGGTTAATAACGGTGGTTTTGAGGATGGATTCCACAGGAAAGCAGAGAGGTCCAAAAGGTGTGGGGCATTTGAAGGTGTTCCCAGAGGCAGTGAGGACTAGCATGACTTCTCCCCGCTGGGGCATTCAGTGGGAGCAGCGGCTAGACGTTTGCGTTTTTTGCTCCGGAGGCTGACGAGAGTGAAAAACAGTGGTTTTGAGGATGGAGTCCACAGGAAAACAGAGAGGTCCAAAAGGTGTGGGGCATTTGAAGGGGTTCCTGGAGGCAGTGAGGACCAGCATGACTTTTCCGCCTTGGAACCTTTGCTGTGGGAGCAGCGGCTGGACGTTTGCGTTTTTTGCTTTAGAGGCTGCCGTGGGTTAAAAACGGTGGTTTTGAGGCTAGAGTCCACAGGAAAGCAGAGAGGTCTAAAAGGTGTGGGGCATTTGAAGGGGTTCCCGGAGGCAGTGAGGACCAGCATGACTTTTCCCTGCTGGGGCCTTTGCTGTGGGAGCAGCGGCTGGACGTTTGCGTTTTTTGCTCCGGAGGCTGCCGAGCGTGAAAAACGGTGGTTTTGAGGATGGAGTCCACAGGAAAACAGAGAGGTCCAAAAGGTGTGGGGCATTTGAAGGGGTTCCCGGAGGCAGTGAGGACCAGCATCAGTTTTCCCCGCTGGGGCCTTTGCTGTGGGAACAGCGGCTGGACGTTTGCGTTTTTTGCTACAGAGACTACCGAGGGTTAAAAACTGTGGTTTTGAGGATGGATTCTACAGGAAAGCAGAGAGGTCCAAAAGGTGTGGGGCATTTGAAGGGGTTCCCAAAGGCAGTGAGGACCAGCATGACTTGTCCTCGCTGGGGCCTTTGCTGTGGGAGCAGCGGCTAGACGTTTGCGTTTTTTGCTCCGGAGGCTGCCGAGAGTGAAAAACAGTGGTTTTGAGGATGGAGTCCACATGAAAACATAGAGGCCCAAAAGGTGTGGGGCATTTGAAGGGGTTCCCGGAGGCAGTGAGGACCAGCATGACTTTTCCCCGCTGGGGCCTTTGTTGTGGGAGCAGCGGCTGGACATTTGCGTTTTTTGCTCCGGAGGCTGCCGAGAGTGAAAAACGGTGGTTTTGAGGATAGAGTCCACAGGAAAACAGAGAGGTCCAAAAGGTGTGGGGCATTTGAAGGGGTTCCCAGAGGCAGTGAGGACCAGCATGACTTTTCCCCGCTGGGGCCTTTGCTGTGGGAACAGCGGCTGGACGTTTGCGTTTTTTGCTCCAGAGACTACCGAGGGTTAATAACGGTGGTTTTGAGGATGGATTCCACAGGAAAGCAGAGAGGTCCAAAAGGTGTGGGGCATTTGAAGGGGTTCCCGGAGGCAGTGAGGACCAGCATGACTTTTCCCCGCTGGGGCCTTTGCTGTGGGAGCAGCGGCTGGACGTTTGCGTTTTTTGCTGCGGAGGCTGCCGAGAGTGAAATACGGTGGTTTTGAGGATGGATTCCACAGGAAAGCAGAGAGGTCCAAAAGGTGTGGGGCATTTGAAGGGGTTCCCGGAGGCAGTGAGGACCAGCATGACTTTTCCCCGCTGGGGCCTTTGCTGTGGGAACAGCGGCTGGACGTTTGCGTTTTTTGCTCCGGAGGCTGCCGAGAGTGAAAAACGGTGGTTTTGAGGATGGAGTCCACAGGAAAACAGAGAGGTCCAAAAGGTGTGGGGCATTTGAAGGGGTTCCCGGAGGCAGTGAGGACCAGCATGACTTTTCCGCTTTGGAACCTTTGCTGTGGGAGCAGCGGCTGGACGTTTGCGTTTTTTGCTTTACAGTCTGCCGTGTGTTAAAAACGGTGGTTTTGAGGCTAGAGTCCACAGGAAAACAGAGAGGTCCAAAAGGTGTGGGGCATTTGAAGGGGTTCCCGGAGGCAGTGAGGACCAGCATGAATTTTCCCCAATGGGGCCTTTGCTGTGGGAGCAGCGGCTGGACGTTTGCGTTTTTTGCTCCGGAGGCTGCCGAGAGTGAAAAACGGTGGTTTTGAGGATGGAGTCCACAGAAAAACAGAGAGGTCCAAAAGGTGTGGGTCATTTGAAGGGGTTCCCAGAGGCAGTGAGGACCAGCATGACTTTTCCCCGCTGGGGCCTTTGCTGTGGGTGCAGCGGCTGGACATTTGCAGTTTTTGCTCCAGAGACTACCGAGGGTTAATAACGGTGGTTTTGAGGATGGAGTCCACAGGAAAGCAGAGAGGTCTAAAAGGTGTGGGGCATTTGAAGGGGTTCCCGGAGGCAGTGAGGACCAGCATGACTTGTCCCCGCTGGGGCCTTTGCTGTGGGAGCAGCGGCTGGACGTTTGCGTTTTTTGCTCCGGAGGCTGCCGAGAGTGAAAAACGGTGGTTTTGAGGATGGATTCCACAGGAAAGCAGAGAGGTCCAAAAGGTGTGGGGCATTTGAAGGGGTTCCCGGAGGCAGTGAGGACCAGCATGACTTTTCCCCGCTGGGGCCTTTGCTGTGGGAGCAGCGGCTGGACGTTTGCGTTTTTTGCTCCGGAGGCTGCCGAGAGTGAAAAACGGTGGTTTTGAGGATGGAGTCCACAGGAAAACAGAGAGGTCCAAAAGGTGTGGGGCATTTGAAGGGGTTCCCGGAGGCAGTGAGGACCAGCATGACTTTTCCCCCCTGGCTGCTTTGCTGTGGGAGCAGCGCCTGGACGTTTGCGTTTTTTGCTCCGGAGTGTGCCGAGAGTGAAAAATGGCGGTTTTGAGGTTATAGTCCACAGGAAAGCAGAGAGGTCTAAAAGGTGTGGGGCATTTGAAGGGGTTCCCGGAGGCAGTGAGGACCAGCATGAATTTTCCCCAATGGGGCCTTTGCTGTGGGAGCAGCGGCTGGACGTTTGCGTTTTTTGCTCCGGAGGCTGCCGAGAGAGAAAAGCGGTGGTTTTGAGCATGGAGTCCACAGGAAAGCAGATAGGTCCAAAAGGTGTGGGGCATTTGAAGGGGTTCCCGGAGGCAGTGAGGACCAGCATGACTTTTCCCCGCTGGGGCCTTTGCTGTGGGAGCAGCGGCTGGACGTTTGCTTTTCTTGCTCCGGAGGCTGCCGAGAGTGAAAAACGCTGGTTTTGAGGATGGAGTCCACAGGATAACAGAGAGGTCCAAAAGTTGTGGGGCATTTGAAGGGGTTCCCGGAGGCAGTGAGGACCAGCATGACTTTTTCCCGCTGGGGCCTTTGCTGTGGGAGCAGCGGCTGGACGTTTGTGTTTTTTGCTCCGGAGGCTGCCGAGAGTGAAAAACGGTGGTTTTGAGGATGGAGTCCACAGGAAAACAGAGAGGTCCAAAAGGTGTGGGGCATTTGAAGGGGTTCCCGGAGGCAGTGAGGACCAGCATGACTTTTCCCCGCTGGGGCCTTTGCTGTGGGAGCAGCGGCTGGACGTTTGCGTTTTTTGCTCCGGAGGCTGCCGAGAGTGAAAAACGGTGGTTTTGAGGATGGAGTCCACAGGAAAACAGAGAGGTCCAAAAGGTGTGGGTCATTTGAAGGGGTTCCCGGAGGCAGTGAGGACCAGCATGACTTTTCCCCGCTGGGGCCTTTGCTGTGGGTGCAGCGGCTGGACATTTGCGGTTTATGCTCCAGAGACTACCGAGGGTTAATAACGGTGGTTTTGAGGATGGAGTCCACAGGAAAGCAGAGAGGTCCAAAAGGTGTGGGGCATTTGAAGGGGTTCCCGGAGGCAGTGAGGACCAGCATGACTTTTCCCCGCTGGGGCCTTTGCTGTGGGAGCAGCGGCTGGACGTTTGCGTTTTTTGCTCCGGAGGCTGCCGAGAGTGAAAAACGGTGGTTTTGAGGATGGATTCCACAGGAAAGCAGAGAGGTCCAAAAGGTGTGGGGCATTTGAAGGGGTTCCCGGAGGCAGTGAGGACCAGCATGACTTGTCCCCGCTGGGGCCTTTGCTGTGGGAACAGCGGCTGGACGTTTGCGTTTTTTGCTCCGGAGGCTGCCGAGAGTGAAAAACGGTGGTTTTGAGGATGGAGTCCACAGGAAAACAGAGAGGTCCAAAAGGTGTGGGGCATTTGAAGGGGTTCCCGGAGGCAGTGAGGACCAGCATGAATTTTCCCCAATGGGGCCTTTGCTGTGGGAGCAGCGGCTGGACGTTTGCGTTTTTTGCTCCGGAGGCTGCCGAGAGTGAAAAACGGTGGTTTTGAGGATGGAGTCCACAGGAAAACAGAGAGGTCCAAAAGGTGTGGGTCATTTGAAGGGGTTCCCAGAGGCAGTGAGGACCAGCATGACTTTTCCCCGCTGGGGCCTTTGCTGTGGGTGCAGCGGCTGGACATTTGCGGTTTTTGCTCCAGAGACTACCGAGGGTTAATAACGGTGGTTTTGAGGATGGAGTCCACAGGAAAGCAGAGAGGTCTAAAAGGTGTGGGGCATTTGAAGGGGTTCCCGGAGGCAGTGAGGACCAGCATGACTTGTCCCCGCTGGGGCCTTTGCTGTGGGAGCAGCGGCTGGACGTTTGCGTTTTTGCTCCGGAGGCTGGCGAGAGAGAAAAGCGGTGGTTTTGAGCATGGAGTCCACAGGAAAGCAGAGAGGTCCAAAAGGTGTGGGGCATTTGAAGGGGTTCCCGGAGGCAGTGAGGACCAGCATGACTTTTCCCCCCTGGCTCCTTTGCTGTGGGAGCAGAGGCTGGACGTTTGTGTTTTTTGCTCCGGAGGCTGCCGAGAGTGAAAAACAGTGATTTTTAGGATAGAGTCCACAGGAAAGCAGAGAGGTCCAAAAGGTGTGGGGCATTAGAAGGGGTTCCCGGAGGCAGTGAGGACCAGCATGACTTTTCCCCGCTGGGGCCTTTGCTGTGGGAGCAGCGGCTGGACATTTGCGTTTTTTGCTCCGGAGGCTGCCGAGAGTGAAAAACGCTGGTTTTGAGGATGGAGTCCACAGGAAAACAGAGAGGTCCAAAAGGTGTGGGGCATTTGAAGGGGTTCCCGGAGGCAGTGAGGACCAGCATGACTTTTCCCCGCTGGGGCCTTTGCTGTGGGAGCAGCGGCTGGACGTTTGCGTTTTTTGCTCCGGAGGCTGCCGAGAGTGAAAAACGGTGGTTTTGAGGATGGAGTCCACAGGAAAACAGAGAGGTCCAAAAGGTGTGGGTCATTTGAAGGGGTTCCCGGAGGCAGTGAGGACCAGCATGACTTTTCCCCGCTGGGGCCTTTGCTGTGGGTGCAGCGGCTGGACATTTGCGGTTTATGCTCCAGAGACTACCGAGGGTTAATAACGGTGGTTTTGAGGATGGAGTCCACAGGAAAGCAGAGAGGTCCAAAAGGTGTGGGGCATTTGAAGGGGTTCCCGGAGGCAGTGAGGACCAGCATGACTTTTCCCCGCTGGGGCCTTTGCTGTGGGAGCAGCGGCTGGACGTTTGCGTTTTTTGCTCCGGAGGCTGCCGAGAGTGAAAAACGGTGGTTTTGAGGATGGATTCCACAGGAAAGCAGAGAGGTCCAAAAGGTGTGGGGCATTTGAAGGGGTTCCCGGAGGCAGTGAGGACCAGCATGACTTGTCCCCGCTGGGGCCTTTGCTGTGGGAGCAGCGGCTGGACGTTTGCGTTTTTTGCTCCGGAGTGTGCCGAGATTGAAAAATGGCGGTTTTGAGGTTATAGTCCACAGGAAAGCAGAGAGGTCCAAAAGGTGTGGGGCATTTGAAGGGGTTCCCGGAGGCAGTGAGGACCAGCATGACTTTTCCGCATTGGAACCTTTGCTGTGGGAGCAGCGGCTGGACGTTTGCGTTTTTTGATTTAGAGGCTGCCGTGGGTTAAAAACGGTGGTTTTGAGGCTAGAGTCCACAGGAAAGCAGACAGGTCTAAAAGGTGTGGGGCATTTGAAGGGGTTCCCGGAGGCAGTGAGGACCAGCATAACTTTTCCGCCTTAGAACCTTTGCTGTGGGAGCAGCGGCTGGACGTTTGCGTTTTTTGCTACAGAGACTACCGAGGGTTAATAACGGTGGTTTTGAGGATGGATTCCACAGGAAAGCAGAGAGGTCCAAAAGGTGTGGGGCATTTGAAGGGATTCCCGGAGGCAGTGAGGACCAGCATGACTTTTTCCCGCTGGGGCCTTTGCTGTGGGAGCAGCGGCTGGACGTTTGCGCTTTTTGCTCCGGAGGCTGCCAGGAGTGAAAAACGGTGGTTTTGAGGATGGAGTCCACAGGAAAACAGAGAGGTCCAAAAGGTGTGGGGCATTTGAAGGGGTTCCCGGAGGCAGTGAGGACCAGCATAACTTTTCCCCGCTGGGGCCTTTGCTGTGGGAGCAGCGGCTGGACGTTTGCTTTTCTTGCTCCGGAGGCTGCCGAGAGTGAAAAACGGTGGTTTTGAGGATGGAGTCCACAGGAAAACAGAGAGGTCCAAAAGGTGTGGGGCATTTGAAGGGGTTCCCGGAGGCAGTGAGGACCAGCATGACTTTTCCCCGCTGAGAACTTTGCTGTGGGACCAGCGGTTGGACGTTTGCGTTTTTTGCTACAGAGACTACCGAGGGTTAATAACGGTGGTTTTGAGGATGGAGTCCACAGGAAAGCAGAGAGGTCCAAAAGGTGTGGGGCATTTGAAGGGGTTCCCGGAGGCAGTGAGGACCAGCATGACTTTTCCCCAATGGGGCCTTTGCTGTGGGAGCAGCGGCTGGACGTTTGCGTTTTTTGCTCCGGAGGCTGCCGAGAGTGAAAAGCAGTGGTTTTGAGGATGGAGTCCACAGGAAAACAGAGAGGTCCAAAAGGTGTGGGGCATTTGAAGGGGTTCCCGGAGGCAGTGAGGACCAGCATGACTTCTCCCCGCTGGGGCCTTTGCTGTGGGAGCAGCGGCTGGACGTTTGCGTTTTTTGCTACAGAGACTACCGAGGGTTAATAACTGTGGTTTTGAGGATGGATTCCACAGGAAAGCAGAGAGGTCCAAAAGGTGTGGGGCATTTGAAGGGGTTCCCGGAGGCAGTGAGGACCAGCATGACTTTTCCGCCTTGGAAGCTTTGCTGTCGGAGCAGCGGCTGGACGTTTGCGTTTTTTGCTCCGGAGGCTGCCGAGAGTGAAAAATGGTGGTTTTGAGGCTAGAGTCCACAGGAAAGCAGAGAGGTCCAAAAGGTGTGGGGCATTTGAAGAGGTTACCGGAGGCAGTGAGGACCAGCATGACTTGTCCCCGCTGGGGCCTTTGTTGTGGGAGCAGCGGCTGGACGTTTGCGTTTTTTGCTCCGGAGGCTGCCGAGAGTGAAAAACGGTGGTTTTGAGGATGGATTCCAAAGGAAAGCAGAGAGGTCCAAAAGGTGTGGGGCATTTGAAGGGGTTCCGGGAGGCAGTGAGGACCAGCATGACTTGTCCCCGCTGGGGCCTTTACTGTGGGAGCAGCGGCTGGACGTTTCCGTTTCTTGCTCCGGAGGCTACCGAGAGTGAAAAACGGTGGTTTTGAGGATGGAGTCCACAGGAAAACAGAGAGGTCCAAAAGGTGTGGGGCATTTGAAGGGGTTGCCGGAGGCAGTGAGGACCAGCATGACTTTTCCCCCCTGGCTCCTTTGCTGTGGGAGCAGCGGCTGGACGTTTGCGTTTTTTGCTCCGGAGTGTGCCGAGAGTTAAAAATGGCGGTTTTGAGGTTATAGTCCACAGGAAAGCAGAGAGGTCCAAAAGGTGTGGGGCATTTGAAGGGGTTCCCGGAGGCAGTGAGGACCAGCATGACTTTTCCGCCTTGGAACCTTTGCTGTGGGAGCAGCGGCTGGACGTTTGCGTTTTTTGATTTAGAGGCTCCCGTGGGTTAAAAACGGTAGTTTTGAGGATGGAGTCCACAGGAAAGCAGAGAGGTCTAAAAGGTGTGGGGCATTTGAAGGGGTTCCCGGAGGCAGTGAGGACCAGCATGACTTTTCCCCGCTGGGGCCTTTGCTGTGGGAGCAGTGGCTGGACGTTTGCGTTTTTTGCTCCGGAGGCTGCTGAGAGTGAAAAACGGTGGTTTTGAGGATGGAGTCCACAGGAAAACAGAGAGGTCCAAAAGGTGTGGGTCATTTGAAGGGGTTCCCAGAGGCAGTGAGGACCAGCATGACTTTTCCCCGCTGGGGCCTTTGCTGTGGGTGCAGCGGCTGGACATTTGCGGTTTTTGCTCCAGAGACTACCGAGGGTTAATAACGGTGGTTTTGAGGATGGAGTCCACAGGAAAGCAGAGAGGTCTAAAAGGTGTGGGGCATTTGAAGGGGTTCCCGGAGGCAGTGAGGACCAGCATGACTTTTCCCCGCTGGGGCCTTTGCTGTGGGAGCAGCGGCTGGACGTTTGCGTTTTTTGCTCCGGAGGCTGCCGAGAGTGAAAAACGGTGGTTTTGAGGATGGATTCCACAGGAAAGCAGAGAGGTCCAAAAGGTGTGGGGCATTTGAAGGGGTTCCCGGAGGCAGTGAGGACCAGCATGACTTTTCCCCGCTGGGGCCTTTGCTGTGGGAGCAGCGGCTGGACGTTTGCGTTTTTTGCTCCGGAGGCTGCCGAGAGTGAAAAACGGTGGTTTTGAGGATGGAGTCCACAGGAAAACAGAGAGGTCCAAAAGGTGTGGGGCATTTGAAGGGGTTCCCGGAGGCAGTGAGGACCAGCATGACTTTTCCCCCCTGGCTGCTTTGCTGTGGGAGCAGCGCCTGGACGTTTGCGTTTTTTGCTCCGGAGGGTGCCGAGAGTGAAAAATGGCGGTTTTGAGGTTATAGTCCACAGGAAAGCAGAGAGGTCTAAAAGGTGTGGGGCATTTGAAGGGGTTCCCGGAGGCAGTGAGGACCAGCATGAATTTTCCCCAATGGGGCCTTTGCTGTGGGAGCAGCGGCTGGACGTTTGCGTTTTTTGCTCCGGAGGCTGCCGAGAGAGAAAAGCGGTGGTTTTGAGCATGGAGTCCACAGGAAAGCAGATAGGTCCAAAAGGTGTGGGGCATTTGAAGGGGTTCCCGGAGGCAGTGAGGACCAGCATGACTTTTCACCCCTGGCTCCTTTGCTGTGGGAGCAGAGGCTGGACGTTTGTGTTTTTTGCTCCGGAGGCTGCCGAGAGTGAAAAACAGTGATTTTTAGGATAGAGTCCACAGGAAAGCAGAGAGGTCCAAAAGGTGTGGGGCATTTGAAGGGGTTCCCGGAGGCAGTGAGGACCAGCATGACTTTTCCCCGCTGGGGCCTTTGCTGTGGGAGCAGCGGCTGGACATTTGCTTTTCTTGCTCCGGAGGCTGCCGAGAGTGAAAAACGCTGGTTTTGAGGATGGAGTCCACAGGATAACAGAGAGGTCCAAAAGGTGTGGGGCATTTGAAGGGGTTCCCGGAGGCAGTGAGGACCAGCATGACTTTTCCCCGCTGGGGCCTTTGCTGTGGGACCAGCGGCTGGACGTTTGTGTTTTTTGCTCCGGAGGCTGCCGAGAGTGAAAAACGGTGGTTTTGAGGATGGAGTCCACAGGAAAACAGAGAGGTCCAAAAGGTGTGGGGCATTTGAAGGGGTTCCCGGAGGCAGTGAGGACCAGCATGACTTTTCCGCATTGGAACCTTTGCTGTGGGAGCAGCGGCTGGACGTTTGCGTTTTTTGATTTAGAGGCTGCCGTGGGTTAAAAACGGTGGTTTTGAGGCTAGAGTCCACAGGAAAGCAGAGAGATCTAAAAGGTGTGGGGCATTTGAAGGGGTTCCCGGAGGCAGTGAGGACCAGCATAACTTTTCCGCCTTGGAACCTTTGCTGTGGGAGCAGCGGCTGGACGTTTGCGTTTTTTGCTACAGAGACTACCGAGGGTTAATAACGGTGGTTTTGAGGATGGATTCCACAGGAAAGCAGAGAGGTCCAAAAGGTGTGGGGCATTTGAAGGGATTCCCGGAGGCAGTGAGGACCAACATGACTTTTTCCCGCTGGGGCCTTTGCTGTGGGAGCAGCGGCTGGACGTTTGCGCTTTTTGCTCTGGAGGCTGCCGAGAGTGAAAAACGGTGGTTTTGAGGATGGATTCCACAGGAAAACAGAGAGGTCCAAAAGGTGTGGGTCATTTGAAGGGGTTCCCGGAGGCAGTGAGGACCAGCATGACTTTTCCCCGCTGGGGCCTTTGCTGTGGGTGCAGCGGCTGGACATTTGCGGTTTATGCTCCAGAGACTACCGAGGGTTAATAACGGTGGTTTTGAGGATGGAGTCCACAGGAAAGCAGAGAGGTCCAAAAGGTGTGGGGCATTTGAAGGGGTTCCCGGAGGCAGTGAGGACCAGCATGACTTTTCCCCGCTGGGGCCTTTGCTGTGGGAGCAGCGGCTGGACGTTTGCGTTTTTTGCTCCGGAGGCTGCCGAGAGTGAAAAACGGTGGTTTTGAGGATGGATTCCACAGGAAAGCAGAGAGGTCCAAAAGGTGTGGGGCATTTGAAGGGGTTCCCGGAGGCAGTGAGGACCAGCATGACTTGTCCCCGCTGGGGCCTTTGCTGTGGGAGCAGCGGCTGGACGTTTGCGTTTTTTGCTCCGGAGTGTGCCGAGATTGAAAAATGGCGGTTTTGAGGTTATAGTCCACAGGAAAGCAGAGAGGTCCAAAAGGTGTGGGGCATTTGAAGGGGTTCCCGGAGGCAGTGAGGACCAGCATGACTTTTCCGCATTGGAACCTTTGCTGTGGGAGCAGCGGCTGGACGTTTGCGTTTTTTGATTTAGAGGCTGCCGTGGGTTAAAAACGGTGGTTTTGAGGCTAGAGTCCACAGGAAAGCAGAGAGATCTAAAAGGTGTGGGGCATTTGAAGGGGTTCCCGGAGGCAGTGAGGACCAGCATGAATTTTCCCCAATGGGGCCTTTGCTGTGGTAGCAGCGGCTGGACGTTTGCGTTTTTTGCTACAGAGACTACCGAGGGTTAATAACGGTGGTTTTGAGGATGGATTCCACAGGAAAGCAGAGAGGTCCAAAAGGTGTGGGGCATTTGAAGGGATTCCCGGAGGCAGTGAGGACCAGCATGACTTTTTCCCGCTGGGGCCTTTGCTGTGGGAGCAGCGGCTGGACGTTTGCGCTTTTTGCTCCGGAGGCTGCCGAGAGTGAAAAACGGTGGTTTTGAGGATGGATTCCACAGGAAAACAGAGAGGTCCAAAAGGTGTGGGGCATTTGAAGGGGTTCCCGGAGGCAGTGAGGACCAGCATAACTTTTCCCCGCTGGGGCCTTTGCTGTGGGAGCAGCGGCTGGACGTTTGCTTTTCTTGCTCCGGAGGCTGCCGAGAGTGAAAAACGGTGGTTTTGAGGATGGAGTCCACAGGAAAACAGAGAGGTCCAAAAGGTGTGGGGCATTTGAAGGGGTTCCCGGAGGCAGTGAGGACCAGCATAACTTTTCCCCGCTGGGGCCTTTGCTGTGGGAGCAGCGGCTGGACGTTTGCTTTTCTTGCTCCGGAGGCTGCCGAGAGTGAAAAACGGTGGTTTTGAGGATGGAGTCCACAGGAAAACAGAGAGGTCCAAAAGGTGTGGGGCATTTGAAGGGGTTCCCGGAGGCAGTGAGGACCAGCATGACTTTTCCCCGCTGAGAACTTTGCTGTGGGACCAGCGGTTGGACGTTTGCGTTTTTTGCTACAGAGACTACCGAGGGTTAATAACGGTGGTTTTGAGGATGGAGTCCACAGGAAAGCAGAGAGGTCCAAAAGGTGTGGGGCATTTGAAGGGGTTCCCGGAGGCAGTGAGGACCAGCATGACTTTTCCCCGCTGGGGCCTTTGCTGTGGGAGCAGCGGCTGGACGTTTGCGTTTTTTGCTCCAGAGGCTGCCGAGAGTGAAAAACAGTGGTTTTGAGGATGGAGTCCACAGGAAAACAGAGAGGTCCAAAAGGTGTGGGGCATTTGAAGGGGTTCCCGGAGGCAGTGAGGACCAGCATGACTTGTCCCCGCTGGGGCCTTTGCTGTGGGAGCAGCGGCTGGACGTTTGCGTTTTTTGCTCCGGAGTGTGCCGAGACTGAAAAATGGCGGTTTTGAGGTTATAGTCCACAGGAAAGCAGAGAGGTCCAAAAGGTGTGGGGCATTTGAAGGGGTTCCCGGAGGCAGTGAGGACCAGCATGACTTTTCCGCATTGGAACCTTTGCTGTGGGAGCAGCGGCTGGACGTTTGCGTTTTTTGATTTAGAGGCTGCCGTGGGTTAAAAACGGTGGTTTTGAGGCTAGAGTCCACAGGAAAGCAGAGAGATCTAAAAGGTGTGGGGCATTTGAAGGGGTTCCCGGAGGCAGTGAGGACCAGCATGAATTTTCCCCAATGGGGCCTTTGCTGTGGTAGCAGCGGCTGGACGTTTGCGTTTTTTGCTACAGAGACTACCGAGGGTTAATAACGGTGGTTTTGAGGATGGATTCCACAGGAAAGCAGAGAGGTCCAAAAGGTGTGGGGCATTTGAAGGGATTCCCGGAGGCAGTGAGGACCAGCATGACTTTTTCCCGCTGGGGCCTTTGCTGTGGGAGCAGCGGCTGGACGTTTGCGCTTTTTGCTCCGGAGGCTGCCGAGAGTGAAAAACGGTGGTTTTGAGGATGGATTCCACAGGAAAACAGAGAGGTCCAAAAGGTGTGGGGCATTTGAAGGGGTTCCCGGAGGCAGTGAGGACCAGCATAACTTTTCCCCGCTGGGGCCTTTGCTGTGGGAGCAGCGGCTGGACGTTTGCTTTTCTTGCTCCGGAGGCTGCCGAGAGTGAAAAACGGTGGTTTTGAGGATGGAGTCCACAGGAAAACAGAGAGGTCCAAAAGGTGTGGGGCATTTGAAGGGGTTCCCGGAGGCAGTGAGGACCAGCATAACTTTTCCCCGCTGGGGCCTTTGCTGTGGGAGCAGCGGCTGGACGTTTGCTTTTCTTGCTCCGGAGGCTGCCGAGAGTGAAAAACGGTGGTTTTGAGGATGGAGTCCACAGGAAAACAGAGAGGTCCAAAAGGTGTGGGGCATTTGAAGGGGTTCCCGGAGGCAGTGAGGACCAGCATGACTTTTCCCCGCTGAGAACTTTGCTGTGGGACCAGCGGTTGGACGTTTGCGTTTTTTGCTACAGAGACTACCGAGGGTTAATAACGGTGGTTTTGAGGATGGAGTCCACAGGAAAGCAGAGAGGTCCAAAAGGTGTGGGGCATTTGAAGGGGTTCCCGGAGGCAGTGAGGACCAGCATGACTTTTCCCCGCTGGGGCCTTTGCTGTGGGAGCAGCGGCTGGACGTTTGCGTTTTTTGCTCCAGAGGCTGCCGAGAGTGAAAAACAGTGGTTTTGAGGATGGAGTCCACAGGAAAACAGAGAGGTCCAAAAGGTGTGGGGCATTTGAAGGGGTTCCCGGAGGCAGTGAGGACCAGCATGACTTGTCCCCGCTGGGGCCTTTGCTGTGGGAGCAGCGGCTGGACGTTTGCGTTTTTTGCTACAGAGACTACCGAGGGTTAATAACTGTGGTTTTGAGGATGGATTCCACAGGAAAGCAGAGAGGTCCAAAAGGTGTGGGGCATTTGAAGGGGTTCCCGGAGGCAGTGAGGACCAGCATGACTTTTCCGCCTTGGAAGCTTTGCTGTCGGAGCAGCGGATGGACGTTTGCGTTTTTTGCTCCGGAGGCTGCCGAGAGTGAAAAATGGTGGTTTTGAGGCTAGAGTCCACAGGAAAGCAGAGAGGTCCAAAAGGTGTGGGGCATTTGAAGGGGTTCCGGGAGGCAGTGAGGACCAGCATGACTTGTCCCCGCTGGGGCCTTTACTGTGGGAGCAGCGGCTGGACGTTTCCGTTTCTTGCTCCGGAGGCTGCCGAGAGTGAAAAACTGTGGTTTTGAGGATGGATTCCACAGGAAAACAGAGAGGTCCAAAAGGTGTGGGGCATTTGAAGGGGTTCCCGGAGGCAGTGAGGACCAGCATGACTTTTCCGCCTTGGCCCTTTGCTGTGGGAGCAGCGGCTGGACGTTTGCGTTTTTTGATTTAGAGGCTCCCGTGGGTTAAAAACGGTAGTTTTGAGGATGGAGTCCACAGGAAAGCAGAGAGGTCTAAAAGGTGTGGGGCATTTGAAGGGGTTCCCGGAGGCAGTGAGGACCAGCATGACTTTTCCCCGCTGGGGCCTTTGCTGTGGGAGCAGTGGCTGGACGTTTGCGTTTTTTGCTCCGGAGGCTGCCGAGAGTGAAAAACGGTGGTTTTGAGGATGGAGTCCACAGGAAAACAGAGAGGTCCAAAAGGTGTGGGGCATTTGAAGGGGTTCCTGGAGGCAGTGAGGACCAGCATGACTTTTCCCCGCTGGGGCCTTTGCTGTGGGAGCAGCGGCTGGACATTTGCGTTTTTTGCTCCAGAGACTACCGAGGGTTAATAACGGTGGTTTTGAGGATGGAGTCCACAGGAAAGCAGAGAGGTCCAAAAGGTGTGGGGCATTTGAAGGGGTTCCCGGAGGCAGCGAGGACCAGCATGACTTGTCCCCGCTGGGGCCTTTGCTGTGGGAGCAGCGGCTGAACGTTTGCGTTTTTTGCTCCGGAGGCTGCCGAGAGTGAAAAATGGCGGTTTTGAGGTTATAGTCCACAGGAAAGCAGAGAGGTCCAAAAGGTGTGGGGCATTTGAAGGGGTTCCCGGAGGCAGTGAGGACCAGCATAAGTTTTCCGCCTTGGAACCTTTGCTGTGGGAGCAGCGGCTGGACATTTGCGTTTTTTGCTCCGGAGGCTGCCGTGGGTTGAAAACGGTGGTTTTGAGGCTAGAGTCCACAGGAAAGCAGAGAGGTCCAAAAGGTGTGGGGCATTTGAAGGGGTTCCCGGAGGCAGTGAGGACCAGCATGACTTTTCCCCGCTGAGACCTTTGCTGTGGGAGCAGCGGCTGGACGTTTGCGTTTTTTGCTCCGGAGGCTGCCGAGAGAGAAAAGCGGTGGTTTTGAGCATGGAGTCCACAGGAAAGCAGATAGGTCCAAAAGGTGTGGGGCATTTGAAGGGGTTCCCGGAGGCAGTGAGGACCAGCATGACTTTTCCCCCCTGGCTCCTTTGCTGTGGGAGCAGAGGCTGGACGTTTGTGTTTTTTCCTCCGGAGGCTGCCGAGAGTGAAAAACAGTGATTTTTAGGATAGAGTCCACAGGAAAGCAGAGAGGTCCAAAAGGTGTGGGGCATTTGAAGGGGTTCCCGGAGGCAGTGAGGACCAGCATGACTTTTCCCCGCTGGGGCCTTTGCTGTGGGACCAGCGGCTGGACATTTGCTTTTCTTGCTCCGGAGGCTGCCGAGAGTGAAAAACGCTGGTTTTGAGGATGGAGTCCACAGGAAAACAGAGAGGTCCAAAAGGTGTGGGGCATTTGAAGGGGTTCCCGGAGGCAGTGAGGACCAGCATGACTTTTCCCCGCTGGGGCCTTTGCTGTGGGAGCAGCGGCTGGACGTTTGTGTTTTTTGCTCCGGAGGCTGCCGAGAGTGAAAAACGGTGGTTTTGAGGATGGAGTCCACAGGAAAACAGAGAGGTCCAAAAGGTGTGGGGCATTTGAAGGGGTTCCCGGAGGCAGTGAGGACCAGCATGACTTTTCCCCGCTGGGGCCTTTGCTGTGGGAGCAGCGGCTGGACGTTTGCGTTTTTTGCTCCGGAGGCTGCCGAGAGTGAAAAACGGTGGTTTTGAGGATGGAGTCCACAGGAAAACAGAGAGGTCCAAAAGGTGTGGGTCATTTGAAGGGGTTCCCGGAGGCAGTGAGGACCAGCATGACTTTTCCCCGCTGGGGCCTTTGCTGTGGGTGCAGCGGCTGGACATTTGCGGTTTATGCTCCAGAGACTACCGAGGGTTAATAACGGTGGTTTTGAGGATGGAGTCCACAGGAAAGCAGAGAGGTCCAAAAGGTGTGGGGCATTTGAAGGGGTTCCCGGAGGCAGTGAGGACCAGCATGACTTGTCCCCGCTGGGGCTTTTGCTGTGGGAGCAGCGGCTGGACGTTTGCGTTTTTTGCTCCGGAGTGTGCCGAGATTGAAAAATGGCGGTTTTGAGGTTATAGTCCACAGGAAAGCAGAGAGGTCCAAAAGGTGTGGGGCATTTGAAGGGGTTCCCGGAGGCAGTGAGGACCAGCATGACTTTTCCGCATTGGAACCTTTGCTGTGGGAGCAGCGGCTGGACGTTTGCGTTTTTTGATTTAGAGGCTGCCGTGGGTTAAAAACGGTGGTTTTGAGGCTAGAGTCCACAGGAAAGCAGAGAGATCTAAAAGGTGTGGGGCATTTGAAGGGGTTCCCGGAGGCAGTGAGGACCAGCATAACTTTTCCGCCTTGGAACCTTTGCTGTGGGAGCAGCGGCTGGACGTTTGCGTTTTTTGCTACAGAGACTACCGAGGGTTAATAACGGTGGTTTTGAGGATGGATTCCACAGGAAAGCAGAGAGGTCCAAAAGGTGTGGGGCATTTGAAGGGATTCCCGGAGGCAGTGAGGACCAGCATGACTTTTTCCCGCTGGGGCCTTTGCTGTGGGAGCAGCGGCTGGACGTTTGCGCTTTTTGCTCCGGAGGCTGCCGAGAGTGAAAAACGGTGGTTTTGAGGATGGAGTCCACAGGAAAACAGAGACGTCCAAAAGGTGTGGGGCATTTGAAGGGGTTCCCGGAGGCAGTGAGGACCAGCATAACTTTTCCCCGCTGGGGCCTTTGCTGTGGGAGCAGCGGCTGGACGTTTGCTTTTCTTGCTCCGGAGGCTGCCGCGAGTGAAAAACGGTGGTTTTGAGGATGGAGTCCACAGGAAAGCAGAGAGGTCCAAAAGGTGTGGGGCATTTGAAGGGGTTCCCGGAGGCAGTGAGGACCAGCATGACTTTTCCCCGCTGAGAACTTTGCTGTGGGACCAGCGGTTGGACGTTTGCGTTTTTTGCTACAGAGACTACCGAGGGTTAATAACGGTGGTTTTGAGGATGGAGTCCACAGGAAAGCAGAGAGGTCCAAAAGGTGTGGGGCATTTGAAGGGGTTCCCGGAGGCAGTGAGGACCAGCATGACTTTTCCCCAATGGGGCCTTTGCTGTGGGAGCAGCGGCTGGACGTTTGCGTTTTTTGCTCCGGAGGCTGCCGAGAGTGAAAAACAGTGGTTTTGAGGATGGAGTCCACAGGAAAACAGAGAGGTCCAAAAGGTGTGGGGCATTTGAAGGGGTTCCCGGAGGCAGTGAGGACCAGCATGACTTTTCCCCGCTGGGGCCTTTGCTGTGGGAGCAGCGGCTGGACGTTTGCGTTTTTTGCTACAGAGACTACCGAGGGTTAATAACTGTGGTTTTGAGGATGGATTCCACAGGAAAGCAGAGAGGTCCAAAAGGTGTGGGGCATTTGAAGGGGTTCCCGGAGGCAGTGAGGACCAGCATGACTTTTCCGCCTTGGAAGCTTTGCTGTCGGAGCAGCGGCTGGACGTTTGCGTTTTTTGCTCCGGAGGCTGCCGAGAGTGAAAAATGGTGGTTTTGAGGCTAGAGTCCACAGGAAAGCAGAGAGGTCCAAAAGGTGTGGGGCATTTGAAGAGGTTACCGGAGGCAGTGAGGACCAGCATGACTTTTCCCCGCTGGGGACTTTGCTGTGGGAGCAGCGGCTGGATGTTTGCGTTTTTTGCTCCGGAGGCTGCCGAGAGTGAAAAACGGTGGTTTTGAGGATGGATTCCAAAGGAAAGCAGAGAGGTCCAAAAGGTATGGGGCATTTGAAGGGGTTCCGGGAGGCAGTGAGGACCAGCATGACTTGTCCCCGCTGGGGCCTTTACTGTGGGAGCAGCGGCTGGACGTTTCCGTTTCTTGCTCCGGAGGCTGCCGAGAGTGAAAAACTGTGGTTTTGAGGATGGATTCCACAGGAAAACAGAGAGGTCCAAAAGGTGTGGGGCATTTGAAGGGGTTGCCGGAGGCAGTGAGGACCAGCATGACTTTTCCCCCCTGGCTCCTTTGCTGTGGGAGCAGCGGCTGGACGTTTGCGTTTTTTGCTCCGGAGTGTTCCGAGAGTGAAAAATGGCGGTTTTGAGGTTATAGTCCACAGGAAAGCAGAGAGGTCCAAAAGGTGTGGGGCATTTGAAGGGGTTCCCGGAGGCAGTGAGGACCAGCATGACTTTTCCGCCTTGGAACCTTTGCTGTGGGAGCAGCGGCTGGACGTTTGCGTTTTTTGATTTAGAGGCTCCCGTGGGTTAAAAACGGTATTTTTGAGGATGGAGTCCACAGGAAAGCAGAGAGGTCTAAAAGGTGTGGGGCATTTGAAGGGGTTCCCGGAGGCAGTGAGGACCAGCATGACTTTTCCCCGCTGGGGCCTTTGCTGAGGGAGCAGTGGCTGGACGTTTGCGTTTTTTGCTCCGGAGGCTGCCGAGAGTGAAAAACGGTGGTTTTGAGGATGGAGTCCACAGGAAAACAGAGAGGTCCAAAAGGTGTGGGGCATTTGAAGGGGTTCCCGGAGGCAGTGAGGACCAGCATGACTTTTCCCCGCTGGGGCCTTTGCTGTGGGAGCAGCGGCTGGACATTTGCGTTTTTTGCTCCAGAGACTACCGAGGGTTAATAACGGTGGTTTTGAGGATGGAGTCCACAGGAAAGCAGAAAGGTCCAAAAGGTGTGGGGCATTTGAAGGGGTTCCCGGAGGCAGTGAGGACCAGCATGACTTGTCCCCTCTGGGGCCTTTGCTGTGGGAGCAGCGGCTGAACGTTTGCGTTTTTTGCTCCGGAGGCTGCCGAGAGTGAAAAATGGCGGTTTTGAGGTTATAGTCCACAGGAAAGCAGAGAGGTCCAAAAGGTGTGGGGCATTTGAAGGGGTTCCCGGAGGCAGTGAGGACCAGCATGACTTTTCCCCGCTGGGGCCTTTGCTGTGGGAGCAGCGGCTGGACATTTGCGTTTTTTGCTCCGGAGGCTGCCGTGGGTTGAAAACGGTGGTTTTGAGGCTAGAGTCCACAGGAAAGCAGAGAGGTCCAAAAGGTGTGGGGCATTTGAAGGGGTTCCCGGAGGCAGTGAGGACCAGCATGACTTTTCCCCGCTGGGGCCTTTGCTGTGGGAGCAGCGGCTGGACGTTTGCGTTTTTTGCTCTGGAGGCTGCCGAGAGTGAAAAACGGTGGTTTTGAGGGTGGAGCCCACAGGAAAGCAGAGAGGTCCAAAAGGTGTGGGGTATTTGAAGGGGTTCCCAGAGGCAGTGAGGACCAGCATGACTTTTCCGCCTTGGAACCTTTGCTGTGGGAGCAGCGGCTAGACGTTTGCGTTTTTTGCTCCGGAGGCTGCCGTGGGTTAAAAACAGTGGTTTTGATGATGGAGTCCACAGGAAAGCAGAGAGGTCCAAAAGGTGTGGGGCATTTGAAGGGGTTCCCGGAGGTAATGAGGACCAGCATGACTTTTCCCCGCTGGAGCCTTTGCTGTGGGAGCAGCGGCTGGACATTTGCATTTTTTGCTCCACAGACTACCGAGGGTTAATAACGGTGGTTTTGAGGATGGAGTCCACAGGAAAACAGAGAGGTCCAAAAGGTGTGGGGCATTTGAAGGGGTTCCCGGAGGCAGTGAGGACCAGCATGACTTTTCCCGCCTGAGACCTTTGCTATGAGAGCAGCGGCAGGACGTTTGCGTTTTTTGCTCCGGAGGCTGCCGAGAGTGAAAAACGGTGGTTTTGAGGATGGAGTCCACAGGAAAACAGAGAGGTCCAAAAGGTGTGGGGCATTTGAAGGGGTTCCGGGAGGCAGTGAGGACCAGCATGACTTTTCCCCGCTGGGGCCTTTGCTGTGGGAGCAGCGGCTGGACGTTTGCGTTTCTTGCTCCGGAGGCTGCCGAGAGTGAAAAACGGTGGTTTTGAGGATGGAGTCCACAGGAAAGCAGAGAGGTCCAAAAGGTGTGGGGCATTTGAAGGGGTTCCCGGATGCAGTGAGGACCAGCATGACTTTTCCCCGCTGAGACCTTTGCTGTGGGAGCAGCGGCTGGACGTTTGTGTTTTTTGCTCCGGACGCTGCCGAGAGTGAAAAACAGTGATTTTTAGGATGGATTCCACAGGAAAACAGAGAGGTCCAAAAGGTGTGGAGCATTTGAAGGGGTTCCTGGAGGCAGTGAGGACCAGCATGACTTGTCCCCGCTGGGGCCTTTGCTGTGGGAGCAGCGGCTAGACGTTTGCGCTTTTTGCTCCGGAGGCTGCCGAGAGTGAAAAACGGTGGTTTTGAGGGTGGAGTCCACAGGAAAGCAGAGAGGTCCAAAAGGTGTGGGGCATTTGAAGGGGTTCCCGGAGGCAGTGAGGACCAGCATGACTTTTCCCCGCTGGGGCCTTTGCTGTGGGAGCAGCGGCTGGACGTTTGCGTTTTTTGCTCCGGAGGCTGCCGAGAGTGAAAAACGGTGGTTTTGAGGGTGGAGTCCACAGGAAAGCAGAGAGGTCCAAAAGGTGTGGGGAATTTGAAGGGGTTCCCAGAGGCAGTGAGGACCAGCATGACTTTTCCGCCTTGGAACCTTTGCTGTGGGAGCAGCGGCTAGACGTTTGCGTTTTTTGCTCCGGAGGCTGCCGAGAGTGAAAAACAGTGGTTTTGATGATGGAGTCCACAGGAAAGCAGAGAGGTCCAAAAGGTGGTAGGCATTTGAAGGGGTTCATGGAGGTAATGAGGACCAGCATGACTTTTCCCCGCTGGAGCCTTTGCTGTGGGAGCAGCGGCTGGACATTTGCGTTTTTTGCTCCACAGACTACCGAGGGTTAATAACGGTGGTTTTGAGGATGGAGTCCACAGAAAACAGAGAGGTCCAAAAGGTGTGGGGCATTTGAAGGGGTTCCCGGAGGCAGTGAGGACCAGCATGACTTTTCCCCCCTGAGACCTTTGCTATGAGAGCAGCGGCTGGACGTTTGCGTTTTTTGCTCCAGACGCTGCCGAGAGTGAAAAACAGTGATTTTGAGGATAGAGTCGACAGGAAAGAAGAGAGTTCCAAAAGGTGTGGGGCATTTGAAGGGGTTCCCGGAGGCAGTGAGGACCAGCATGACTTTTCCTTGCTGGGGCCTTTGCTGTGGGAGCAGCAGCTGGACGTTTGCGCTTTTTGCTCCGGAGGCTGCCGAGAGTGAAAAACGGTTGTTTTGAGGGTGAAGTCCACAGGAAAGCAGAGAGGTCCAAAAGGTGTGGGGCATTTAAGGGGTTCCTGGAGGCAGTGAGGACCAGCATGACTTTTCCCCGCTGGGGCCTTTGCTGTGGGAGCAGCGGCTGGACGTTTGTGTTTTTTGCTCCGGAGGCTGCCGAGAGTGAAAAACACTGGTTTTGAGGATGGAGTCCAAAGGAAAGCAGAGAGGTCCAAAAGGTGTGGGGCATTTGAAGGGGTTCCCGGAGGCAGTGAGGACCAGCATGACTTTTCCCCCCTGAGACCTTTGCTATGAGAGCAGCGGCTGGACGTTTGCGTTTTTTGCTCCAGACGCTGCCGAGAAAGAAAAACAGTGATTTTGAGGATGGAGTCCAAAGGAAAGCAGAGAGGTCCAAAAGGTGTGGGGCATTTGAAGGGGTTCCCGGAGGCAGTGAGGACCAGCATGACTTTTCCCCGCTGGGGCCTTTGCTGTGGGAGCAGCGGCTGGACGTTTGTGTTTTTTGCTCCGGAGGCTGCCGAGAGTGAAAAACACTGGTTTTGAGGATGGATTCCAAAGGAAAGCAGAGTGGTCCAAAAGGTGTGGGGCATTTGAAGGGGTTCCTGGAGGCAGTGAGGACCAGCATGACTTTTCCCCGCTGGGGCCTTTGCTGTGGGAGCAGCGGCTGGACGTTTGCGTTTTTTGCTACAGAGACTACCGAGGGTTAAAAACGGTGGTTTTGAGGATGGAGTCCACAGGAAAGCAGAGAGGTCCAAAAGGTGTGGGGCATTTTAAGGGGTTCCCGGAGGCAGTGAGGACCAGCATGACTTTTCCCCGCTGGGGCCTTTGCTGTGGGAGCAGCGGCTGGACGTTTGTGTTTTTTGCTCCGGAGGCTGCCGAGAGTGAAAAACGGTGGTTTTGAGGATGGAGTCCAAAGGAAAGCAGAGAGGTCCAAAAGGTGTGGGGCATTTGAAGGGGTTCCCGGATGCAGTGAGGACCAGCATGACTTTTCCCCGCTGGGGCCTTTGCTGTGGGAGCAGCGGCTGGACGTTTGCATTTTTTGCTCCGGAGGCTGCCGAGAGTGAAAAACGGTGGTTTTGAGGGTGGAGTCCACAGGAAAGCAGAGAGGTCCAAAAAGTGTGGGGCATTTGAAGGGGTTCCCGGAGGCAGTGAGGACCAGCATGACTTTTCCTTGCTGGGGCCTTTCCTGTGGGAGCAGCGGCTGGACATTTGCGTTTTTTGCTACAGAGACTACCGAAGGTTAATAACGGTAGCTTTGAGGATGGAGTCCACAGGAAAGCAGAGAGGTCCAAAAGGTGTGGGGCATTTGAAGGGGTTCCCGGAGGCAGTGAGGACCAGCATGACTTTTCCCCGCTGGGGCCTTTGCTGTGGGAGCAGCGGCTGGACATTTGCGTTTTTTGCTCCAGAGACTACCGAGAGTGAAAAACGGTGGTTTTGAGGATGGAGTCCAAAGGAAAGCAGAGAGGTCCAAAAGGTGTGGGTCATTTGAAGGGGTTCCCGGAGGCAGTGAGGACCAGCATAACTTTTCCGCCTTGGAACCTTTGCTGTGGAGCAGCGGCTGGACATTTGCGTTTTTTGCTCCGGAGGCTGCCGTGGGTTAAAAACGGTGGTTTTGAGGATGGAGTCCACAGGAAAGCAGAGAGGTCCAAAAGGTGTGGGGCATTTGAAGGGGTTCCCGGAGGCAGTGAGGACCAGCATGACTTTTCCCCGCTGGGGCCTTTGCTGTGGGAGCAGCGGCTGGACGTTTGCGTTTTTTGCTCCGGAGGCTGCCGAGAGTGAAAAACGGTGGTTTTGAGGGTGGAGTCCACAGGAAAGCAGAGAGGTCCAAAAGGTGTGGGGAATTTGAAGGGGTTCCCAGAGGCAGTGAGGACCAGCATGACTTTTCCGCCTTGGAACCTTTGCTGTGGGAGCAGCGGCTAGACGTTTGCGTTTTTTGCTCCGGAGGCTGCCGAGAGTGAAAAACAGTGGTTTTGATGATGGAGTCCACAGGAAAGCAGAGAGGTCCAAAAGGTGGTAGGCATTTGAAGGGGTTCATGGAGGTAATGAGGACCAGCATGACTTTTCCCCGCTGGAGCCTTTGCTGTGGGAGCAGCGGCTGGACATTTGCGTTTTTTGCTCCACAGACTACCGAGGGTTAATAACGGTGGTTTTGAGGATGGAGTCCACAGAAAACAGAGAGGTCCAAAAGGTGTGGGGCATTTGAAGGGGTTCCCGGAGGCAGTGAGGACCAGCATGACTTTTCCCCCCTGAGACCTTTGCTATGAGAGCAGCGGCTGGACGTTTGCGTTTTTTGCTCCAGACGCTGCCGAGAGTGAAAAACAGTGATTTTGAGGATAGAGTCGACAGGAAAGAAGAGAGTTCCAAAAGGTGTGGGGCATTTGAAGGGGTTCCCGGAGGCAGTGAGGACCAGCATGACTTTTCCTTGCTGGGGCCTTTGCTGTGGGAGCAGCAGCTGGACGTTTGCGCTTTTTGCTCCGGAGGCTGCCGAGAGTGAAAAACGGTTGTTTTGAGGGTGAAGTCCACAGGAAAGCAGAGAGGTCCAAAAGGTGTGGGGCATTTAAGGGGTTCCTGGAGGCAGTGAGGACCAGCATGACTTTTCCCCGCTGGGGCCTTTGCTGTGGGAGCAGCGGCTGGACGTTTGTGTTTTTTGCTCCGGAGGCTGCCGAGAGTGAAAAACACTGGTTTTGAGGATGGAGTCCAAAGGAAAGCAGAGAGGTCCAAAAGGTGTGGGGCATTTGAAGGGGTTCCCGGAGGCAGTGAGGACCAGCATGACTTTTCCCCGCTGGGGCCTTTGCTGTGGGAGCAGCGGCTGGACGTTTGCGTTTTTTGCTACAGAGACTACCGAGGGTTAAAAACGGTGGTTTTGAAGATGGAGTCCACAGGAAAGCAGAGAGGTCCAAAAGGTGTGGGGCATTTGAAGGGGTTCCCAGAGGCAGTGAGGACCAGCATGACTTTTCCCCGCTGGGGCCTTTGCTGTGGGAGCAGCGGCTGGACGTTTGCGTTTTTTGCTCCGGAGGCTGCCGAGAGTGAAAAACACTGGTTTTGAGGATGGATTCCACAGGAAAGCAGAGAGGTCCAAAAGGTGTGGGGCATTTGAAGGGGTTCCCGGAGGCAGTGAGGACCAGCATGACTTTTCCCCGCTGGGGCCTTTGCTGTGGGAGCAGCGGCTGGACGTTTGCGTTTTTTGCTCCGGAGGCTGCCGAGAGTGAAAAACGGTGGTTTTGAGGGTGGAGTACACAGGAAAGCAGAGAGGTCCAAAAGGTGGTAGGCATTTGAAGGGGTTCATGGAGGTAATGAGGACCAGCATGACTTTTCCCCGCTGGAGCCTTTGCTGTGGGAACAGCGGCTGGACATTTGCGTTTTTTGCTCCACAGACTACCGAGGGTTAATAACGGTGGTTTTGAGGATGGAGTCCACAGAAAACAGAGAGGTCCAAAAGGTGTGGGGCATTTGAAGGGGTTCCCGGAGGCAGTGAGGACCAGCATGACTTTTCCCCCCTTAGACCTTTGCTATGAGAGCAGCGGCAGGACGTTTGCGTTTTTTGCTGCGGAGGCTGCTGAGAGTGAAAAACGGTGGTTTTGAGGATGGATTCCACAGGAAAGCAGAGAGGTCCAAAAGGTGTGGGTCATTTGAAGGGGTTCCCGGAGGCAGTGAGGACCAGCATGACTTTTCCCCCCTGAGACCTTTGCTATGAGAGCAGCGGCTGGACGTTTGCGTTTTTTGCTCCAGACGCTGCCGAGAGTGAAAAACTGTGATTTTGAGGATGGAGTCCACAGGAAAGCAGAGAGGTCCAAAAGGTGTGGGGCATTTGAAGGGGTTCCTGGAGGCAGTGAGGACCAGCATGACTTTTCCCCGCTGGGGCCTTTGCTGTGGGAGCAGCGGCTGGACGTTTGCGTTTTTTGCTACAGAGACTACCGAGGGTTAAAAACGGTGGTTTTGAGGATGGAGTCCACAGGAAAGCAGAGAGGTCCAAAAGGTGTGGGGCATTTGAAGGGGTTCCCGGAGGCAGTGAGGACCAGCATGACTTTTCCCCGCTGGGGCCTTTGCTGTGGGAGCAGCGGCTGGACATTTGCGTTTTTTGCTCCAGAGACTACCGAGGGTTAATAACGGTGGTTTTGAGGATGGAGTCCACAGAAAACAGAGAGGTCCAAAAGGTGTGGGGCATTTGAAGGGGTTCCCGGAGGCAGTGAGGACCAGCATGACTTTTCCCCCGTGAGACCTTTGCTATGAGAGCAGCGGCAGGACGTTTGCGTTTTTTGCTCCGGAGGCTGCTGAGAGTGAAAAACGGTGGTTTTGAGGATGGATTCCACAGGAAAGCAGAGAGGTCCAAAAGGTGTGGGGCATTTGAAGGGGTTCCCGGAGGCAGTGAGGACCAGCATGACTTTTCCCCCCTGAGACCTTTGCTATGAGAGCAGCGGCTGGACGTTTGCGTTTTTTGCTCCAGACGCTGCCGAGAGTGAAAAACAGTGATTTTGAGGATGGAGTCCAAAGGAAAGCAGAGAGGTCCAAAAGGTGTGGGGCATTTGAAGGGGTTCCCGGAGGCAGTGAGGACCAGCATGACTTTTCCCCGCTGGGGCCTTTGCTGTGGGAGCAGCGGCTAGACGTTTGTGTTTTTTGCTCCGGAGGCTGCCGAGAGTGAAAAACACTGGTTTTGAGGATGGATTCCAAAGGAAAGCGGAGTGGTCCAAAAGGTGTGGGGCATTTGAAGGGGTTCCCGGAGGCAGTGAGGACCAGCATGACTTTTCCCCGCTGGGGCCTTTGCTGTGGGAGCAGCGGCTGGACGTTTGCGTTTTTTGCTACAGAGACTACCGAGGGTTAAAAACGGTGGTTTTGAGGATGGAGTCCACAGGAAAGCAGAGAGGTCCAAAAGGTGTGGGGCATTTGAAGGGGTTCCCGGAGGCAGTGAGGACCAGCATGACTTTTCCCCGCTGGGGCCTTTGCTGTGGGAGCAGCGGCTGGACGTTTGCGTTTTTTGCTCCGGAGGCTGCCGAGAGTGAAAAACGGTGGTTTTGAGGATGGAGTCCAAAGGAAAGCAGAGAGGTCCAAAAGGTGTGGGGCATTTGAAGGGGTTCCCGGATGCAGTGAGGACCAGCATGACTTTTCCCCGCTGGGGCCTTTGCTGTGGGAGCAGCGGCTGGACGTTTGCATTTTTTGCTCCGGAGGCTGCCGAGAGTGAAAAACGGTGGTTTTGAGGGTGGAGTCCACAGGAAAGCAGAGAGGTCCAAAAAGTGTGGGGCATTTGAAGGGGTTCCCGGAGGCAGTGAGGACCAGCATGACTTTTCCTTGCTGGGGCCTTTCCTGTGGGAGCAGCGGCTAGACATTTGCGTTTTTTGCTACAGAGACTACCGAAGGTTAATAACGGTAGCTTTGAGGATGGAGTCCACAGGAAAGCAGAGAGGTCCAAAAGGTGTGGGGCATTTGAAGGGGTTCCCGGAGGCAGTGAGGACCAGCATGACTTTTCCCCGCTGGGGCCTTTGCTGTGGGAGCAGCGGCTGGACATTTGCGTTTTTTGCTCCAGAGACTACCGAGAGTGAAAAACGGTGGTTTTGAGGATGGAGTCCAAAGGAAAGCAGAGAGGTCCAAAAGGTGTGGGGCATTTGAAGGGGTTCCCGGAGGCAGTGAGGACCAGCATGACTTTTCCCCCCTGAGACCTTTGCTATGAGAGCAGCGGCAGGACGTTTGCGTTTTTTGCTCCGGAGGCTGCTGAGAGTGAAAAACGGTGGTTTTGAGGATGGATTCCACAGGAAAGCAGAGAGGTCCAAAAGGTGTGGGGCATTTGAAGGGGTTCCCGGAGGCAGTGAGGACCAGCATGACTTTTCCCCCCTGAGACCTTTGCTATGAGAGCAGCGGCTGGACGTTTGCGATTTTTGCTCCAGACGCTGCCGAGAGTGAAAAACAGTGATTTTGAGGATGGAGTCCAAAGGAAAGCAGAGAGGTCCAAAAGGTGTGGGGCATTTGAAGGGGTTCCCGGAGGCAGTGAGGACCAGCATGACTTTTCCCCGCTGGGGCCTTTGCTGTGGGAGCAGCGGCTGGACGTTTGTGTTTTTTGCTCCGGAGGCTGCCGAGAGTGAAAAACACTGGTTTTGAGGATGGATTCCAAAGGAAAGCAGAGTGGTCCAAAAGGTGTGGGGCATTTGAAGGGGTTCCCGGAGGCAGTGAGGACCAGCATGACTTTTCCCCGCTGGGGCCTTTGCTGTGGGAGCAGCGGCTGGACGTTTCCTTTTTTTGCTACAGAGACTACCGAGGGTTAAAAATGGTGGTTTTGAGGATGGATTCCACAGGAAAGCAGAGAGGTCCAAAAGGTGTGGGTCATTTGAAGGGGTTCCCGGAGGCAGTGAGGACCAGCATGACTTTTCCCCGCTGGGGCCTTTGCTGTGGGAGCAGCGGCTGGACGTTTGCGTTTTTTGCTCTGGAGGCTGCCGAGAGTGAAAAACACTGGTTTTGAGGATGGAGTCCAAAGGAAAGCAGAGAGGTCCAAAAGGTGTGGGGCATTTGAAGGGGTTCCCGGAGGCAGTGAGGACCAGCATGACTTTTCCCCGCTGGGGCCTTTGCTGTGGGAGCAGCGGCTGGACATTTGCATTTTTTGCTCCGGAGGCTGCCGAGAGTGAAAAACGGTGGTTTTGAGGGTGGAGTCCACAGGAAAGCAGAGAGGTCCAAAAAGTGTGGGGCATTTGAAGGGGTTCCCGGAGGCAGTGAGGACCAGCATGACTTTTCCTTGCTGGGGCCTTTCCTGTGGGAGCAGCGGCTAGACATTTGCGTTTTTTGCTACAGAGACTACCGAAGGTTAATAACGGTAGCTTTGAGGATGGAGTCCACAGGAAAGCAGAGAGGTCCAAAAGGTGTGGGGCATTTGAAGTGGTTCCCAGAGGCAGTGAGGACCAGCATGACTTCTCCTTGCTTGGGACTTTGCTGTGGGAGCAGCGGCTGGACGTTTGCGTTTCTTGCTCCGGAGACTGCCGAGAGTGAAAAACCGTGGTTTTGAGGGTGGAGTCCACAGGAAAACAGAGAGGTCCAAAAGGTGTGGGGCATTTGAAGGGGTTCCTGGAGGCAGTGAGGACCAGCATGACTTTTCCCCCTGAGACCTTTGCTGTGGGAGCAGCGGCTGGACGTTTGCGTTTTTTGCTCCGGAGTGTGCCGAGAGTGAAAAATGGCGGTTTTGACGTTATAGTCCACAGGAAAGCAGAGAGGTCCAAAAGGTGTGGGGCATTTGAAGGGGTTCCCGGAGGCAGTGAGGACCAGCATGACTTTTCCGCCTTGGAACCTTTGCTGTGGGAGCAGCGGCTGGACGTTTGCGTTTTTTGATTTAGAGGCTGCCGTGGGTTAAAAACGGTGGTTTTGAGGCTAGAGTCCACAGGAAAGCAGAGAGGTCTAAAAGGTGTGGGGCATTTGAAGGGGTTCCCGGAGGTAGTGAGTACCAGCATGACTTTTCCCCCCTGAGACCTTTGCTGTGGGAGCAGCGGCTGGACTTTTGCATTTTTTGCTCCGGAGGCTGCCGAGAGTGAAAAACGGTGGTTTTGAGGGTGGAGTCCACAGGAAAGCAGAGAGGTCCAAAAGGTGTGGGGCATTTGAAGGGGTTCCCGGAGGCAGTGAGGACCAGCATGACTTTTCCTTGCTGGGCCCTTTCCTGTGGGAGCAGCGGCTAGACATTTGCGTTTTTTGCTACAGAGACTACCGAAGGTTAATAACGGTGGCTTTGAGGATGGAGTCCACAGGAAAGCAGAGAGGTCCAAAAGGTGTGGGGCATTTGAAGGGGTTCCCAGAGGCAGTGAGGACCAGCATGACTTCTCCTTGCTTGGGACTTTGCTGTGGGAGCAGCGGCTGGACGTTTGCGTTTTTTGCTCCCGAGTGTGCCGAGAGTGAAAAATGGCGGTTTTGAGGTTATAGTCCACAGGAAAGCAGAGAGGTCCAAAAGGTGTGGGGCATTTGAAGGGGTTCCCGGAGGCAGTGAGGACCAGCATGACTTTTCCCCCCTGAGACCTTTGCTGTGGGAGCAGCGGCTGGACGTTTGTGTTTTTTGCTCCGGAGGCTGCCGAGTGTGAAAAACGGTGGTTTTGAGGATGGAGTCCACAGGAAAACAGAGAGGTCCAAAAGGTGTGGGGCATTTGAAGGGGTTCCCGGAGGCAGTGAGGACCAGCATGACTTGTCCCCGCTGGGGCCTTTGCTGTGGGAGCAGCGGCTGGACTTTTGCGTTTTTTGCTCCAGAGACTACCGAGGGTTAATAACGGTGGTTTTGAGGATGGAGTCCACAGGAAAGCAGAGAGGTCCAAAAGGTGTGGGGCATTTGAAGGGGTTCCCGGAGGCAGTGAGGACCAGCATGACTTTTCCCCCCTGGAACCTTTGCTGTGGGAGCAGCGGCTGGGCGTTTGCGTTTTTTGCTCCGGAGGCTGCCGAGAGTGAAAAACGGTGGTTTTGAGGATGGAGTCCACAGGAAAACAGAGAGGTCCAAAAGGTGTGGGGCATTTGAAGGGGTTCCCGGAGGCAGTGAGGACCAGCATGACTTTTCCGCCTTGGAACCTTTGCTGTGGGAGCAGCGGCTGGACATTTGCGTTTTTTGCTCCGGAGGCTGCCGACAGTGAAAAACGGTGGTTTTGAGGCTAGAGTCCGTAGGGAAGCAGAGAGGGCCCAAGTGTGTGGGGCATTTGGAGGGCTTCCCGGAGGCAGTGAGGACCAGCATCACTTGTCCCCGCCTTGGAACCTTTACTGTGGGAGCAGCGGCTGAACGTTTGCGTTTTTTACTCCGGAGGCTTCCGAGAGTGAAAAACGGTGGTTTTGAGGCAATGAATTATGAAAATCACAAAATTTTTTCTTTGGCCTCCGGCCTCCACTTTTTTGGCCTCCACTTTTTTGGCCTCCACTTTTTTGGCCTCCACTTTTTTGGCCTCCACTTTTTTGGCCTCCACTTTTTTGGCCTCCACTTTTTTGGCCTCCACTTTTTTGGCCTCCACTTTTTTGGCCTCCACTTTTCCTCCTCTGGCCTCCACTTTCCGGCTTTTACTTTCTGGCCTCCGGCCTCCACCTTCCGGCCTCTATCTCCTGGCCTCCACCTTCCGGCCTCCACCTCCTAACTGTTGTTCCTGTTTTTCCATCTTTACGCCTTGCCCGTCCCCTCTTTCTCTCCCAGTGTTTCTACTTTCCCTTCCCCCCTTTCCTTTTTTCCCTCGTCCCCCCCTTTTTGTTTTTCCCCTGTCCCACTTTTCCTCCTTTTTGTTCTGCACTGTTCCGTCCCCCCTTTCCCCTCTCCTCCTTATTATTTTTTTATTTTTTAGTATAGAATCACACGCATACATTTCCACCTGAAGGGAAAGGGGGAGGGACAAGCCCTTTCCCGAGAACAGACAGCAGCTTTACTGCCACACTAACAATGGCTGCAAAATTTCTTCAGATGATTCAACACTCATTTGAAGTCTTCAAATACTTCTCATCTTTAAAGGAGGTGCCGCATGTCCACCTGAATCCTTCCTCTTTCTTCTGGCCTATTTGGTAATACGCTGAAATAGGATGATGCCATTTACGGCAGCCCAAGGTCCATTGTTGGGGTTGTATGCCTCAGAAGAGGGAGATTCATAGGGGACATTAGAAAACGTTACAATCTGGAAACATGGGTGGGAGCCATTGAAATAGAGAAAACCCTCTCATTTTACTATCTATTGACATATGACTATTTGTTTGCGTATAGCGAAGGTGTTCAAAATAAAAATCTACTCTACAAAAAACCTCCTCTATTACATAAAGGATTTTAGAATATAAAATATGTGTCCCACAGTCCGTTTTTACTTTTATTGTTCTCTCTCTGCCTGGCTCCCCGTCCCCATTCTTTAATTGCTCTGTCTCTCCCCTTCAGCTCATCGAGGTTTTTTGGTATGTTTCAGTTTATCTCTGTCTACCTCACTGCCCCCTTTTTTAATTCCTTCTTCTCTGCCTTGTGGCTCATTGCTCTTTTTTGTTTTGTGTGTTTTTTGTTGGTTTTTTTTTTTTTTTTTCATCTCTGTCAGCATGGTTTCCTGTTGCTTCCTTCTTCCTGGCCTGTAGCCCATCGCTGTTGCATTGGGTTTACCATGCGAGGTGTCGTTAGCTGGGGCGGGGGCTGCAGGGGTGGGTTCTGTGAGAAGACACCGGGTGTTGTTCCCATGTTGGGCACAGCCAGTTCCCACGCTGAGACGGATGTGCTGCTGGTTAAAGCTGAGCCCATCGGCAGCGCTGGTAGGAAGCAGAGCAGAGGTTCTCCTGCAGCCTGTGGTGAAGACCATGGTGAGGCAGGCTGTTCCCCTGCAGTCCAGGGAGGTCCAGGGTGGAGCCAACGTGCCCCTGCGGCGCGTGGAGGACCCGAGGCCGGAGCAGGTGGCTGTGCCTGAAGGAAGCCGAGAGCCTGTGCGAGACCTGCGGCCTCGTGGGAGGGACCCCCCACTGGAGCAGAAAAAGAGCCTGAGGAGGAAGGAGCCGCAACCCCCATGCCATGTCCCCTGCGTTGGTCAGGGGTGGGATGTAGAGAAGTCAGGAGAGAAGAGGCGCCCAGGAAAAGAGGGAGGGGTGGCAGGAAGGTGTTTTATTTTGCGTTTGTTCCTATTTGTCATTATTTGATTAACAGTAAGTTAAATTAATTTCCCCTCCTACCCTTCCCTCTCTGATTCCCCAAACTAATTTGAACTTCTTGCCCGTGTGGCTTGTGCTATGTCGCTTTTCAAATTGTCTTCCTACCTCTCCCTCCATGCAGCTCTGCGTACCTAGGTTTGAATTCTGGTGTATGATTCTTGTATCCCATCGCTTTCAAAATTTTCTGTCCTTGTCTCCCTCTAGCCGTCTCCCTGTCTGTAAATCCCCATTCTTCCCTCTCTTTCCTGCACCCAGGCACTCTTTTTCACTTTCTTTTTACATCTCCCTGTCCCTATTTTTTAGTTTTTGTCTATGTTTCGTGTACCATATTGCCTTTTGAGATTTTCTTTCAATGTCTACCTCTGTCCGGATCCCCGGTGTTATTTTTTATGTCTTGCCAATGTTTCTTTTCCCCCTGACACGGCAGAAATTTTCCCCGCCCCTTGTCTTGTCTCCGTCTTCTTGTCCTGCCGGTCCCTTTGGCCTCTGTCCTGCTCCCTGTCGCTCTTATTTGTTCCTCCATCTCTATGCCTGTTATTTTGCGCAGTCTGTCCGCTCTCCTCTCTCTACGTGGCTGTCCCACTCCCCACCCCTCTCTTGTTTGCAGCGTGCTGTTTTCTGCTTCCCTGTCTCACACCTCTTCTCTATGTCCCTCTGTCCTTCCTCCTGCTTTTCTCTTGCCTTTTCTCCCTCTGTCCTGTTGCGTTTGGGCACTGAGCCTTATAGCCAACTCACTGCTGGGATTTCTTGCGTACATTAATGAATAAACTTTTCCTGCCCCTTGTGTGCCCCTGGATGTGTTTGCATCCCCTGGGTGCAGAGGTCGTGGCTGGGGACAGGGGCAGGGGAGGGGGCGATGTGCTGTGGGGCTTTGGCAAGGGCCCCTGCTCCTGACGGGCTCCAGCTGTGGGCTGGGGCAGCCCAGGTGGGACCAGTGAGGTGATGGTGGGACGGGGCCAAGGGTTTAAAAAGGCTGCAGGTGGGGATGAGTGGGGGCAGCCTCAGGTGCAGCCAGTGAGGCTGAGGATGGGGCTGGCCCTGCTGTGCCAAGGGTCGGGGGCTGCCTGGGCACGCATGCCTGCTGGAGCTGGCTGAGGAGTGAAAAGAAGGGGGTTCCACAGGCGGCTGCCCCCAGCAAGGAGCGGACGGTCCCCACGGCGAGGAAGGATCACTCCCAGCCATTCCTGACAGCGCACACCACCAACTCACAGCTCCAGGACGTCGGTACCTCTGTCAGCTGCACATGTGAGCCACCGTGCCTCCGGGAAGCCTCGGGGGAGAGTTTAATAGCATGCTTTTTGTTTTTTCCATTCCATTTCGATGAATTCCCGACTTTACCGAAAATGGAAATTTGTGTTTTTCACTAATGTTGCTGTATACTGTGTAAGATGCTGATATAACTACTCTTTATAGGGCTGATGATGAGACTATCAAGCAGGGGTTCAGGTTAGCATCTTGTATGTGTCTGTCTATGGCGTTTCAGTATTTTTAAAGAAAGCAGAAGGGACATAAGGCATAGTGTATTTCAGGTGATGGGACCGCTCATTGCATTTCCCCTTCACCCTTCCCTGTCCCCTTTCCCTGTTTTCCCCCTTCTTCCCTGTGTTCCCCCGTTCCCCCCTTTTCCCTTTCTTTCCCGTTCTCCTCATCCCCCTTTACCCTTCTTTTCCTTGTCCCCTTTCCCCTTTCTTCCCTCCCGTCCCACCTTTCCCTCTTTCCCTTTATTCCCCCACCCCGTGTTCCCCCTTTCCTTTCCCTTTCTTCCACCCTGTCGCCCCTTTCCCCCTTTGCCTTTCTTTCCCCCTGTCCAATGTCCCCTATTTCCCCTTTTGTTCTACCTCCCCTGTTCCCTCATTATCCCTTATACCCCCCACCCCCCGTGCCCTTTCTTCCCCACACTACTGTCCCCCTTTCCCCCTTCCTTTCCCCTATGCCTCCTGTTTTGCTCTTTCCCTTCATCCTTGGTACCCCCTTTAATTCTTCCCCGTTGCCCCTTTCCCCGTCCTTTCCCTCTGCCCTTTCCCCCCCGTTGCCCCGTTCCTTCTTTTTCAATGACGCTCTCCCAATGTGTTCCATGCTCCCCCTTTCTCCCTTGTTCCCCCTTTCCTTCTCCTGCATCCCCCCTTTTCCCTACCCTTCTTTCTCAGTTCCCCCTACCATCTGTGTTCCGTGTCCCCCCTTCCCCATTTCCTCACCCCCCATCACCCCTTTTCTTTCTCCATTTTTCCTCCGTCCCATTTCTCCCTTTCTTTCCCCCACTCCATCCGCTGTCCCCCTCTTTCCACCTGTCTTGTCTCTCCTGTTCCAGGTCCCCCCTCTCTCTTTCTACCTCCCTTTCTTTCTGTTTTTCCATCTTCACACCTCGCCCGCCCCCCCTTCATTGTTTCTGCCCTGCTGCTCCCCTTTCTTCTTTTTTTTTTCCCCCAGCTGTCTCCTCTTTTCTCCTTTCTTGGCTCCCCCTTTTCCCCCTCATTCCCACGTTGAACCCTCCCCCCCCACTCCAATCCCCCTCCTCACATGGCCCTTGTGATCTCGCAGGTCTTCTTGCCCGACAGTGACTTCCATCCCGGCATGATTCTTCTTGCTGAGAGTTTTCCCTCACCTTTGAGGCACATTGTTTGTAGTGTTCTGTGTAGTATCTGTGCATGTGCGCGTGGCTCGGAGTCACCCCGCCCAGGGGTGTAGAGTCAGGAGTAGGTGGGATACCTTTAAGAGTATACGGTTTATATTTTGATGTGTCGAGGCAAAAGCGGTAAAATCATTTCGGACCGAGTAGCTGTGAGTGGGTTTTGCGAACAGGTTTTTCATTAACGCTTCCTGGGGAAGGGCAGAGCTCTGCAGGAGGGGCCATTCAGCGCTGGCGCCAGAGACTGCATCTCAGACGAAAGGAGGCTGCCGAGAGTGAAAAATGGTGGTTTTGAGGATGGAGTCCACAGGAAAGCAGAGAGGTCCAAAAGGTGTGGGGCATTTGAAGGGGTTCCCGGAGGCAGAGAGGACCAGCATGACTTTTACCCGCTGGGGCCTTTGCTGTGGGAGCAGCGGCTGGACGTTTGCGTTTTTTGCTACAGAGACTACCGAGAGGTAATAACGGTGGTTTTGAGGATGGATTCCACAGGAAAGCAGAGAGGTCCAAAAGGTGTGGGGCATTTGAAGGGGTTCCCGGAGGCAGTGAGGACCAGCATGACTTGTCCCCGCTGGGGCCTTTGCTGTGGGAGCAGCGGCTGGATGTTTGTGTTTTTTGCTCCGGAGGCTGCCGAGAGTGAAAAACGGTGGTTTTGAGGATGGAGTCCGTAGGGAAGCAGAGAGGGCCCAAGTGTGTGGGGCATATGAAGGGGTTCTCGGAGGCAGTGAGGACCAGCATGACTTTTCTGCCTTGGAACGTTTGCTGCGGGAGTAGCGGCTGGACGTTTGCGTTTTTTGTTACAGAGACTACCGAGGGTTAAAAACGGTGGTTTTGAGTATGGATTCAACAGGAAAACAGAGAGGTCCAAAAGGTGTGGGGCATTTGAAGGGGTTCCTGGAGGCAGTGAGGACCAGCATGACTTTTCCGCCTTGGAAGCTTTGCTGTCGGAGCAGCGGCTGGACGTTTGCGTTTTTTGCTCCGGAGGCTGCCGAGAGTGAAAAACGGTGGTTTTGAGGATGGATTCACAGGAAAGCAGAGAGGTCCAAAAGGTGTGGGGCATTTGAAGGGGTTCCCGGAGGCAGTGAGGACCAGCATGACTTTTACGCCTTGGAAGCTTTGCTGTGGGAGCAGCGGCTGGACGTTTGCGTTTTTTGCTCCGGAGGCTGCCGAGAGTGAAAAACGGTGGTTTTGAGGATGGAGTCCAAAGGAAAACAGAGAGGTCCAAAAGGTGTGGGGCATTTGAAGGGGTTCCCGGAGGCAGTGAGGACCAGCATGACTTTTCCCCGCTGGGGCCTTTGCTGTGGGAGCAGCGGCTGGACATTTGCGTCGTTTGCTCCAGAGACTACCGAGGGTTAATAACGGTGGTTTTGAGGATGGAGTCCACGGGAAAGCAGAGAGGTCCAAAAGGTGTGGGGCATTTGAAGGGGTTCCCGGAGGCAGTGAGGACCAGCATGACTTTTCCCCGCTGGGGCCTTTGCTGTGGGAGCAGCGGCTGGACGTTTGCGTTTTTTGCTCCGGAGGCTGCCGAGAGTGAAAAGCGGTGGTTTTGAGGATGGAGTCCACAGGAAAGCAGAGAGGTCTAAAAGGTGTGGGGCATTTGAAGGGGTTCCCGGAGGCAGTGAGGACCAGCATGACTTTTCCCCCCTGAGACCTTTGCTGTGGGAGCAGCGGCTGTACGTTTGCGTTTTTTGCTCCAGAGGCTGCCGAGAGTGAAAAACGGTGGTTTTGAGGATGGAGTCCACAGGAAAACAGAGAGGTCCAAAAGGTGTGGGGCATTTGAAGGGGTTCCCGGAGGCAGTGAGGACCAGCATGACTTTTCCCCGCTGGGGCCTTTGCTGTGGGACCAGCGGCTGGACGTTTTCGTTTTTTGCTACAGAGACTACCGAGGGTTAATAACGGTGGTTTTGAGGCTAGAGTCCACAGGAAAGCAGAGAGGTCCAAAAGGTGTGGGGCATTTGAAGGGGTTCCCGGAGGCAGTGAGGACCAGCATGACTTTTCCCCACTGGGGCCTTTGCTGTGGGAGCAGCGGCTGGATGTTTGCGTTTTTTGCTCCGGAGGCTGCCGAGAGTGAAAAACAGTGGTTTTGAGGATGGAGTCCACAGGAAAACAGAGAGGTCCAAAAGGTGTGGGGCATTTGAAGGGGTTCCCGGAGGCAGTGAGGACCAGCATGACTTTTCCCCGCTGGGGCCTTTGCTGTGGGAGCAGCGGCTGGACATTTGCGTTGTTTGCTCCAGAGACTACCGAGGGTTAATAACGGTGGTTTTGAGGATGGAGTCCACGGGAAAGCAGAGAGGTCCAAAAGGTGTGGGGCATTTGAAGGGGTTCCCGGAGGCAGTGAGGGCCAGCATGACTTTTCCCCGCTGGGGCCTTTGCTGTGGGAGCAGCGGCTGGACGTTTGCGTTTTTTGCTCCGGAGGCTGCCGAGAGTGAAAAGCGGTGGTTTTGAGGATGGAGTCCACAGGAAAGCAGAGAGGTCCAAAAGGTGTGAGACATATGAAGGGGTTCCCGGAGGCAGTGAGGACCAGCATGACTTTTCCCCGCTGGGGCCTTTGCTGTGGGAGCAGCGGCTGGACGTTTGCGTTTTTTGCTCCAGAGGCTGCCGAGAGTGAAAAACGGTGGTTTTGAGGATGGAGTCCACAGGAAAACAGAGAGGTCCAAAAGGTGTGGGGCATTTGAAGGGGTTCCCGGAGGCAGTGAGGACCAGCATGACTTTTCCCCGCTGGGGCCTTTGCTGTAGGAGCAGCGGCTGGACGTTTGCGTTTCTTGCTCCGGAGGCTGCCGAGAGTGAAAAGCGGTGGTTTTGAGGATGGAGTCCACAGGAAAGCAGAGAGGTCCAAAAGGTGTGGGGCATTTGAAGGGGTTCCCGGAGGCAGTGAGGACCAGCATGACTTTTCCCCCCTGAGACCTTTGCTGTGGGAGCAGCGGCTGGACGTTTGTGTTTTTTGCTCCGGACGCTGCCGAGAGTGAAAAACAGTGATTTTTACGATAGAGTCCACGGGAAAGCAGAGAGGTCCAAAAGGTGTGGGGCATTTGAAGGGGTTCCCGGAGGCAGTGAGGACCAGCATGACTTTTCCCCGCTGGGGCCTTTGCTGTGGGAGCAGCGGCTGGACGTTTGTGTTTTTTGCTCCGGACGCTGCCAAGAGTGAAAAAAAGTGATTTTTACGATAGAGTCCACAGGAAAGCAGAGAGGTCCAAAAGGTGTGGGGCATTTGAAAGGGTTCCCGGAGGCAGTGAGGACCAGCATGACTTTTCACCCCTGAGACCTTTGTTGTGGGAGCAGCGGCTGGACGTTTGTGTTTTTTGCTCCGGACGCTGCCGAGAGTGAAAAACAGTGATTTTGAGGATAGAGTCCACAGGAAAGCAGAGAGGTCCAAAAGATGTGGGGAATTTGAAGGGGTTCCCGGAGGCAATGAGGACCAGCATGACTTTTCCCCGCTGGGGCCTTTGCTGTGGGACCAGCGGCTGGACGTTTGCGTTTTTTGCTACAGAGACTACCGAGGGTTAATAACGCTGGTTTTGAGGCTAGATTCCACAGGAAAGCAGAGAGGTCCAAAAGGTGTGGGGCATTTGAAGGGGTTCCCGGAGGCAGTGAGGACCAGCATGACTTTTCCCCACTGGGGCCTTTGCTGTGGGAGCAGCGGCTGGACGTTTGCGTTTTTTGCTCCGGAGGCTGCCGAGAGTGAAAAACGGTGGTTTTGAGGATGGAGTCCACAGGAAAACAGAGAGGTCCAAAAGGTGTGGGGCATTTGAAGGGGTTCCCGGAGGCAGTGAGGACCAGCATGACTTTTCCCCGCTGGGGCCTTTGCTGTGGGAGCAGCGGCTGGACATTTGCGTTGTTTGCTCCAGAGACTACCGAGGGTTAATAACGGTGGTTTTGAGGATGGAGTCCACAGGAAAGCAGAGAGGTCCAAAAGGTGTGGGGCATTTGAAGGGGTTCCCGGAGGCAGTGAGGACCAGCATGACTTTTCCCCGCTGGGGCCTTTGCTGTGGGAGCAGCGGCCTGACGTTTGCGTTTTTTGCTCCGGAGGCTGCCGAGAGTGAAAAACGGTGGTTTTGACGATAGATTCCACAGGAAAGCAGAGAGGTCCAAAAGGTGTGGGGCATTTGAAGGGGTTCCCGGAGGCAGTGAGGACCAGCATGACTTTTACCCGCTGGGGCCTTTGCTGTGGGAGCAGCGGCTGGACGTTTACGTTTTTTGCTACAGAGACTACCGAGAGGTAATAACGGTGGTTTTGAGGATGGATTCCACAGGAAAGCAGAGAGGTCCAAAAGGTGTGGGGCATTTGAAGGGGTTCCCGGAGGCAGTGAGGACCAGCATGACTTTTCCCCGCTTGGGCCTTTGCTGTGGGAGCAGCGGCTGGACGTTTGTGTTTTTTGCTCCGGACGCTGCCGAGAGTGAAAAACAGTGATTTTTACGATAGAGTCCACAGGAAAGGAGAGAGGTCCAAAAGGTGTGGGGCATTTGAAGGGCTTCCCGGAGGCAGTGAGGACCAGCATGACTGTTCCCCGCTGGGGCCTTTGCTGTGGGAGCAGCGGCTGTACGTTTGCGTTTTTTGCTCCAGAGGCTGCCGAGAGTGAAAAACGGTGGTTTTGAGGATGGAGTCCACAGGAAAACAGAGAGGTCCAAAAGGTGTGGGGCATTTGAAGGGGTTCCCGGAGGCAGTGAGGACCAGCATGACTTTTCCCCGCTGGGGCCTTTGCTGTGGGACCAGCGGCTGGACGTTTTCGTTTTTTGCTACAGAGACTACCGAGGGTTAATAACCGTGGTTTTGAGGCTAGAGTCCACAGGAAAGCAGAGAGGTCCAAAAGGTGTGGGGCATTTGAAGGGGTTCCCGGAGGCAGTGAGGACCAGCATGACTTTTCCCCACTGGGGCCTTTGCTGTGGGAGCAGCGGCTGGATGTTTGCGTTTTTTGCTCCGGAGGCTGCCGAGAGTGAAAAACAGTGGTTTTGAGGATGGAGTCCACAGGAAAACAGAGAGGTCCAAAAGGTGTGGGGCATTTGAAGGGGTTCCCGGAGGCAGTGAGGACCAGCATGACTTTTCCCCGCTGGGGCCTTTGCTGTGGGAGCAGCGGCTGGACATTTGCGTTGTTTGCTCCAGAGACTACAGAGGGTTAATAACGGTGGTTTTGAGGATGGAGTCCACGGGAAAGCAGAGAGGTCCAAAAGGTGTGAGACATATGAAGGGGTTCCCGGAGGAAGTGAGGACCAGCATGACTTTTCCCCGCTGGGGCCTTTGCTGTGGGAGCAGCGGCTGGACGTTTGCGTTTTTTGCTCCAGAGGCTGCCGAGAGTGAAAAACGGTGGTTTTGAGGATGGAGTCCACAGGAAAACAGAGAGGTCCAAAAGGTGTGGGGCATTTGAAGGGGTTCCCGGAGGCAGTGAGGACCAGCATGACTTTTCCCCGCTGGGGCCTTTGCTGTAGGAGCAGCGGCTGGACGTTTGCGTTTCTTGCTCCGGAGGCTGCCGAGAGTGAAAAGCGGTGGTTTTGAGGATGGAGTCCACAGGAAAGCAGAGAGGTCCAAAAGGTGTGGTGCATTTCAAGGGGTTCCCGGAGGCAGTGAGGACCAGCATGACTTTTCACCCCTGAGACCTTTGTTGTGGGAGCAGCGGCTGGACGTTTGTGTTTTTTGCTCCGGACGCTGCCGAGAGTGAAAAACAGTGATTTTGAGGATAGAGTCCACAGGAAAGCAGAGAGGTCCAAAAGGTGTGGGGCATTTGAAGGGGTTCCCGGAGGCAATGAGGACCAGCATGACTTTTCCCCGCTGGGGCCTTTGCTGTGGGACCAGCGGCTGGACGTTTGCGTTTTTTGCTACAGAGACTACCGAGGGTTAATAACGCTGGTTTTGAGGCTAGATTCCACAGGAAAGCAGAGAGGTCCAAAAGGTGTGGGGCATTTGAAGGGGTTCCCGGAGGCAGTGAGGACCAGCATGACTTTTCCCCACTGGGGCCTTTGCTGTGGGAGCAGCGGCTGGACGTTTGCGTTTTTTGCTCCGGAGGCTGCCGAGAGTGAAAAACGGTGGTTTTGAGGATGGAGTCCACAGGAAAACAGAGAGGTCCAAAAGGTGTGGGGCATTTGAAGGGGTTCCTGGAGGCAGTGAGGACCAGCATGACTTTTCCCCACTGGGGCCTTTGCTGTGGGAGCAGCGGCTGGACATTTGCGTTGTTTGCTCCAGAGACTACCGAGGGTTAATAACGGTGGTTTTGAGGATGGAGTCCACAGGAAAGCAGAGAGGTCCAAAAGGTGTGGGGCATTTGAAGGGGTTCCCGGAGGCAGTGAGGACCAGCATGACTTTTCCCCGCTGGGGCCTTTGCTGTGGGAGCAGCGGCCTGACGTTTGCGTTTTTTGCTCCGGAGGCTGCCGAGAGTGAAAAACGGTGGTTTTGACGATGGATTCCACAGGAAAGCAGAGAGGTCCAAAAGGTGTGGGGCATTTGAAGGGGTTCCCGGAGGCAGTGAGGACCAGCATGACTTTTACCCGCTGGGGCCTTTGCTGTGGGAGCAGCGGCTGGACGTTTACGTTTTTTGCTACAGAGACTACCGAGAGGTAATAACGGTGGTTTTGAGGATGGATTCCACAGGAAAGCAGAGAGGTCCAAAAGGTGTGGGGCATTTGAAGGGGTTCCCGGAGGCAATGAGGACCAGCATGAATTTTCCCCACTGGGGCCTTTGCTGTGGGAGCAGCGGCTGGACATTTGCGTTGTTTGCTCCAGAGACTACCGAGGGTTAATAACGGTGGTTTTGAGGATGGAGTCCACGGGAAAGCAGAGAGGTCCAAAAGGTGTGGGGCATTTGAAGGGGTTCCCGGAGGCAGTGAGGACCAGCATGACTTTTCCCCGCTTGGGCCTTTGCTGTGGGAGCAGCGGCTGGACGTTTGTGTTTTTTGCTCCGGACGCTGCCGAGAGTGAAAAACAGTGATTTTTACGATAGAGTCCACAGGAAAGGAGAGAGGTCCAAAAGGTGTGGGGCATTTGAAGGGCTTCCCGGAGGCAGTGAGGACCAGCATGACTTTTCCCCGCTGGGGCCTTTGCTGTGGGAGCAGCGGCTGGATGTTTGCGTTTTTTGCTCCGGAGGCTGCCGAGAGTGAAAAACAGTGGTTTTGAGGATGGAGTCCACAGGAAAACAGAGAGGTCCAAAAGGTGTGGGGCATTTGAAGGGGTTCCCGGAGGCAGTGAGGACCAGCATGACTTTTCCCCGCTGGGGCCTTTGCTGTGGGAGCAGCGGCTGGACATTTGAGTTGTTTGCTCCAGAGACTACCGAGGGTTAATAACGGTGGTTTTAAGGATGGTGTCCACGGGAAAGCAGAGAGGTCCAAAAGGTGTGGGGCATTTGAAGGGGTTCCTGGAGGCAGTGAGGACCAGCATGACTTTTCCCCGCTGGGGCCTTTGCTGTGGGAGCAGCGGCTGGACGTTTGCGTTTTTTGCTCCGGAGGCTGCCGAGAGTGAAATGCGGTGGTTTTGAGGATGGAGTCCACAGGAAAGCAGAGAGGTCCAAAAGGTGTGGGGCATTTGAAGGGGTTCCCGGAGGCAGTGAGGACCAGCATGACTTTTCTGCCTTGGAACATTTGCTGTGGGAGCAGCGGCTGGACGTTTGTGTTTTTTGCTCCGGAGGCTGCCGAGAGTGAAAAACAGTGATTTTTACGATAGAGTCTACAGGAAAGCAGAGAGGTCCAAAAGGTGTGGGGCATTTGAAGGGGTTCCCGGAGGCAGTGAGGACCAGCATGACTGTTCCCCGCTGGGGCCTTTGCTGTGGGAGCAGCGGCTGGACATTTGCGTTTTTTGCTCCGGAGGCTGCCGAGAGTGAAAAACGGTGGTTTTGAGGATGGAGTCCACAGGAAAACAGAGAGGTCCAAAAGGTGTGGGGCATTTGAAGGGGTTCCCGGAGGCAGTGAGGACCAGCATGACTTTTCCCCGCTGGGGCCTTTGCTGTGGGACCAGCGGCTGGACGTTTGCGTTTTTTGCTACAGAGACTACCGAGGGTTAATAACGGTGGTTTTGAGGATGGATTCCAGAGGAAAGTAGAGAGGTCCAAAAGGTGTAGGGCATTTGAAGGGGTTCCCAAAGGCAGTGAGGACCAGCATGACTTTTCCGCCTTGGAACCTTTGCTGTGGGAGCAGCGGCTAGACGTTTGCGTTTTTTGCTCCGCATGATGCCGAGAGTGAAAAACAGTGGTTTTGAGGATGGAGTCCACAGGAAAACAGAGAGGTCCAAAAGGTGTGGGGCATTTGAAGGGGTTCCCGGAGGTAGTGAGGACCAGCATGACTTTTCCCCCCTGAGACCTTTGCTGTGGGAGCAGCAGCTGGATGTTTGTGTTTTTTGCTAGGGAGGCTGCCGAGAGTGAAAAACAATGATTTTGAGGTTAGAGTCCACAGGAAAGCAGAGAGGTCCAAAAGGTGTGGGGCATTTGAAGGGGTTCCCGGAGGCAGTGAGGACCAGCATGACTTGTCCCCGCTGGGGCCTTTGCTGTGGGAGCAGCGGCTAGACGTTTGCGCTTTTTGCTCCGGAGGCTGCCGAGAGTGAAAAACGGTGGTTTTGAGGATGCATTTCACAGGAAAGCAGAGAAGTCCAAAAGGTGTGGGGCATTTGAAGGGGTTCCTGGAGGCAGTGAGGACCAGAATGACTTTTCCCTGCTGGAGCCTTTTCTGTGGGACCAGCGGCTGGACGTTTGCGTTTTTTGCTACGGAGCCTACCGAGGGTTAATAACGGTGGTTTTGAGGATGGATTCCACAGGAAAGCAGAGAGGTCCAAAAGGTGTGGGGCATTTGAAGGGGTTCCCAGAGGCAGTGAGGACCAGCTTGACTTGTCCCCGCTGGGGCCTTTGCTGTGGGACCAGCGGCTGGACGTTTGCGTTTTTTGCTACGGAGCCTACCGAGGGTTAATAACGGTGTTTTTGAGGCTAGAGTCCACAGGAAAGCAGAGAGGTCCAAAAGGTGTGGGGCATTTGAAGGGGTTCTCGGAGGCAGTGAGGACCAGCATGACTTTTCTGCCTTGGAACGTTTGCTGCGGGAGCAGCGGCTGGACGTTTGCGTTTTTTGTTACAGAGACTACCGAGGTTTAAAAACGGTGGTTTTGAGGATGGATTCCACAGGAAAACAGAGAGGTCCAAAAGGTGTGGGGCATTTGAAGGGGTTCCTGGAGGCAGTGAGGACCAGCATGACTTTTCCGCCTTGGAAGCTTTGCTGTCGGAGCAGCGGCTGGACGTTTGCGTTTTTTACTCCGGAGGCTGCAGAGAGTGCAAAACGGTGGTTTTGAGGATGGAGTCCACAGGAAAGCAGAGAGGTCCAAAAGGTGTGGGGCATTTGAAGGGGTTCCCGGAGGCAGTGAGGACCAGCATGACTTTTCCCCGCTGGGGCCTTTGCTGTGGGAGCAGCGGCTGGACGTTTGCGTTTTTTGCTCCGGAGGCTGCCGCGAGTGCAAAACGGTGGTTTTGAGGATGGAGTCCACAGGAAAGCAGAGAGGTCCAAAAGGTGTGGGGCATTTGAAGGGGTTCCCGGAGGCAGTGAGGACCAGCATGACTTTTCCCCGCTGGGGCCTTTGCTGTGGGAGCAGCGGCTGGACATTTGCGTTGTTTGCTCCAGAGACTACCGAGGGTTAATAACGGTGGTTTTGAGGATGGAGTCCACGGGAAAGCAGAGAGGTCCAAAAGGTGTGGGGCATTTGAAGGGGTTCCCGGAGGCAGTGAGGACCAGCATGACTTTTCCCCGCTGGGGCCTTTGCTGTGGGAGCAGCGGCTGGACGTTTGCGTTTTTTGCTCCGGAGGCTGCCGAGAGTGAAAAGCGGTGGTTTTGAGGATGGAGTCCACAGGAAAGCAGAGAGGTCTAAAAGGTGTGGGGCATTTGAAGGGGTTCCCGGAGGCAGTGAGGACCAGCATGACTTTTCCCCCCTGAGACCTTTGCTGTGGGAGCAGCGGCTGGACGTTTGCGGTTTTTGCTCCGGACGCTGCCGAGAGTGAAAAACAGTGATTTTTACGATAGAGTCCACAGGAAAGCAGAGAGGTCCAAAAGGTGTGGGGCATTTGAAGGGGTTCCCGGAGGCAGTGAGGACCAGCATGACTTTTCCCCGCTGGGGCCTTTGCTGTGGGACCAGCGGATGGACGTTTTCGTTTTTTGCTACAGAGACTACCGAGGGTTAATAACGGTGGTTTTGAGGCTAGAGTCCACAGGAAAGCAGAGAGGTCCAAAAGGTGTGGGGCATTTCAAGGGGTTCCCGGAGGCAGTGAGGACCAGCATGACTTTTCCCCGCTGGGGCCTTTGCTGTGGGAGCAGCAGCTGGACGTTTGCGTTTTTTGCTCCGGAGGCTGCCGAGAGTGAAAAACGGTGGTTTTGAGGATGGAGTCCACAGGAAAACAGAGAGGTCCAAAAGGTGTGGGGCATTTGAAGGGGTTCCCGGAGGCAGTGAGGACCAGCATGACTTTTCCCCGCTGGGGCCTTTGCTGTGGGAGCAGCGGCTTGACATTTGCGTTGTTTGCTCCAGAGACTACCGAGGGTTAATAACGGTGGTTTTGAGGATGGAGTCCACGGGAAAGCAGAGAGGTCCAAAAGGTGTGGGGCATTTGAAGGGGTTCCCGGAGGCAGTGAGGACCAGCATGACTTTTCCCCCCTGAGACCTTTGCTGTGGTAGCAGCGGCTGGACGTTTGTGTTTTTTGCTCCGGACGCTGCCGAGAGTGAAAAACAGTGATTTTTACGATAGAGTCCACAGGAAAGCAGAGAGGTCCAAAAGGTGTGGGGCATTTGAAGGGGTTCCCGGAGGCAGTGAGGACCAGCATGACTTTTCCGCCTTGGAACCTTTGCTGTGGGAGCAGCGGCTAGACGTTTGCGTTTTTTGCTCCGCATGATGCCGAGAGTGAAAAACAGTGGTTTTGAGGATGGAGTCCACAGGAAAACAGAGAGGTCCAAAAGGTGTGGGGCATTTGAAGGGGTTCCCGGAGGCAGTGAGGACCAGCATGACTTGTCCCCGCTGGGGCCTTTGCTGTGGGAGCAGCGGCAAGACGTTTGCGCTTTTTACTCCGGAGGCTGCCGAGAGTGAAAAACGGTGGTTTTGAAGATGCATTTCACAGGAAAGCAGAGAAGTCCAAAAGGTGTGGAGCATTTGAAGGGGTTCCTGGAGGCAGTGAGGACCAGAATGACTTTTCCCTGCTGGAGCCTTTGCTGTGGGACCAGCGGCTGGACGTTTGCGTTTTTTGCTTTACAGGCTGCCGTGTGTTAAAAACGGTGGTTTTGAGGCTAGAGTGCACAGGAAAGCAGAGAGGTCCAAAAGGTGTGGGGCATTTGAAGGGGTTCCCGGAGGCAGTGAGGACCAGCATGACTTTTCCCCCCTGAGACCTTTGCTGTGGGAGCAGCGGCTGGACGTTTGTGTTTTTTGCTCCGGAGGCTGCCGAGAGTGAAAAACAGTGATTTTGAGGTTAGAGTCCACAGGAAAGCAGAGAGGTACAAAAGGTGTGGGGCATTTGAAGGGGTTCCCAGAGGCAGTGAGGACCAGCATGACTTTTCCCCCCTGAGAACTTTGCTGTGGGAGCAGCAGCTGGACGTTTGCGTTTTTTGCTCCGGAGGCTGCCGAGAGTGAAAAACGGTGGTTTTGAGGATGGAGTCTAAAGGAAAACAGAGAGGTCCAAAAGGTGTGGGGCATTTGAAGGGGTTCCCGGAGGCAGTGAGGACCAGCATGACTTTTCCCCGCTGGGGCCTTTGCTGTGGGAGCAGCGGCTAGACGTTTGCGCTTTTTGCTCTGGAGGCTGCCGAGAGTGAAAAACGGTGGTTTTTGAGGATGCATTTCACAGCAAAGCAGAGAAGTCCAAAAGGTGTGGGGCATTTGAAGGGGTTCCCGGAGGCAGTGAGGACCAGCATGACTTTTCCGCCTTGGAACCTTTGCTGTGGGAGCAGTGGCTGGACGTTTGCGTTTTTTGCTACAGAGACTACCGAGGGTTTAAAACTGTGGTTTTGAGAATGGATTCCACAGGAAAGCAGAGAGGTCCAAAAGGTGTGGTGCATTTCAAGGGGTTCCCGGAGGCAGTGAGGACCAGCATGACTTTTCCCTGCTGGGGCCTTTGCTGTGGGAACAGCGGCTGGACGTTTGCGTTTTTTGCTACAGAGACTACCGAGGTTTAATAACGGTGGTTTTGAGGATGGATTCCACAGGAAAGCAGAGAGGTCCAAAAGGTGTGGGGCATTTGAAGGGCTTCCCAGAGGCAGTGAGGACCAGCATGACTTGTACCCGCTGGGGCCTTTGCTGTGGGAGCAGCGGCTAGACGTTTGCGTTTTTTGCTCCGGAGGATGCCGAGAGTGAAAAACAGTGGCTTTGAGGATGGAGTCCACAGGAAAACAGAGAGGTCCAAAAGGTGTGGGGCATTTGAAGGGGTTCCCGGAGGCAGTGAGGACCAGCATGACTTTTCCCCCCTGAGACCTTTGCTGAGGGAGCAGCGGCTGGACGTTTGCGTTTTTTGCTACAGAGACTACCGAGGGTTAAAAACTGTGGTTTTGATGATGGATTCCACAGGAAAGCAGAAAGGTCCAAAAGGTGTGGGGCATTTGAAGGGGTTCTCGGAGGCAGTGAGGACCAGCATGACTTTTCCGCCTTGGAACCTTTGCTGTGGGAGCAGCGGCTGGACGTTGGTGTTTTTTGCTCCGGAGTGTGCCGAGAGTGAAAAATGGCGTTTTTGACGTTATAGTCCACAGGAAAGCAGAGAGGTCCAAAAGGTGTGGGGCATTTGAAGGGGTTCCCGGAGGCAGTGAGGACCAGCATAACTTTTCCGCCTTGGAACCTTTGCTGTGGGAGCAGCGGCTGGACGTTTGCGTTTTTTGCTTTACAGGCTGCCGTGTGTTAAGAACGGTGGTTTTGAGCCTAGAGTCCACAGGAAAGCAGAGAGGTCCAAAAGGTGTGGGGCATTTGAAGGGGTTCCCGGAGGCAGTGAGGACCAGCATGACTTTTCCCCAATGGGGCCTTTGCTGTGGGAGCAGCGGCTGGACGTTTGCGTTTTTTGCTCCGGAGGCTGCCGAGAGTGAAAAGCGGTGGTTTTGAGCATGGAGTCCACAGGAAAGCAGAGAGGTCCAAAAGGTGTGGGGAATTTGAAGGGGTTCCCGGAGGCAGTGAGGACCAGCATGACTTTTCCCCCCTGAGACCTTTGCTGTGGGAGCAGCGGCTGGACGTTTGTGTTTTTTGCTCCGGACGCTGCCGAGAGTGAAAAACAGTGGTTTTGAGGATGGAGTCCACAGGAAAGCAGAGAGGTCCAAAAGGTGTGGGGCATTTGAAGGGGTTCCCGGAGGCAGTGAGGACCAGCATGACTTTTCCCCGCTGGGGACTTTGCTGTGGGAGCAGCGGCTGGACATTTGCGTTTTTTGCTCCGGAGGCTGCCGAGAGTGAAAAACGGTGGTTTTGAGGATGGAGTCCACAGGAAAACAGAGAGGTCCAAAAGGTGTGGGGCATTTGAAGGGGTTCCCGGAGGCAGTGAGGACCAGCATGACTTTTCCACCTTGGAACCTTTGCTGTGGGAGCAGCGGCTGGACGTTTGCGTTGTTTGCTTTACAGGCTGCCGTGTGTTAAAAACGGTGGTTTTGAGGCTAGAGTCCACAGGAAAGCAGAGAGGTCCAAAAGGTGTGGGGCATTTGAAGGGGTTCCCGGAGGCAGTGAGGACCAGCATGACTTTTTCCCAATGGGGCCTTTGCTGTGGGAGCAGCGGCTGGACGTTTGCGTTTTTTGTTCCGGAGGCTGCTGAGAGTGAAAAGCGGTCGTTTTGAGCATAGAGTCCACAGGAAAGCAGAGTCGTCCAAAAGGTGTGGGGCATTTGAAGGGGTTCCCGGAGGCAGTGAGGACCAGCATGACTTTTCCCCCCTGAGACCTTTCCTGTGGGAGCAGCGGCTGGAAGTTTGTGTTTTTTGCTCCGGAGGCTGCCGAGAGTGAAAAACAGTGATTTTGAGGTTAGAGTCCACAGGAAAACAGAGAGGTCCAAAAGGTGTGGGGCATTTCAAGGGGTTCCCGGAGGCAGTGAGGACCAGCATGACTTTTTCCCAATGGGGCCTTTGCTGTGGGAGCAGTGGCTGGACGTTTGCGTTTTTTGTTCCGGAGGCTGCTGATAGTGAAAAGCGGTGGTTTTGAGCATAGAGTCCACAGCAAAGCAGAGAGGTCCAAAAGGTGTGGGGCATTTGAAGGGGTTCCCAGGGACAGTGAGGACCAGCATGACTTTTCCCCGCTGGGGCCTTTGCTGTGGGAGCAGCGGCTGGACATTTGCGTTTTTTGCTACAGAGACTACCGAGGGTTAATAACGGTGGTTTTGAGGATGGATTCCACAGGAAAGCAGAGAGGTCCAAAAGGTGTGGGGCATTTGAAGGGGTTCCCGGAGGCAGTGAGGACCAGCAAGACTTGCCCCGCTGGGGCCTTTGCTGTGGGAGCAGCGGCTAGACGTTTGCGTTTTTTGCTCCGGACGCTGCCGAGAGTGAAAAACAGTGGTTTTGAGGATGGAGTCCACAAGAAAACAGAGAGGTCCAAAAGGTGTGGGGCATTTGAAGGGGTTCCCGGAGGCAGTGAGGACCAGCATGACTTTTCCCCCCTGAGATCTTTGCTGTGGGAGCAGCGGCTGGACGTTTGTGTTTTTTGCTCCGGAGTGTGCCGAGAGTGAGAAATGGCGGTTTTGAGGTTATAGTCCACAGGAAAGCAGAGAGGTCCAAAAGGTGTGGGGCATTTGAAGGGGTTCCCGGAGGCAGTGAGGACCAGCATAACTTTTCCGCCTTGGAACCTTTGCTGTGGGAGCAGCGGCTGGACGTTTGCGTTTTTTGCTTTACAGGCTGCCGTGTGTTAAAAACGGTGGTTTTGAGCCTAGAATCCATAGGAAAGCAGAGAGGTCTAAAAGGTGTGGGGCATTTGAAGGGGTTCCCGGAGGCAGTGAGGACCAGCATGACTTTTCCCCAATGGGGCCTTTGCTGTGGGAGCAGCGGCTGGACGTTTGCGTTTTTTGCTCCGGAGGCTGCCGAGAGTGAAAAGCGGTGGTTTTGAGCATGGAGTCCACAGGAAAGCAGAGAGGTCCAAAAGGTGTGGGGCATTTGAAGGGGTTCCCGGAGCCAGTGAGGACCAGCATGACTTTTCCCCCCCGAGACCTTTGCTGTGGGAGCAGCGGCTGGACGTTTGTGTTTTTTGCTCCGGACGCTGCTGAGAGTGAAAAACAGTGATTTTTAGGATAGAGTCCACAGGAAAGCAGAGAGTTCCAAAAGGTGTGGGGCATTTGAAGGGGTTTCCGGAGGCAGTGAGGACCAGCATGACTTTTCTTGCTGGGGCCTTTGCTTTGGGAGCAGCGGCTGGACATTTGCGTTTTTTGCTCCGGAGGCTGCCGAGAGTGAAAAACGGTGGTTTTGAGGATGGAGTCCACAGGAAAACAGAGAGGTCCAAAAGGTGTGGGGCATTTGAAGGGGTTCCCAGAGGCAGTGAGGACCAGCATGACTTTTCCACCTTGGAACCTTTGCTGTGGGAGCAGCGGCTGGACGTTTGCGTTGTTTGCTTTACAGGCTGCCGTGTTATAAAAACGGTGGTTTTGAGGCTAGTGTCCACAGGAAAGCAGAGAGGTCCAAAAGGTGTGGGGCATTTGAAGGGGTTCCCGGAGGCAGTGAGGACCAGCATGACTTTTCCCCGCTGGGGCCTTTGCTGTGGGACCAGCGGCTGGACGTTTGCGTTTTTTGCTCCAGACACTACCGAGGGTTAATAACGGTGGTTTTGAGGATGGATTCCACAGGAAAGCAGAGAGGTCCAAAAGGTGTGGGGCATTTGAAGGGGTTCCCAGAGGCAGTGAGGACCAGCATGACTTTTCCTCCCTGGCTCCTTTGCTGTGGGAGCAGCGGCTGGACGTTTCCGTTTTTTGCTACAGAGACTACCGAGGGTTAATAACGGTGGTTTTGAGGATGGATTCCACAGGAAAGCAGAGAGGTCCAAAAGGTGTGGGGCATTTGAAGGGGTTCCCGGAGGCAGTGAGGACCAGCATGACTTTTCCCCCCTGAGACCTTTGCTGTGGGAGCAGCGGCTGGACGTTTGTGTTTTTTGCTCCGGAGGCTGCCGAGAGTGAAAAACAGTGATTTTTAGGAAAGAGTCCACAAAAAAGCAGAGAGGTCCAAAAGGTGTGGGGCATTTGAAGGGGTTCCCGGAGGCAGTGAGGACCAGCATGACTTTTCCCCGCTGGGGCCTTTGCTGTGGGAGCAGCGGCTGGACATTTGCGTTTTTTGCTCCGGAGGGTGCCGAGAGTGAAAAACGGTGGTTTTGAGGATGGAGTCCACAGGAAAACAGAGAGGTCCAAAAGGTGTGGGGCATTTGAAGGGGTTCCCGGAGGCAGTGAGGACCAGCATGACTTTTCCCCGCTGGGGCCTTTGCTGTGGGAGCAGCGGCTGGACGTTTGCGTTTTTTGCTACAGAGACTACCGAGGGTTAAAAACTGTGGTTTTGAGGATGGATTCCACAGGAAAGCAGAGAGGTCCAAAAGGTGTGGGGCATTTGAAGGGGTTCCCAGAGGCAGTGAGGACCAGCATGACTTTTCCCCGCTGGGGCCTTTGCTGTGGGAGCAGTGGCTGGACATTTGCGTTTTTTGCTCCGGAGGGTGCCGAGAGTGAAAAACGGTGGCTTTGAGGATGGAGTCCACAGGAAAACAGAGAGGTCCAAAAGGTGTGGGGCATTTGAAGGGGTTCCCGGAGGCAGTGAGGACCAGCATGACTTTTCCCCGCTGGGGCCTTTGCTGTGGGAGCAGCGGCTGGACGTTTGCGTTTTTTGCTACAGAGACTACCGAGGGTTAAAAACTGTGGTTTTGAGGATGGATTCCACAGGAAAGCAGAGAGGTCCAAAAGGTGTGGGGCATTTGAAGGGGTTCCCAAAGGCAGTGAAGACCAGCATGACTTGTCCCCGCTGGGGCCGTTGCTGTGGGAGCATCGACTGGATGTTTGTGTTTTTTGCTCTGGACGCTGCCGAGAGTGAAAAACAGTGATTTTAAGGATAGAGTCCACAAAAAAGCAGAGAGGTCCAAAAGGTGTGGGGCATTTGAAGGGGTTCCCGGAGGCAGTGAGGACCAGCATGACTTTTCCCCGCTGGGGCCTTTGCTGTGGGAGCAGCGGCTGGACGTTTGCGTTTTTTGCTCCTGAGGCTGCCGAGGATGAAAAACGGTGGTTTTGAGGATGGAGTCCACAGGAAAACAGAGAGGTCCAAAAGGTGTGGGGCATTTGAAGGGGTTCCCAAAGGCAGTGAGGACCAGCATGACTTGTCCCCGCTGGGGCCTTTGCTGTGGGAGCAGCGGCTGGATGTTTGTGTTTTTTGCTCTGGACGCTACCGAGAGTGAAAAACAGTGATTTTTAGGATAGAGTCCACAAAAAAGCAGAGAGGTCCAAAAGGTGTGGGGCATTTGAAGGGGTTCCCGGAGGCAGTGAGGACCAGCATGACTTTTCCCCGCTGGGGCCTTTGCTGTGGGAGCAGCGGCTGGACATTTGCGTTTTTTGCTACAGAGACTACCGAGGGTTAATAACGGTGGTTTTGAGGATGGATTCCACAGGAAAGCAGAGTCGTCCAAAAGGTGTGGGGCATTTGAAGGGGTTCCCGGAGGCAGTGAGGACCAGCATGACTTTTCCCCCCTGAGACCTTTCCTGTGGGAGCAGCGGCTGGAAGTTTGTGTTTTTTGCTCCGGAGGCTGCCGAGAGTGAAAAACAGTGATTTTGAGGTTAGAGTCCACAGGAAAACAGAGAGGTCCAAAAGGTGTGGGGCATTTCAAGGGGTTCCCGGAGGCAGTGAGGACCAGCATGACTTTTTCCCAATGGGGCCTTTGCTGTGGGAGCAGTGGCTGGACGTTTGCGTTTTTTGTTCCGGAGGCTGCTGATAGTGAAAAGCGGTGGTTTTGAGCATAGAGTCCACAGCAAAGCAGAGAGGTCCAAAAGGTGTGGGGCATTTGAAGGGGTTCCCAGGGACAGTGAGGACCAGCATGACTTTTCCCCGCTGGGGCCTTTGCTGTGGGAGCAGCGGCTGGACATTTGCGTTTTTTGCTACAGAGACTACCGAGGGTTAATAACGGTGGTTTTGAGGATGGATTCCACAGGAAAGCAGAGAGGTCCAAAAGGTGTGGGGCATTTGAAGGGGTTCCCGGAGGCAGTGAGGACCAGCAAGACTTGCCCCGCTGGGGCCTTTGCTGTGGGAGCAGCGGCTAGACGTTTGTGTTTTTTGCTCCGGACGCTGCCGAGAGTGAAAAACAGTGGTTTTGAGGATGGAGTCCACAAGAAAACAGAGAGGTCCAAAAGGTGTGGGGCATTTGAAGGGGTTCCCGGAGGCAGTGAGGACCAGCATGACTTTTCCCCCCTGAGATCTTTGCTGTGGGAGCAGCGGCTGGACGTTTGTGTTTTTTGCTCCGGAGTGTGCCGAGAGTGAGAAATGGCGGTTTTGAGGTTATAGTCCACAGGAAAGCAGAGAGGTCCAAAAGGTGTGGGGCATTTGAAGGGGTTCCCGGAGGCAGTGAGGACCAGCATAACTTTTCCGCCTTGGAACCTTTGCTGTGGGAGCAGCGGCTGGACGTTTGCGTTTTTTGCTTTACAGGCTGCCGTGTGTTAAAAACGGTGGTTTTGAGCCTAGAATCCACAGGAAAGCAGAGAGGTCTAAAAGGTGTGGGGCATTTGAAGGGGTTCCCGGAGGCAGTGAGGACCAGCATGACTTTTCCCCAATGGGGCCTTTGCTGTGGGAGCAGCGGCTGGACGTTTGCGTTTTTTGCTCCGGAGGCTGCCGAGAGTGAAAAGCGGTGGTTTTGAGCATGGAGTCCACAGGAAAGCAGAGAGGTCCAAAAGGTGTGGGGCATTTGAAGGGGTTCCCGGAGCCAGTGAGGACCAGCATGACTTTTCCCCCCCGAGACCTTTGCTGTGGGAGCAGCGGCTGGACGTTTGTGTTTTTTGCTCCGGACGCTGCTGAGAGTGAAAAACAGTGATTTTTAGGATAGAGTCCACAGGAAAGCAGAGAGTTCCAAAAGGTGTGGGGCATTTGAAGGGGTTTCCGGAGGCAGTGAGGACCAGCATGACTTTTCTTGCTGGGGCCTTTGCTTTGCGAGCAGCGGCTGGACATTTGCGTTTTTTGCTCCGGAGGCTGCCGAGAGTGAAAAACGGTGGTTTTGAGGATGGAGTCCACAGGAAAACAGAGAGGTCCAAAAGGTGTGGGGCATTTGAAGGGGTTCCCAGAGGCAGTGAGGACCAGCATGACTTTTCCACCTTGGAACCTTTGCTGTGGGAGCAGCGGCTGGACGTTTGCGTTGTTTGCTTTACAGGCTGCCGTGTTATAAAAACGGTGGTTTTGAGGCTAGTGTCCACAGGAAAGCAGAGAGGTCCAAAAGGTGTGGGGCATTTGAAGGGGTTCCCGGAGGCAGTGAGGACCAGCATGACTTTTCCCCGCTGGGGCCTTTGCTGTGGGACCAGCGGCTGGACGTTTGCGTTTTTTGCTCCAGACACTACCGAGGGTTAATAACGGTGGTTTTGAGGATGGATTCCACAGGAAAGCAGAGAGGTCCAAAAGGTGTGGGGCATTTGAAGGGGTTCCCAGAGGCAGTGAGGACCAGCATGACTTTTCCTCCCTGGCTCCTTTGCTGTGGGAGCAGCGGCTGGACGTTTCCGTTTTTTGCTACAGAGACTACCGAGGGTTAATAACGGTGGTTTTGAGGATGGATTCCACAGGAAAGCAGAGAGGTCCAAAAGGTGTGGGGCATTTGAAGGGGTTCCCGGAGGCAGTGAGGACCAGCATGACTTTTCCCCCCTGAGACCTTTGCTGTGGGAGCAGCGGCTGGACGTTTGTGTTTTTTGCTCCGGAGGCTGCCGAGAGTGAAAAACAGTGATTTTTAGAAAGAGTCCACAAAAAAGCAGAGAGGTCCAAAAGGTGTGGGGCATTTGAAGGGGTTCCCGGAGGCAGTGAGGACCAGCATGACTTTTCCCCGCTGGGGCCTTTGCTGTGGGAGCAGCGGCTGGACATTTGCGTTTTTTGCTCCGGAGGGTGCCGAGAGTGAAAAACGGTGGTTTTGAGGATGGAGTCCACAGGAAAACAGAGAGGTCCAAAAGGTGTGGGGCATTTGAAGGGGTTCCCGGAGGCAGTGAGGACCAGCATGACTTTTCCCCGCTGGGGCCTTTGCTGTGGGAGCAGCGGCTGGACGTTTGCGTTTTTTGCTACAGAGACTACCGAGGGTTAAAAACTGTGGTTTTGAGGATGGATTCCACAGGAAAGCAGAGAGGTCCAAAAGGTGTGGGGCATTTGAAGGGGTTCCCAGAGGCAGTGAGGACCAGCATGACTTTTCCCCGCTGGGGCCTTTGCTGTGGGAGCAGCGGCTGGACATTTGCGTTTTTTGCTCCGGAGGGTGCCGAGAGTGAAAAACGGTGGCTTTGAGGATGGAGTCCACAGGAAAACAGAGAGGTCCAAAAGGTGTGGGGCATTTGAAGGGGTTCCCGGAGGCAGTGAGGACCAGCATGACTTTTCCCCGCTGGGGCCTTTGCTGTGGGAGCAGCGGCTGGACGTTTGCGTTTTTTGCTACAGAGACTACCGAGGGTTAAAAACTGTGGTTTTGAGGATGGATTCCACAGGAAAGCAGAGAGGTCCAAAAGGTGTGGGGCATTTGAAGGGGTTCCCAAAGGCAGTGAAGACCAGCATGACTTGTCCCCGCTGGGGCCTTTGCTGTGGGAGCATCGGCTGGATGTTTGTGTTTTTTGCTCTGGACGCTGCCGAGAGTGAAAAACAGTGATTTTAAGGATAGAGTCCACAAAAAAGCAGAGAGGTCCAAAAGGTGTGGGGCATTTGAAGGGGTTCCCGGAGGCAGTGAGGACCAGCATGACTTTTCCCCGCTGGGGCCTTTGCTGTGGGAGCAGCGGCTGGACGTTTGCGTTTTTTGCTCCTGAGGCTGCCGAGGATGAAAAACGGTGGTTTTGAGGATGGAGTCCACAGGAAAACAGAGAGGTCCAAAAGGTGTGGGGCATTTGAAGGGGTTCCCGGAGGCAGTGAGGACCAGCATGACTTTTCCCCGCTGGGGACTTTGCTGTGGGTGCAGCGGCTGGACATTTGCGGTTTTTGCTCCAGAGACTACCGAGGGTTAATAACGGTGGTTTTGAGGATGGAGTCCACAGGAAAGCAGAGAGGTCCAAAAGGTGTGGGGCATTTGAAGGGGTTCCCGGAGGCAGTGAGGACCAGCATGACTTTTCCCCGCTGGGGCCTTTGCTGTGGGAGCAGCGGCTGGACGTTTGCGTTTTTTGCTCCGGAGGCTGCCGAGAGTGAAAAACGGTGGTTTTGAGGATGGAGTCCACAGGAAAACAGAGAGGTCCAAAAGGTGTGGGGCATTTGAAGGGGTTCCCAAAGGCAGTGAGGACCAGCATGACTTGTCCCCGCTGGGGCCTTTGCTGTGGGAGCAGCGGCTGGATGTTTGTGTTTTTTGCTCTGGACGCTACCGAGAGTGAAAAACAGTGATTTTTAGGATAGAGTCCACAAAAAAGCAGAGAGGTCCAAAAGGTGTGGGGCATTTGAAGGGGTTCCCGGAGGCAGTGAGGACCAGCATGACTTTTCCCCGCTGGGGCCTTTGCTGTGGGAGCAGCGGCTGGACATTTGCGTTTTTTGCTACAGAGACTACCGAGGGTTAATAACGGTGGTTTTGAGGATGGATTCCACAGGAAAGCAGAGAGGTCAAAAAAGGTGTGGGGCATTTGAAGGGGTTCCCAGAGGCAGTGAGGACCAGCATGACTTGTCCCCGCTGGGGCCTTTGCTGTGGGAGCAGCGGCTAGACGTTTGCGTTTTTTGCTCCTGAGGCTGCCGAGAGTGAAAAACAGTGGTTTTGAGGATGGAGTCCACAGGAAAACAGAGAGGTCCAAAAGGTGTGGGGCATTTGAAGGGGTTCCCGGAGGCAGTGAGGACCAGCATGACTTTTCCCCCCTGAGATCTTTGATGTAGGAGCAGCGGCTGGACGTTTGTGTTTTTTGCTCCGGAGGGTGCCGAGATTGAGAAACAGTGATTTTAAGGTTAGAGTCCACAGGAAAGCAGAGAGGTCCAAAAGGTGTGGGGCATTTGAAGGGGTTCCCAGAGGCAGTGAGGACCAGCATGACTTGTCCCCGCTGGGGCCTTTGCTGTGGGAGCAGCGGCTAGACGTTTGCGCTTTTTGCTCCGGAGGCTGCCGAGAGTGAAAAACGATGGTTTTGAGGATGCATTTCACATGAAAGCAGAGAGGTCCAAAAGGTGTGGGGCATTTGAAGGGGTTTCCGGAGGCAGTGAGGACCAGCATGACTTTTCCCTCCCGGCTCCTTTGCTGTGGGAGCAGCGGCTGGACGTTTGCGTTTTTTGCTCTGGAGTGTGCCGAGAGTGAAAAATGGCGGTTTTGAGGTTATAGTCCACAGGAAAGCAGAGAGGTCCAAAAGGTGTGGGGCGTTTGAAGGGGTTCCCGGAGGCAGTGAGGACCAGCATAACTTTTCCGCCTTGAAACATTTGCTGTGGGAGCAGCGGCTGGACGTTTGCGTTTTTTGCTCCTGAGGCTGCCGAGAGTGAAAAACGTTGATTTTTAGGATACAGTCCACAGGAAAGAAGAGAGGTCCAAAAGGTGTGGGGCATTTGAAGGGGTTCCCGGAGGCAGTGAGGACCAGCATGACTTTTCCCCGCTGGGGCCTTTGCTGTGGGAGCAGCAGCTGGACGTTTGCGTTTTTTGCCCTGGAGGCTGCCGAGAGTGAAAAACGGTGGTTTTCAGGATGGAGTCCACAGGAAAACAGAGAGGTCCAAAAGGTGTGGGGCATTTGAAGGGGTTCCCAGAGGCAGTGAGGACCAGCATGACTTTTCCCCGCTGGGGCCTTTTCTGTGGGACCAGCGGCTGGACGTTTCCGTTTTTTGCTACAGAGACTACCGAGGGTTAATAACCGTGGTTTTGAGGATGGATTCCTCAGGAAAGCAGAGAGGTCCAAAAGGTGTGGGGCATTTGAAGGGGTTCCCGGAGGCAGTGAGGACCAGCATGACTTTTCCCCGCTGGGGCCTTTGCTGTGGGAGCAGCGGCTGGACGTTTGCGTTTTTTGCTCCTGAGGCTGCCGAGGATGAAAAACGGTGGTTTTGAGGATGGAGTCCACAGGAAAACAGAGAGGTCCAAAAGGTGTGGGGCATTTGAAGGGGTTCCCGGAGGCAGTGAGGACCAGCATGACTTTTCCCCCCTGATGCCTTTGCTGTGGGAGCAGCGGCTGGACGTTTGTGTTTTTTGCTCCGGAGGCTGCTGAGAGTGAAAAACAGTGATTTTTAGGATAGAGTCCACAAAAAAGCAGAGAGGTCCAAAAGGTGTGGGGCATTTGAAGGGGTTCCCGGAGGCAGTGAGGACCAGCATGACTTTTCCCCGCTGGGGCCTTTGCTGTGGGAGCAGCGGCTGGACATTTGCGTTTTTTGCCCTGGAGGTTGCCGAGAGTGAAAAACGGTGGTTTTGAGGATGGAGTCCACAGGAAAACAGAGAGTTCCAAAAGGTGTGGGGCATTTGAAGGGGTTCCCGGAGGCAGTGAGGACCAGCATGACTTTTCCCCGCTGGGGCCTTTGCTGTGGGACCAGCGGCTGGACGTTTGCGTTTTTTGCTACAGAGACTACCGAGGGTTAATAACGGTGATTTTGAGGATGGATTCCACAGGAAAGCAGAGAGGTCCAAAAGGTGTGGGGCATTTGAAGGGGTTCCCGGAGGCAGTGAGGACCAGCATGACTTTTCCCCAATGGGGCCTTTGCTGTGGGAGCAGCGGCTGGACGTTTGCGTTTTTTGCTCCGGAGGCTGCCGAGGATGAAAAACGGTGGTTTTGAGGATAGAGTCCACAGGAAAACAGAGAGGTCCAAAAGGTGTGGGGCATTTGAAGGGGTTCCCGGAGGCAGTGAGGACCAGCATGACTTTTCCCCGCTGGGGACTTTGCTGTGGGTGCAGCGGCTGGACATTTGCGGTTTTTGCTCCAGAGAATACCGAGGTTTAATAACGTTGGTTTTGAGGATGGAGTCCACAGGAAAGCAGAGAGGTCCAAAAGGTGTGGGGCATTTGAAGGGGTTCCCGGAGGCAGTGAGGACCCGCATGACTTTTCCCCCCTGAGACCTTTGCTGTGGGAGCAGCGGCTGGACGTTTGCGTTTTTTGCTCCGGAGGGTGCCGAGAGTGAAAAACGGTGGTTTTGAGGATGGAGTCCACAGGAAAACAGAGAGGTCCAAAAGGTGTGGGGCATTTGAAGGGGTTCCCGGAGGCAGTGAGGACCAGCATGACTTTTCCCCGCTGGGGCCTTTGCTGTGGGAACAGCGGCTGGACGTTTGCGTTTTTTGCTACAGACACTACCGAGGGTTAATAACGGTGGTTTTGAGGATGGATTCCACAGGAAAGCAGAGAGGTCCAAAAGGTGTGGGGCATTTGAAGGGGTTCCCGGAGGCAGTGAGGCCCAGCATGACTTTTCCCCGCTGGGGCCTTTGCTGTGGGAGCAGCGGCTGGACATTTGCGTTTTTTGCTCCGGAGGCTGCCGAGAATGAAAAACGGTGGTTTTGAGGATGGAGTCCACAGGAAAACAGAGAGGTCCAAAAGGTGTGGGGCATTTGAAGGGGTTCCCGGAGGCAGTGAGGACCAGCATGAATTTTCCCCACTGGGGCCTTTGCTGTGGGAGCAGCGGCTGGACGTTTGCGTTTTTTGCTCCGGAGGCTGCCGAGAGTGAAAAACGGTGGTTTTGAGGATGGAGACCACAGGAAAACAGAGAGGTCCAAAAGGTGTGGGGCATTTGAAGGGGTTCCCGGAGGCAGTGAGGACCAGCATGACTTTTCCCCGCTGGGGCCTTTGCTGTGGGAGCAGCGGCTGGACGTTTGCGTTTTTTGCTACAGAGACTACCGAGAGTTAAAAACTGTGGTTTTGAGGATGGATTCCACAGGAAAGCAGAGAGGTCCAAAAGGTGTGGGGCATTTGAAGGGGTTCCCGGAGGCAGTGAGGACCAGCATGACTTTTCCCCGCTGGGGCCTTTGCTGTGGGAGCAGCGGCTGGATGTTTTTTTTTTTTGCTCCGGACGCTGCCGAGAGTGAAAAACAGTGATTTTTAGGATAGAGTCCACAAAAAAGCAGAGAGGTCCAAAAGGTGTGGGGCATTTGAAGGGGTTCCCGGAGGCAGTGAGGACCAGCATGACTTTTCCCCGCTGGTGCCTTTGCTGTGGGAGCAGCGGCTGGACATTTGCGTTTTTTGCTCCGGAGTGTGCCGAGAGTGAAAAATGGCGGTTTTGAGGTTATAGTCCACAGGAAAGCAGAGAGGTCCAAAAGGTGTGGGGCGTTTGAAGGGGTTCCCGGAGGCAGTGAGGACCAGCATAACTTTTCGCCTTGGAACCTTTGCTGTGGGAGCAGAGGCTGGACGTTTGAGTTTTTTGCTCCGGACGCTGCCGAGAGTGGAAAGCGGTGGTTTTGAGCATGGAGTCCACAGGAAAGCAGAGAGGTCCAAAAGGTGTGGGGCATTTGAAGGGGTTCCCGGAGGCAGTGAGGACCAGCATGACTTTTCCCCCCTGAGACCTTTGCTGTGGGAGCAGCGGCTGGACATTTGCGTTTTTTGCTCCAGAGACTACCGAGGGTTAATAACGGTGGTTTTGAGGATGGAGTCCACAGGAAAGCAGAGAGGTCCAAAAGGTGTGGGGCATTTGAAGGGGTTCCTGGAGGCAGTGAGGACATGCATGACTTTTCCCCGCTGAGACCTTTGCTCTGGGAGCAGTGGCTGGACGTTTGCGTTTTTTGCTCCGGAGGCTGCCGAGAGTGAAAAACGGTGATTTTTAGGATAGAGTCCACAGGAAAGCAGAGAGGTCCAAAAGGTATGGGGCATTTGAAGGGGTTCCCGGAGGCAGTGAGGACCAGCATGACTTTTCCCCGCTGGGGCCTTTGCTGTGGGACCAGCGGCTGGACGTTTGCGTTTTTTGCTCCGGAGGCTGCCGAGAGTGAAAAACGGTGGTTTTGAGGATGGAGTCCACAGGAAATCAGAGAGGTTCAAAAGGTCTGGGGCATTTGAAGGGGTTCCCGAAGGCAGTGAGGACCAGCATGACTTTTCCGCCTTGGAACCTTTGCTGTGGGAGCAGCAGGTGGACGTTTGCATTTTTTGCTCCTGAGGCTGCCGAGAGTGAAAAACGGTGGTTTTGAGGATGGAGTCCACAGGAAAACAGAGAGGTCCAAAAGGTGTGGGGCATTTGAAGGGGTTCCCGGAGGCAGTGAGGACCAGCATGACTTTTCCCCCCTGAGACCTTTGCTGTGGGAGCAGCGGCTGGATGTTTGTGTTTTTTGCTCCGGACGCTGCCGAGAGTGAAAAACAGTGATTTTTAGGATAGAGTCCACAAAAAAGCAGAGAGGTCCAAAAGGTGTGGGGCATTTGAAGGGGTTCCCGGAGGCAGTGAGGACCAGCATGACTTTTCCCCGCTGGGGCCTTTGCTGTGGGAGCAGCGGCTGGACATTTGCGTTTTTTGCTCCGGAGGCTGCCGAGAGTGAAAAACGGTGGTTTTGAGGATGCATTTCACAGGAAAGCAGAGAGGTCCAAAAGGTGTGGGGCATTTGAAGGGGTTTCCGGAGGCAGTGAGGACCAGCATGACTTTTCCCTCCTGGCTCCTTTGCTGTGGGACCAGCGGCTGGACGTTTGCGTTTTTTGCTCCGGAGTGTGCCGAGAGTGAAAAATGGCGGTTTTGAGGTTATAGTCCACAGGAAAGCAGAGAGGTCCAAAAGGTGTGGGGCATTTGAAGGGGTTCCCGGAGGCAGTGAGGACCAGCATGACTTTTCCGCCTTGGAACCTTTGCTGTGGGAGCAGCGGCTGGACGTTTGCGTTTTTTGCTACAGAGAAAACCGAGGGTTAAAAACGGTGGTTTTGAGGATGGATTCCACAGGAAAGCAGAGAGGTCCAAAAGGTGTGGGGCATTTGAAGGGGTTCCCGGAGGCAGTGAGGACCAGCATGACTTTTCCCGCTGGGGTCTTTGCTGTGGGAGCAGCGGCTGGACGTTTGCGCTTTTTGCTCCGGAAGATGCCGAGAGTGAAAAACGGTGGTTTTGAGGATGCATTTCACAGGAAAGCAGAGAAGTCCAAAAGGTGTGGGGCATTTGAAGGGGTTCCCGGAGGCAGTGAGGACCAGCATGACTTTTCCCCGCTGGGGCCTTTGCTGTGGGAGCAGCGGCTGGACGTTTGCGTTTTTTGCTCCGGAAGCTGCAGAGAGTGAAAAACAGTGGTTTTGAGGATGGAGTCCACAGGAAAGCAGAGAGGTCCAAAAGGTGTGGGGCATTTGAAGGGGTTCCCGGAGGCAGTTAGGACCAGCATGACTTTTCCCCCCTGGCTCATTTGCTGTGGGAGCAGCGGCTGGACGTTTGCGTCTTTTGCTCCTGAAGATGTCGAGAGTGAAAAACGGTGGTTTTGAGGATGGAGTCCACAGGAAAACAGAGAGGTCCAAAAGGTGTGGGGCATTTGAAGGGGTTCCCCGAGGCAGTGAGGACCAGCATGACTTTTCCCCCCTGGCTCCTTTGCTGTGGGAGCAGCGGCTGGACGTTTGCGCTTTTTGCTCCGGAGTGTACCGAGAGTGAAAAATGGCGGTTTTGAGGTTATAGTCCACAGGAAAGCAGAGAGGTCCAAAAGGTGTGGGCCATTTGAAGGGGTTCCCGGAGGCAGTGAGGACCAGCATGACTTTTCCGCCTTGGAACCTTTGCTGTGGGAGCAGCGGCTGGACGTTTGCGTTTTTTGCTCCGGACGCTGCCGAGAGTGAAAAACAGTGATTTTTAGGATACAGTCCACAGTAAAGCAGAGAGGCCCAAAAGGTGTGGGGCATTTGAAGGGGTTCCCGGAGGCAGTGATGACCAGCATGACTTTTCCCCGCTGGGGCCTTTGCTGTGGGAGCAGCGGCTGGATGTTTACGTTTTTTGCTCCGGAGGCTGACGAGAGTGAAAAACAGTGGTTTTGAGGATGGAGTCCACAGGAAAGCAGAGAGGTCAAAAAGGTGTGGGGCATTTGAAGGGGTTCCCGGAGGCAGTGAGGACCAGCATGACTTTTCCCCCCTGAGACCTTTGCTGTGGGAGCAGCGGCTGGACGTTTGTGTTTTTTGCTCCGGACGCTGCCGAGAGTGAAAAACAGTGATTTTTAGGATAGAGTCCACAGGAAAGCAGAGAGGTCCAAAAGGTGTGGGGCATTTGAAGGGGTTCCCGGAGGCAGTGAGGACCAGCATGACTTTTCCCCCCTGAGACCTTTGCTGTGGGAGCAGCGGCTGGACGTTTGCGTTTTTTGCTCCGGAGTGTGCCGAGAGTGAAAAATGGCGGTTTTGAGGTTATAGTCCACAGGAAAGCAGAGAGGTCCAAAAGGTGTGGGGCATTTGAAGGGGTTCCCGGAGGCAGTGAGGACCAGCATGACTTTTCCCCGCTGGGGCCTTTGCTGTGGGAGCAGCGGCTGGACGTTTGCGTTTTTTGCTTTAGAGGCTGCCGAGAGTGAAAAACGGTGGTTTTGAGGATGGAGTCCACAGGAAAGCAGAGAGGTCCAAAAGGTGTGGGGCATTTGAAGGGGATCCCGGAGGCAGTGAGGACCAGCATGACTTTTCCCCGCTGGGGCCTTTGCTGTGGGAGCAGCGGCTGGACGTTTGCGTTTTTTGCTCCGGAGGCTGCCGAGAGTGAAAAACAGTGTTTTTGAGGATGGAGTCCACAGGAAAACAGAGAGGTCCAAAAGGTGTGGGGCATTTGAAGGGGTTCCCGGAGGCAGTGAGGACCAGCATGACTTTTCCCCCCTGGCTCCTTTGCTGTGGGAGCAGCGGCTGGACGTTTGCGTTTTTTGCTCCGGAGTGTGCCGAGAGTGAAAAATGGCGGTTTTGAGGTTATAGTCCACAGGAAAGCAGAGAGGTCCAAAAGGTGTGGGGCATTTGAAGGGGTTCCCGGAGGCAGTGAGGACCAGCATGACTTTTCCGCCTTGGAACCTTTGCTGTGGGAGCAGCGGCTGGACGTTAGCGTTTTTTGCTCCGGAGGCTGACGAGAGTGAAAAACGGTGGTTTTGAGGATGGAGTCCACAGGAAAGCAGAGAGGTCCAAAAGGTGTGGGGCATTTGAAGGGGTTCCCGGAGGCAGTGAGGACCAGCATGACTTTTCCCCGCTGGGGCCTTTGCTGTGGGACCAGCAGCTGGACGTTTGCGTTTTTCGCTACAGAGACTACCGAGGGTTAATAACGGTGGTTTTGAGGATGGATTCCACAGGAAAGCAGAGAGTTCCAAAAGGTGTGGGGCATTTGAAGGGGTTCCCGGAGGCAGTGAGGACCAGCATGACTTTTCCCCGCTGGGGCCTTTGCTGTGGGAGCAGCGGCTGGACGTTTGCGTTTTTTGCTCCGGAGGCTCCCGAGAGTGAAAAACAGTGGTTATGAGGATGGAGTCCACAGGAAAGCAGAGAGGTCTAAAAGGTGTGGGGCATTTGAAGGGGTTCCCGGAGGCAGTGAGGACCAGCATGACTTTTCCGCCTTGGAACCTTTGCTGTGGGAGCAGCGGCTGGACGTTTGCGTTTTTTGCTCCGGAGGCTGCCGAGAGTGAAAAACGGTGGGTTTGAGGATGGAGTCCACAGTAAAACAGAGAGGTCCAAAAGGTGTGGGGCATTTGAAGGGGTTCCCGGAGGCAGTGAGGACCAGCATGACTTTTCCCCCCTGAGACCTTTGATGTGGGAGCAGCGGCTGGACGTTTGCGTTTTTTGCCCCGGAGGCTGCCGAGAGTGAAAAATGGCGCCTTTGAGGTTATAGTCCACAGGAAAGCAGAGAGGTCCAAAAGGTGTGGGGCATTTGAAGGAGTTCCCGGAGGCAGTGAGGACCAGCATAACTTTTCCGCCTTGGAACCTTTGCTGTGGGAGCAGCGGCTGGACGTTTGCGTTTTTTGCTCCGGAGGCTGCCGAGAGTGAAAAACAGTGTTTTTGAGGATGAAGTCCACAGGAAAACAGAGAGGTCCAAAAGGTGTGGGGCATTTGAAGGGGTTCCCGGAGGCAGTGAGGACCAGCATGACTTTTCCCCCCTGGCTCCTTTGCTGTGGGAGCAGCGGCTGGACGTTTGTGTTTTTTGATTTAGAGGCTGCCTTGGGTTAAAAACGGTGGTTTTGAGGCTAGAGTCCACAGGAAAGCAGAGAGGTCCAAAAGGTGTGGGGCATTTGAAGGGGTTCCCGGAGGCAGTGAGGACCAGCATGACTTTTCCCCCCTGAGACCTTTGCTGTGGGAGCAGCGGCTGGACGTTTGTGTTTTTTGCTCCGGACGCTGCTGAGAGTGAAAAACAGTGATTTTTAGGATACAGTCCACAGGAAAGCAGAGAGGCCCAAAAGGTGTGGGGCATTTGAAGGGGTTCCCGGAGGCAGTGATGACCAGCATGACTTTTCCCCGCTGGGGCCTTTGCTGTGGGAGCAGCGGCTGGACGTTTACGTTTTTTGCTCCGGAGGCTGACGAGAGTGAAAAACAGTGGTTTTGAGGATGGAGTCCACAGGAAAACAGAGAGGTCCAAAAGGTGTGGGGCATTTGAAGGGGTTCCCGGAGGCAGTGAGGACCAGCATGACTTTTCCCCCCTGAGACCTTTGCTGTGGGAGCAGCGGCTGGACGTTTGTGTTTTTTGCTCCGGACGCTGCCGAGAGTGAAAAACAGTGATTTTTAGGATAGAGTCCACAGGAAAGCAGAGAGGTCCAAAAGGTGTGGGGCATTTGAAGGGGTTCCCGGAGGCAGTGAGGACCAGCATGACTTTTCCCTCCTGGCTCCTTTGCTGTGGGAGCAGCGGCTGGACGTTTGCGTTTTTTGCTTTAGAGGCTGCCGTGGGTTAAAAACGGTGGTTTTGAGGCTAGAGTCCACAGGAAAGCATAGAGGTCTAAAAGGTGTGGGGCATTTGAAGGGGTTCCCGGAGGCAGTGAGGACCAGCATGACTTTTCCCCGCTGGGGCCTTTGCTGTGGGAGCAGCGGCTGGACGTTAGCGTTTTTTGCTACAGAGACTACCGAGGGTTAAAAATGGTGGTTTTGAGGATGGATTCCACAGGAAAGCAGAGAGGTCCAAAAGGTGTGGGGCATTTGAAGGGGTTCCCCGAGGCAGTGAGGACCAGCATGACTTTTCCCCGCTGGGGCCTTTGCTGTGGGAGCAGCGGCTGGACGTTTGCGTTTTTTGCTCCGGAGGCTGCCGAGAGTGAAAAACGGTGGTTTTGAGGATGGAGTCCACAGGAAAGCAGAGAGGTCCAAAAGGTGTGGGGCATTTGAAGGGGTTCCCGGAGGCAGTGAGGACCAGCATGACTTTTCCCCGCTGGGGCCTTTGCTGTGGGACCAGCAGCTGGACGTTTGCGTTTTTCGCTACAGAGACTACCGAGGGTTAATAACGGTGGTTTTGAGGATGGATTCCACAGGAAAGCAGAGAGGTCCAAAAGGTGTGGGGCATTTGAAGGGGTTCCCGGAGGCAGTGAGGACCAGCATGACTTTTCCCCGCTGGGGCCTTTGCTGTGGGAGCAGCGGCCTGACGTTTGCGTTTTTTGCTCCGGAGGCTCCCGAGAGTGAAAAACAGTGGTTTTGAGGATGGAGTCCACAGGAAAGCAGAGAGGTCCAAAAGGTGTGGGGCATTTGAAGGGGTTCCCGGAGGCAGTGAGGACCAGCATGACTTTTCCCCCCTGAGACCTTTGATGTGGGAGCAGCGGCTGGACGTTTGCGTTTTTTGCTCCGGAGGCTGCCGAGAGTGAAAAACAGTGTTTTTGAGGATGGAGTCCACAGGAAAACAGAGAGGTCCAAAAGGTGTGGGGCATTTGAAGGGGTTCCCGGAGGCAGTGAGGACCAGCATGACTTTTCCCCCCTGAGACCTTTGATGTGGGAGCAGCGGCTGGACGTTTGCGTTTTTTGCTCCGGAGGCTGCCGAGAGTGAAAAATGGCGGTTTTGAGGTTATAGTCCACAGGAAAGCAGAGAGGTCCAAAAGGTGTGGGGCGTTTGAAGGGGTTCCCGGAGGCAGTGAGGACCAGCATGACTTTTCCCCCCTGGCTCCTTTGCTGTGGGAGCAGCGGCTGGACGTTTGCGTTTTTTGATTTAGAGGCTGCCGTGGGTTAAAAACGGTGGTTTTGAGGCTAGAGTCCACAGGAAAGCAGAGAGGTCCAAAAGGTGTGGGGCATTTGAAGGGGTTCCCGGAGGCAGTGAGGACCAGCATGACTTTTCCCTCCTGGCTCATTTGCTGTGGGAGCAGCGGCTGGACGTTTGCGTTTTTTGCTCCTGAGTGTGCCGAGAGTGAAAAATGGCGGTTTTGAGGTTATAGTCCACAGGAAAGCAGAGAGGTCCAAAAGGTGTGGGGCATTTGAAGGGGTTCCCGGAGGCAGTGAGGACCAGCATGACTTTTCCGCCTTGGAACCTTTGCTGTGGGAGCAGCGGCTGGACGTTTGCGTTTTTTGCTTTAGAGGCTGCCGTGGGTTAAAAACGGTGGTTTTGAGGCTAGAGTCCACAGGAAAGCATAGAGGTCTAAAAGGTGTGGGGCATATGAAGGGGTTCCCGGAGGCAGTGAGGACCAGCATGACTTTTCCCCGCTGGGGCCTTTGCTGTGGGAGCAGCGGCTGGACGTTAGCGTTTTTTGCTACAGAGACTACCGAGGGCTAAAAACGGTGGTTTTGAGGATGGAGTCCACAGGAAAGCAGAGAGGTCCAAAAGGTGTGGGGCATTTCAAGGGGTTCCCCGAGGCAGTGAGGACCAGCATGACTTTTCCCCGCTGGGGCCTTTGCTGTGGGAGCAGCGGCTGGACGTTTGCGTTTTTTGCTCCGGACGCTGCCGAGAGTGAAAAACAGTGTTTTTGAGGATGGAGTCCACAGGAAAACAGAGAGGTCCAAAAGGTGTGGGGCATTTGAAGGGGTTCCCGGAGGCAGTGAGGACCAGCATGACTTTTCCCCCCTGGCTCCTTTGCTGTGGGAGCAGCGGCTGGACGTTTGCGTTTTTTGCTCCGGAGTGTGCCGAGAGTGAAAAATGGCGGTTTTGAGGTTATAGTCCACAGGAAAGCAGAGAGGTCCAAAAGGTGTGGGGCATTTGAAGGGGTTCCCGGAGGCAGTGAGGACCAGCATGACTTTTCCGCCTTGGAACCTTTGCTGTGGGAGCAGCGGCTGGACGTTCGCGTTTTTTTGATTTAGAGGCTGCCGTGGGTTAAAAACGGTGGTTTTGAGGCTAGAGTCCACAGGAAATCAGAGAGGTCTAAAAGGTGTGGGGAATTTGAAGGGGTTCCCGGAGGCAGTGAGGACCAGCATGACTTTTCCCCGCTGGGGCCTTTGCTTTGGGAGCAGCGGCTGGACGTTTGCGTTTTTTGCTCCTGAGGCTGCCGAGAGTGCAAAACAGTGGTTTTGAGGATGGAGTCCACAGGAAAGCAGAGAGGTCCAAAAGGTGTGGGGCATTTGAAGGGGTTCCCGGAGGCAGTGAGGACCAGCATGACTTTTCCCCCCTGGCTCATTTGCTGTGGGAGCAGCGGCTGGACGTTTGCGTTTTTTGCTCCGGAGTGTGCCGAGAGTGAAAAATGGCGGTTTTGAGGTTATAGTCCACAGGAAAGCAGAGAGGTCCAAAAGGTGTGGGGCATTTGAAGGGGTTCCCGGAGGCAGTGAGGACCAGCATGACTTTTCCGCCTTGGAACCTTTGCTGTGGGAGCAGCGGCTGGACGTTCGCGTTTTTTGCTCCAGAGGCTGCCGAGAGTGCAAAACAGTGGTTTTGAGGCTAGAGTCCACAGGAAAGCAGAGAGGTCTAAAAGGTGTGGGGAATTTGAAGGGGTTCCCGGAGGCAGTGAGGACCAGCATGACTTTTCCCCGCTGGGGCCTTTGGTTTGGGAGCAGCGGCTGGACGTTTGCGTTTTTTGCTCCTGAGGCTGCCGAGAGTGAAAAACGGTGGTTTTGAGGATGGAGTCCACAGGAAAGCAGAGAGGTCCAAAAGGTGTGGGGCATTTGAAGGGGTTCCCGGAGGCAGTGAGGACCAGCATGACTTTTCCCCGCTGGGGCCTTTGCTGTGGGAGCAGCGGCTGGACGTTTGCGTTTTTTGCTTTAGAGGCTCCCGAGAGTGAAAAACAGTGGTTTTGAGGATGGAGTCCACAGGAAAACAGAGAGGTCCAAAAGGTGTGGGGCATTTGAAGGGGTTCCCGGAGGCAGTGAGGACCAGCATGACTTTTCCCCGCTGGGGCCTTTGCTGTGGGAGCAGCGGCTGGACTTTTGCGTTTTTTGCTCCAGAGACTACCGAGGGTTAATAACGGTGGTTTTGAGGATGGAGTCCACAGGAAAGCAGAGAGGTCCAAAAGGTGTGGGGCATTTGAAGGGGTTCCCGGAGGCAGTGAGGACCAGCATGACTTTTCCCTGCTGGGTCCTTTGCTGTGGGAGCAGCGGCTGGACGTTTGTGTTTTTTGCTCCGGACGCTGCCGAGAGTGAAAAACGGTTGTTTTGAGGATGGAGTCCACAGGAAAACAGAGAGGTCCAAAAGGTGTGGGGCATTTGAAGGGGTTCCTGGAGGCAGTGAGGACCAGCATGACTTTTCCCCGCTGGGGCCTTTGCTGTGGGACCAGCGGCTGGACGTTTACGTTTTTTGCTCCGGAGGCTGACGAGAGTGAAAAACACTGGTTTTGAGGATGGATTCCACAGGAAAACACAGAGGTCCAAAAGGTGTGGGGCATTTGAAGGGGTTCCCGGAGGCAGTGAGGACCAGCATGACTTTTCCTTGCTTGGGCCTTTGCTGTGGGAGCAGCGGCTGGACGTTTGCGTCTTTTGCTCTGGAGGCTGCCGAGAGTGAAAAACGGTTGTTTTGAGGATGGAGTCCACAGGAAAACAGAGAGGTCCAAAAGGTGTGGGGCATTTGAAGGGGTTCCCGGAGGCAGTGAGGACCAGCATGACTTTTCCCCGCTGGGGCCTTTGCTGTGGGAGCAGCGGCTGGACGTTTGCGTTTTTTGCTTTAGAGGCTCCCGAGAGTGAAAAACAGTGGTTTTGAGGATGGAGTCCACAGGAAAACAGAGAGGTCCAAAAGGTGTGGGGCATTTGAAGGGGTTCCCGGAGGCAGTGAGGACCAGCATCACTTGTCCCCGCTGGGGCCTTTACTGTGGGAGCAGCAGCTGAACGTTTGCGTTTTTCACTGCGGAGGCTGCCGAGAGTGAAAAACGGTGGTTTTGAGGCAATGAATTATGAAAATCACAAAATTTTTTCTTTGGCCTCCACTTTTTTGGCCTCCACTTTTTTGGCCTCCACTTTTTTGGCCTCCACTTTTTTGGCCTCCACTTTTTTGGCCTCCACTTTTTTGGCCTCCACTTTTTTGGCCTCCACTTTTTTGGCCTCCACTTTTTTGGCCTCCACTTTTTTGGCCTCCACTTTTTTGGCCTCCACTTTTTTGGCCTCCACTTTTTTGGCCTCCACTTTTTTGGCCTCCACTTTTTTGGCCTCCACTTTTTTGGCCTCCACTTTTTTGGCCTCCACTTTTTTGGCCTCCACTTTTTTGGCCTCCACTTTTTTGGCCTCCACTTTTTTGGCCTCCACTTTTCCTCCTCTGGCCTCCACTTTCCGGCTTTTACTTTCTGGCCTCCGGCCTCCACCTTCCGGCCTCTATCTCCTGGCCTCCACCTTCCGGCCTCCACCTCCTAACTGTTGTTCCTGTTTTTCCATCTTTACGCCTTGCCCGTCCCCTCTTTCTCTCCCAGTGTTTCTACTTTCCCTTCCCCCCTTTCCTTTTTTCCCTCGTCCCCCCCTTTTTGTTTTTCCCCTGTCCCACTTTTCCTCCTTTTTGTTCTGCACTGTTCCGTCCCCCCTTTCCCCTCTCCTCCTTATTATTTTTTTATTTTTTAGTATAGAATCACACGCATACATTTCCACCTGAAGGGAAAGGGGGAGGGACAAGCCCTTTCCCGAGAACAGACAGCAGCTTTACTGCCACACTAACAATGGCTGCAAAATTTCTTCAGATGGATCAACACTCATTTGAAGTCTTCAAATACTTCTCATCTTTAAAGGAGGTGCCGCATGTCCACCTGAATCCTTCCTCTTTCTTCTGGCCTATTTGGTAATACGCTGAAATAGGATGATGCCATTTACGGCAGCCCAAGGTCCATTGTTGGGGTTGTATGCCTCAGAAGAGGGAGATTCATAGGGGACATTAGAAAACGTTACAATCTGGAAACATGGGTGGGAGCCATTGAAATAGAGAAAACCCTCTCATTTTACTATCTATTGACATATGACTATTTGTTTGCGTATAGCGAAGGTGTTCAAAATAAAAATCTACTCTACAAAAAACCTCCTCTATTACATAAAGGATTTTAGAATATAAAATATGTGTCCCACAGTCCGTTTTTACCTTTATTGTTCTCTCTCTGCCTGGCTCCCCGTCCCCATTCTTTAATTGCTCTGTCTCTCTCCTTCAGCTCATCGAGGGTTTTTGGTATGTTTCAGTTTATCTCTGTCTACCTCACTGCCCCCTTTTTTAATTCCTTCTTCTCTGCCTTGTGGCTCATTGCTCTTTTTTGGTTTGTGTGTTTTTTGTTGGTTTTTTTTTTTTTTTTTTTCATCTCTGTCAGCATGGTTTCCTGTTGCTTCCTTCTTCCTGGCCTGTAGCCCATCGCTGTTGCATTGGGTTTACCATGCGAGGTGTCGTTAGCTGGGGCGGGGGCTGCAGGGGTGGGTTCTGTGAGAAGACACCGGGTGTTGTTCCCATGTTGGGCACAGCCAGTTCCCACGCTGAGACGGATGTGCTGCTGGTTAAAGCTGAGCCCATCGGCAGCGCTGGTAGGAAGCAGAGCAGAGGTTCTCCTGCAGCCTGTGGTGAAGACCATGGTGAGGCAGGCTGTTCCCCTGCAGTCCAGGGAGGTCCAGGGTGGAGCCAACGTGCCCCTGCGGCGTGTGGAGGACCCGAGGCCGGAGCAGGTGGCTGTGCCTGAAGGAAGCCGAGAGCCTGTGCGAGACCTGCGGCCTCGTGGGAGGGACCCCCCACTGGAGCAGAAAAAGAGCCTGAGGAGGAAGGAGCCGCAACCCCCATGCCATGTCCCCTGCGTTGGTCAGGGCTGGGATGTAGAGAAGTCAGGAGAGAAGAGGCGCCCAGGAAAAGAGGGAGGGGTGGCAGGAAGGTGTTTTATTTTGCGTTTGTTCCTATTTGTCATTATTTGATTAACAGTAAGTTAAATTAATTTCCCCTCCTACCCTTCCCTCTCTGATTCCCCAAACTAATTTGAACTTCTTGCCCGTGTGGCTTGTGCTATGTCGCTTTTCAAATTGTCTTCCTACCTCTCCCTCCATGCAGCTCTGCGTACCTAGGTTTGAATTCTGGTGTATGATTCTTGTATCCCATCGCTTTCAAAATTTTCTGTCCTTGTCTCCCTCTAGCCGTCTCCCTGTCTGTAAATCCCCATTCTTCCCTCTCTTTCCTGCACCCAGGCACTCTTTTTCACTTTCTTTTTACATCTCCCTGTCCCTATTTTTTAGTTTTTGTCTATGTTTCGTGTACCATATTGCCTTTTGAGATTTTCTTTCAATGTCTACCTCTGTCCGGATCCCCGGTGTTATTTTTTATGTCTTGCCAATGTTTCTTTTCCCCCTGACACGGCAGAAATTTTCCCCGCCCCTTGTCTTGTCTCCGTCTTCTTGTCCTGCCGGTCCCTTTGGCCTCTGTCCTGCTCCCTGTCGCTCTTATTTGTTCCTCCATCTCTATGCCTGTTATTTTGCGCAGTCTGTCCGCTCTCCTCTCTCTACGTGGCTGTCCCACTCCCCACCCCTCTCTTGTTTGCAGCGTGCTGTTTTCTGCTTCCCTGTCTCACACCTCTTCTCTATGTCCCTCTGTCCTTCCTCCTGCTTTTCTCTTGCCTTTTCTCCCTCTGTCCTGTTGCGTTTGGGCACTGAGCCTTATAGCCAACTCACTGCTGGGATTTCTTGCGTACATTAATGAATAAACTTTTCCTGCCCCTTGTGTGCCCCTGGATGTGTTTGCATCCCCTGGGTGCAGAGGTCGTGGCTGGGGACAGGGGCAGGGGAGGGGGCGATGTGCTGTGGGGCTTTGGCAAGGGCCCCTGCTCCTGACGGGCTCCAGCTGTGGGCTGGGGCAGCCCAGGTGGGACCAGTGAGGTGATGGTGGGACGGGGCCAAGGGTTTAAAAAGGCTGCAGGTGGGGATGAGTGGGGGCAGCCTCAGGTGCAGCCAGTGAGGCTGAGGATGGGGCTGGCCCTGCTGTGCCAAGGGTCGGGGGCTGCCTGGGCACGCATGCCTGCTGGAGCTGGCTGAGGAGTGAAAAGAAGGGGGTTCCACAGGCGGCTGCCCCCAGCAAGGAGCGGACGGTCCCCACGGCGAGGAAGGATCACTCCCAGCCATTCCTGACAGCGCACACCACCAACTCACAGCTCCAGGACGTCGGTACCTCTGTCAGCTGCACATGTGAGCCACCGTGCCTCCGGGAAGCCTCGGGGGAGAGTTTAATAGCATGCTTTTTGTTTTTTCCATTCCATTTCGATGAATTCCCGACTTTACCGAAAATGGAAATTTGTGTTTTTCACTAATGTTGCTGTATACTGTGTAAGATGCTGATATAATTACTCTTTATAGGGCTGATGATGAGACTATCAAGCAGGGGTTCAGGTTAGCATCTTGTATGTGTCTGTCTATGGCGTTTCAGTATTTTTAAAGAAAGCAGAAGGGACATAAGGCATAGTGTATTTCAGGTGATGGGACCGCTCATTGCATTTCCCCTTCACCCTTCCCTGTCCCCTTTCCCTGTTTTCCCCCTTCTTCCCTGTGTTCCCCCGTTCCCCCCTTTTCCCTTTCTTTCCCGTTCTCCTCATCCCCCTTTACCCTTCTTTTCCTTGTCCCCTTTCCCCTTTCTTCCCTCCCGTCCCACCTTTCCCTCTTTCCCTTTATTCCCCCACCCCGTGTTCCCCCTTTCCTTTCCCTTTCTTCCACCCTGTCGCCCCTTTCCCCCTTTGCCTTTCTTTCCCCCTGTCCAATGTCCCCTATTTCCCCTTTTGTTCTACCTCCCCTGTTCCCTCATTATCCCTTATACCCCCCACCCCCCGTGCCCTTTCTTCCCCACACTACTGTCCCCCTTTCCCCCTTCCTTTCCCCTATGCCTCCTGTTTTGCTCTTTCCCTTCATCCTTGGTACCCCCTTTAATTCTTCCCCGTTGCCCCTTTCCCCGTCCTTTCCCTCTGCCCTTTCCCCCCCGTTGCCCCGTTCCTTCTTTTTCAATGACGCTCTCCCAATGTGTTCCATGCTCCCCCTTTCTCCCTTGTTCCCCCTTTCCTTCTCCTGCATCCCCCCTTTTCCCTACCCTTCTTTCTCAGTTCCCCCTACCATCTGTGTTCCGTGTCCCCCCTTCCCCATTTCCTCACCCCCCCATCACCCCTTTTCTTTCTCCATTTTTCCTCCGTCCCATTTCTCCCTTTCTTTCCCCCACTCCATCCGCTGTCCCCCTCTTTCCACCTGTCTTGTCTCTCCTGTTCCAGGTCCCCCCTCTCTCTTTCTACCTCCCTTTCTTTCTGTTTTTCCATCTTCACACCTCGCCCGCCCCCCCTTCATTGTTTCTGCCCTGCTGCTCCCCTTTCTTCTTTTTTTTTTCCCCCAGCTGTCTCCTCTTTTCTCCTTTCTTGGCTCCCCCTTTTCCCCCTCATTCCCACGTTGAACCTTCCCCCCCCACTCCTCTCCCCCTCCTCACATGGCCCTTGTGATCTCGCAGGTCTTCTTGCCCGACAGTGACTTCCATCCCGGCATGATTCTTCTTGCTGAGAGTTTTCCCTCACCTTTGAGGCACATTGTTTGTAGTGTTCTGTGTAGTATCTATGCATGTGCGCGTGGCTCGGAGTCACCCCGCCCAGGGGTGTAGAGTCAGGAGTAGGTGGGATACCTTTAAGAGTATACGGTTTATATTTTGATGTGTCGAGGCAAAAGCGGTAAAATCATTTCGGACCGAGTAGCTGTGAGTGGGTTTTGCGAACAGGTTTTTCATTAACGCTTCCTGGGGAAGGACAGAGCTCTGCAGGAGGGGCCATTCAGCGCTGGCGCCAGAGACTGCATCTCAGACGAAAGGAGGCTGCCGAGAGTGAAAAATGGTGGTTTTGAGGATGGAGTCCACAGGAAAGCAGAGAGGTCCAAAAGGTGTGGGGCATTTGAAGGGGTTCCCGGAGGCAGAGAGGACCAGCATGACTTTTAGCCGCTGGGGCCTTCGCTGTGGGAGCAGCGGCTGGACGTTTGCGTTTTTTGCTCCGGAGGCTGCCGAGAGTGAAAAACGGTGGTTTTGAGGATGGATTCCACAGGAAAGCAGAGAGGTCCAAAAGGTGTGGGGCATTTGAAGGGGTTCCCGGAGGCAGTGAGGACCAGCATGACTTTTCCCCCCTGAGACTTTGCTGTGGGAGCAGCAGATGGATGTTTGAGTTTTTTGCTCCGGAGGCTGCCGAGAGTGAAAAACGGTGGTTTTGAGGATGGAGTCCACAGGAAAGCAGAGAGGTCCAAAAGGTGTGGGGCATTTGAAGGGGTTCCCGGAGGCAGTGAGGACCAGCATGAATTTTCCGCCTTGGAACCTTTGCTTTGGGAGCAGCAGCTGGACGTTTGCGTTTTTTGCTACAGAGACTACCGAGGGTTAAAAACGGTGGTTTTGAGAATGGATTCCACAGGAAAGCAGAGAGGTCCAAAAGGTGTGGGGCATTTGAAGGGGTTCCCGGAGGCAGTGAGGACCAGCATGACTTGTCCCCGCTGGGGCCTTTGCTGTGGGAGCAGCGGCTGGACGTTTGCGTTTTTTGCTCCTGAAGATGCCGAGAGTGAAAAACGGTGGTTTTGAGGATGGAGTCCACAGGAAAGCAGAGAGGTCCAAAATGTGTGGGGCATTTGAAGGGGTTCCCGGAGGCAGTGAGGACCAGCATGACTTTTCCCCGCTGGGGCCTTTGCTGTGGGAGCAGCGGCTGGACGTTTGCGTTTTTTGCTCCTAAAGATGCCGAGAGTGAAAAACGGTGGTTTTGAGGATGGAGTCCACAGGAAAGCAGAGAGGTCCAAAAGGTGTGGGGCATTTGAAGGGGTTCCCGGAGGCAGTGAGGACCAGCATGACTTTTACCCGCTGGGGCCTTTGCTGTGGGAGCAGCGGCTGGACATTTGCGTTTTTTGCTACAGAGACTACCGAGGGTTATTAACAGTGGTTTTGAGGATGGAGTCCACAGGAAAGCAGAGAGGTCCAAAAGGTGTGGGGCATTTGAAGGGGTTCCCGGAGGCAGTGAGGACCAGCATGACTTTTCCCCTCTGGCTCCTTTGCTGTGGGAGCAGCGGCTGGACGTTTACGTTTTTTGCTCCGGAGGATGCCGAGAGTGAAAAATGGTGGTTTTGAGGATGGAGTCCACAGTAAAGCAGAGAGGTCTAAATGGTGTGGGGCATTTGAAGGGGTTCCCGGAGGCAGTGAGGACCAGCATGACTTTTCCCCGCTGGGGCCTTTGCTGTGGGAGCAGCGGCTGGACGTTTGCGTTTTTTGCTCCGGAAGCTGCAGAGAGTGAAAAACAGTGGTTTTGAGGATGGAGTCCACAGGAAAGCAGAGAGGTCCAAAAGGTGTGGGGCATTTGAAGGGGTTCCCGGAGGCAGTGAGGACCAGCATGACTTCTCCCCGCTGGGGCCTTTGCTGTGGGAGCAGCGGCTGGACATTTGCGTTTTTTGTTCCGGAGGCTGCCGAGAGTGAAAAACGGTGGTTTTCAGGCTAGAGTCCACCGGAAAACAGAGAGGGCCCAAGTGTGTGGGGCATGTGAAAGGCTTCCGGGAGGCAGTGAGGACCAGCATGACTTTTCCTCCCTGAGACCTTTGCTGTGGGAGCAGCGGCTGGACGTTTGCGTTTTTTGCTCCGGAGGCTGCCGAGAGTGAAAAACGGTGGTTTTGAGGATTGAGTCCGTAGGGAAGCAGAGAGGGCCCAAGTGTGTGGAGCTTTTGAAAGGATTCCTGGAGGCAGTGAGGACCAGCATGACTTTTCCCCCGTGAGACATTTGCTGTATGAGCAGCGGCTGGACGTCTGCGTTTTTTGCTACAGAGACTACCGAGGGATAAAAACGGTGGTTTTGAGGATGGAGTCCACAGGAAAGCAGAGAGGTCCAAAATGTGGGGGGCATTTGAAGGGGTTCCCAGACGCAGTGAGGACCAGCATGACTTTTACCCACTGGGGCTTTGCTGTAGGAGCAGCGGCTGGACGTTTGCGTTTTTTGCTCTGGAGGCTGCCGAGAGTGAAAAATGGTGGTTTTGAGGATGGAGTCCACAGGAAAGCAGAGAGGTCCAAAAGGTGTGGGGCATTTGAAGGGGTTCCCGGAGGCAGTGAGGACCAGCATGACTTCTCCGCCTTGGAATCTTTGCTGTCGGAGCAGCGGCTGGACGTTTGCGTTTTTTGCTCCAGAGGCTGCCGAGAGTGCAAAACAGTGGTTTTGAGGATGGAGTCCACAGGAAAGCAGAGAGGTCCAAAAGGTGTGGGGCATTTGAAGGGGTTCCCGGAGGCAGTGAGGACCAGCATGACTTTTCCCCGCTGGGGCCTTTGCTGTGGTAGCAGTGGCTGGACGTTTGCGCTTTTTGCTCCGGAGGCTGCCGAGAGTGAAAAACGGTGGTTTTGAGGATGCATTCAACAGGAAAGCACAGAGGTCCAAAAGGTGTGGGGCATTTGAAGGGGTTCTTGGAGGCAGTGAGGACCAGCATGACTTTTCCCCCCTGAGACCTTTGCTGTGGGAGCAGCGGCTGGACGTTTGCGTTTTTTGCTTTAGAGGCTGCTGAGAGTGAAAAACAGTGATTTTGAGGTTAGATTCCACAGAAAACCAGAGAGGTCCAAAAGGTGTGGCGCATTTGAAGGGGTTTCCAGAGGCAGTGAGGACCAGCATGACATTTCCCCCCTGAGACCTTTGCTGTGGGAGCAGCGGCTGGACGTTTGTGTTTTTTGCTCCGGAGGCTGCTGAGAGTGAAAAACAGTGATTTTGAGGTTAGAGTCCACAGGAAAGCAGAGAGGTCGAAAAGGTGTGGGGCATTTGAAGGGGTTCCCGGAGGCAGTGAGGACCAGCATGACTTTTCCTTCTTGGGCCTTTGCTGTGGGACCAGCGGCTGGACGTTTGCGTTTTTTGCTCCTGAAGATGTCGAGAGTGAAAAACAGTGGTTTTGAGGATGGAGTCCACAGGAAAGCAGAGAGGTCCAAAATGTGTGGGGCATTTGAAGGGGTTCCCAGAGGCAGTGAGGACCAGCATGACTTTTCCCCGCTGGGGCCTTTGCTGTGGGAGCAGCGGCTGGACGTTTGCGTTTTTTTGCTCCGGAGGCTGCCGAGAGTGAAAAACGGTGGTTTTGAGGATGGAGTCCACAGGAAAGCAGAGAGGTCCAAAAGGTGTGGGGCATTTGAAGGGGTTCCCGGAGGCAGTGAGGACCAGCATGATTTTTCCCCGCTGGAACCTTTGCTTTGGGAGCAGCGGCTCGACGTTTGCGTTTTTTGCTCTGGAGGCTGCCGAGAGTGAAAAACGGTGGTTTTGAGGATGGATTCCACGGGAAAGCAGAGAGGTCCAAAAGGTGTGGGGCATTTGAAGAGGTTCCCGGAGGCAGTGAGGACCAGCATGACTTTTCCCCGCTGGGGCCTTTGCTGTGGGAGCAGCAGCTGGACATTTTAGATTTTTGCTCCGGAGGCTGCCGAGAGAGAAAAACAGTGGTTTTGAGGATGGAGTCCACAGGAAAGCAGAGAGGTCCAAAAGGTGTGGGGCATTTGAAGGGGTTCCCGGAGGCAGTGAGGACCAGCATGACTTTTCCCCGCTGGGGCCTTTGCTGTGGGAGCAGCGGCTGGACATTTGCGTTTTTTGCTACAGAGACTACCGAGGGTTATTAACAGTGGTTTTGAGGATGGAGTCCACAGGAAAGCAGAGAGGTCCAAAAGGTGTGGGGCATTTGAAGGGGTTCCCAGAGGCAGTGAGGACCAGCATGACTTTTCCGCCTTGGAACCTTTGCTGTGGGAGCAGCGGCTGGACGTTTGCGTTTTTTGCTACAGAGACTACCGAGGGTTAATAACGGTGGTTTTGAGGATGGATTCCACAGGAAAGCAGAGAGGTCCAAAAGGTGTGGGGCATTTGAAGGGGTTCCCGGAGGCAGTGAGGACCAGCATGACTTTTCCCCTCTGGCTCCTTTGCTGTGGGAGCAGCGGCTGGACGTTAGCGTTTTTTGCTCCGGAGGATGCCGAGAGTGAAAAACGGTGGTTTTGAGGATGGATTCCACAGGAAAGCAGAGAGGTCTAAAAGGTGTGGGGCATTTGAAGGGGTTCCCGGAGGCAGTGAGGACCAGCATGAATTTTCCCCGCTGGGGCCTTTGCTGTGGGAGCAGCGGCTGGACGTTTGCGTTTTTTTTTTCTCCGGAGGTTGCCGAGAGTGAAAAACCGTGGTTTTGAGGATGGATTCCACAGGAAAGCATAGAGGTCCAAAAGGTGTGGGGCATTTGAAGGGGTTCCCAGAGGCAGTGAGGACCAGCATGACTTTTCCCCGCTGGGGCCTTTGCTGTGGGAGCAGCGGCTGGACGTTTGCGTTATTTGCTCCGGAGGCTGCTGAGAGTGAAAAACAGTGATTTGAGGATGGAGTCCACAGGAAAGCAGAGAGGTCCAAAAGGTGTGGGGCATTTGAAGGGGTTCCCGGAGGCAGTGAGGACCAGCATGACTTGTCCCCGCTGGGGCCTTTGCTGTGGGAGCAGCGGCTGGACGTTTGCGTTTTTTGCTCCGGAGGCTGCCGAGAGTGAAAAACGGTGGTTTTGAGGCTAAAGTCCACAGGAAAACAGAGAGGGCCCAAGTGTGTGGGGCATTTGAAAGGGTTCCTGGAGGCAGTGAGGACCAGCATGACTTTTTCCCCCTGAGACCTTTGCTGTGGGAGCAGCGGCTGGACGTTTGCGTTTTTTGCTACAGAGACTACTGAGGGTTAAAAACGGTGCTTTTGAGGATGGATTCCACAGGAAAGCAGAGAGGTCCAAAAGGTGTGGGGCATTTGAAGGGGTTCCCGGAGGCAGTGAGGACCAGCATGACTTTTCCCCGCTGGGGCCTTTGCTGTGGGAGCAGCGTCTGGACATTTGCGTTTTTTGCTACAGAGACTACCGAGGGTTATTAACAGTGGTTTTGAGGATGGAGTCCACAGGATAACAGAGACGTCCAAAAGGTGTGGGGCATTTGAAGGGGTTCCCGGAGGCAGTGAGGACCAGCATGACTTTTCCCCGCTGGGGCCTTTGCTGTGGGAGCAGCGGCTGGACGTTTGCGTTTTTTGCCCCGGAGGCAGCCGAGAGTGAAAAACGGTGGTTTTGAAGATGGAGTCCACAGGAAAACAGAGAGGTCCAAAAGGTGTGGGGCATTTGAAGGGGTTCCCGGAGGCAGTGAGGACCAGCATGACTTTTCCGCCTTGGAACCTTTGCTGTGGTAGCAGCGGCTGGACGTTTGCGTTTTTTGCTTTAGAGGCTGCTGAGAGTGAAAAACAGTGATTTTGAGGATGGAGTCCACAGAAAAGCAGAGAGGTCCAAAAGGTGTGGGGCATTTGAAGGGGTTCCCGGAGGCAGTGAGGACCAGCATGACATTTCCCCCCTGAGACCTTTGCTGTGGAAGCAGCGGCTGGACGTTTGCGTTTTTTGCTATAGAGTCTGCTGAGAGTTAAAAACAGTGATTTTGAAGTTAGATTCCACAGGAAAGCAGAGAGGTCCAAAAGGTGTGGGGCATTTGAAGGGGTTCCCAGAGGCAGTGAGGACCAGCATGACTTTTCCGCCTTGGAACCTTTGCTGTGGGAGCAGCGGCTGGACGTTTGCGTTTTTTCCTACAGAGACTACAGAGGGTTAAAAACGGTGGTTTTGAGAATGGATTCCACAGGAAAGCAGAGAGGTCCAAAAGGTGTGGGGCATTTGAAGGGGTTCCCGGAGGCAGTGAGGACCAGCATGACTTTTCGCCTCTGGCTCCTTTGCTGTGGGAGCAGCGGCTGGACGTTTACGTTTTTTGCTCCGGAGGGTGCCGAGAGTGAAAAACGGTGGTTTTGAGGATGGAGTCCACAGGAAAGCAGAGAGGTCTAAAAGGTGTGGGGCATTTGAAGGGGTTCCCGGAGGCAGTGAGGACCAGCATGACTTTTCCCCGCTGGGGCCTTTGCTGTGGGACCAGCAGCTGGACAATTGCGTTTTTTGCTCCTGAAGATGTCGAGAGTGAAAAACAGTGGTTTTGAGGATGGAGTCCACAGGAAAGCAGAGAGGTCCAAAATGTGTGGGGCATTTGAAGGGGTTCCCGGAGGCAGTGAGGACCAGCATGACTTTTCCCCGCTGGGGCCTTTGCTGTGGGAGCAGCGGCTGGACTTTTGCGTTTTTTGCTCCGGAGGCTGCCGAGAGTGAAAAACGGTGGTTTTGAGGATGGAGTCCACAGGAAAGCAGAGAGGTCCAAAAGGTGTGGGGCATTTAAAGGCGTTCCCGGAGGCAGTGAGGACCAGCATGATTTTTCCCTGCTGGAACCTTTGCTTTGGGAGCAGCGTCTGGACGTTTGCGTTTTTTGCTCCGGAGGCTGCCGAGAGTGAAAAACGGTGGTTTTGAGGATGGATTCCACGGGAAAGCAGAGAGGTCCAAAAGGTGTGTGGCATTTGAAGAGGTTCCCGGAGGCAGTGAGGACCAGCATGACTTTTCCCCGCTGGGGCCTTTGCTGTGGGAGCAGCGGCTGGACATTTTAGATTTTTGCTCCGGAGGCTGCCGAGAGTGAAAAACGGTGGTTTTGAGGATGGATTCCACAGGAAAGCAGAGAGGTCCAAAAGGTGTGGGGCATTTGAAGGGGTTCCTGGAGGCATTGAGGACCAGCATGACTTTTCCCCCTTGAGACCTTTGCTGTGGGAGCAGCAACTGGACGTTTGTGTTTTTTGCTTTAGAGGCTGCCGTGGGTTAAAAACGGTGGTTTTGAGGCTAGAGTCCACAGGAAAGCAGAGAGGGCCCAAGTGTGTGGGGCATTTGAAAGGGTTCCTGGAGGCAGTGAGGACCAGCATGACTTTTCCCCCCTGAGACCTTTGCTGTGGGAGCAGCGGCTGGACGTTTGCGTTTTTTGCTACAGAGACTACCGAGCGTTAAAAACGGTGGTTTTGAGGATGGATTCCACAGGAAAGCAGAGAGGTCCAAAAGGTGTGGGGCATTTGAAGGGGTTCCCGGAGGCAGTGAGGACCAGCATGACTTTTCCCCGCTGGGGCCTTTGCTGTGGGAGCAGCGGCTGGACATTTGCGTTTTTTGCTACAGAGACTACCGAGGGTTATTAACAGTGGTTTTGAGGATGGAGTCCACAGGAAAGCAGAGAGGTCCAAAAGGTGTGGGGCATTTGAAGGGGTTCCCAGAGGCAGTGAGGACCAGCATGACTTTTCCGCCTTGGAACCTTTGCTGTGGGAGCAGCGGCTGGACGTTTGCGTTTTTTGCTACAGAGACTACAGAGGGTTAAAAACGGTGGTTTTGAGAATGGATTCCACAGGAAAGCAGAGAGGTCCAAAAGGTGTGGGGCATTTGAAGGGGTTCCCGGAGGCAGTGAGGACCAGCATGACTTTTCCCCGCTGGGGCCTTTGCTGTGGGAGCAGCGGCTGGACGTTTGCGTTTTTTGCTCCAGAGGCTGCCGAGAGTGAAAAACGGTGGTTTTGAGGATGGAGTCCACAGGAAAACAGAGAGGGCCCAAGTGTGTGGGGCATTTGAAGGGGTTCCTGGAGGCATTGAGGACCAGCATGACTTTTCCCCCCTGATACCTTTGCTGTGGGAGCAGCGGCTGGACTTTTGCGTTTTTTGCTACAGAGACTACCGAGGGTTAAAAACGGTGGTTTTGAGGATGGATTCCACAGGAAAGCAGAGAGGTCCAAAAGGTGTGGGGCATTTGAAGGGGTTCCCGGAGGCAGTGAGGACCAGCATGACTTTTCCCCGCTGGGGCCTTTGCTGTGGGAGCAGCGGCTGGACATTTGCGTTTTTTGCCACAGAGCCTACCGAGGGTTATTAACAGTGGTTTTGAGGATGGAGTCCACAGGAAAACAGAGAGGTCCAAAAGGTGTGGGGCATTTGAAGGGGTTCCCGGAGGCAGTGAGGACCAGCATGACTTTTCCCCGCTGGGGCCTTTGCTTTGGGAGCAGCGGCTGGACGTTTGCGTTTTTTGCTCCGGAGGCTGCCGAGAGTGAAAAACGGTGGTTTTGAGGATGGAGTCCACAGGAAAGCAGAGAGGTCCAAAAGGTGTGGGGCATTTGAAGGGGTTCCCGGAGGCAGTGAGGACCAGCATGATTTTTCCCCGCTGGAACCTTTGCTTTGGGAGCAGCGGCTGGACGTTTGCGTTTTTTGCTCCGGAGGCTGCCGAGAGTGAAAAACGGTGGTTTTGAGGATGGAGTCCACAGGAAAACAGAGAGGGCCCAAGTGTGTGGGGCATTTGAAGGGGTTCCTGGAGGCATTGAGGACCAGCATGACTTTTCCCCCCTGAGACCATTGCTGTGGGAGCAGCGGCTGGACGTTTACGTTTTTTGCTATAGAGACTACCGAGGGTTAAAAATGGTGGTTTTGAGGATGGATTCCACAGGAAAGCAGAGAGGTCCAAAAGGTGTGGGGCATTTGAAGGGGTTCCCGGAGGCAGTGAGGACCAGCATGACTTTTACCCGCTGGGGCCTTTGCTGTGGGAGCAGCGGCTGGACGTTTGCGTTTTTTGCTCCTGAAGATGTCGAGAGTGAAAAACAGTGGTTTTGAGGATGGATTCCACAGGAAAGCAGAGAGGTCCAAAATGTGTGGGGCATTTGAAGGGGTTCCCGGAGGCAGTGAGGACCACCATGACTTTTCCCCGCTGGGGCCTTTGCTGTGGGAGCAGCGGCTGGACGTTTGCGTTTTTTGCTCCAGAGGCTACCGAGATTGAAAAACGGTGGTTTTGAGGATGGAGTCCACAGGAAAGCAGAGAGGTCCAAAAGGTGTGGGGCATTTGAAGGGGTTCCCGGAGGCAGTGAGGACCAGCATGATTTTTCCCCGCTGGAACCTTTGCTTTGGGAGCAGCGGCTGGACGTTTGCGTTTTTTGCTCCGGAGGCTGCCGAGAGTGAAAAACGGGGGTTTTGAGGATGGAGTCCACAGGAAAACAGAGAGGGCCCAAGTGTGTGGGGCATTTGAAGGGGTTCCTGGAGGCATTAAGGACCAGCATGACTTTTCCCCCCTGATACCTTTGCTGTGGGAGCAGCGGCTGGACGTTTGCGTTTTTTGCTTTAGAGGCTGCCGTGGGTTAAATACGGTGGTTTTGAGGCTAGAGTCCACAGGAAAGCAGAGAGGTCTAAAAGGTGTGGGGCATTTGAAGGGGTTCCCGGAGGCAGTGAGGACCAGCATGACTTTTCCCCGCTGGGGCCTTTGCTTTGGGAGCAGCGGCTGGACGTTTGTGTTTTTTGCTCCGGACGCTGCCGAGAGTGAAAAACAGTGATTTTTAGGATAGAGTCCACAGGAAAGCAGAGAGGTCCAAAAGGTGTGGGGCATTTGAAGGGGTTCCCGGAGGCAGTGAGGACCAGCATGACTTTTCCCTCCTGGCTCCTTTGCTGTGGGAGCAGCGGCTGGACGTTTGCGTTTTTTGCTCCGGAGTGTGCCGAGAGTGAAAAATGGCGGTTTTGAGGTTATAGTCCACAGGAAAGCAGAGAGGTCCAAAAGGTGTTGGGCATTTGAAGGGGTTCCCGGAGGCAGTGAGGACCAGCATGACTTTTCCGCCTTGGAACCTTTGCTGTGGGAGCAGCGGCTGGACGTTCGCGTTTTTTGATTTAGAGGCTGCCGTGGGTTAAAAACGGTGGTTTTGAGGCTAGAGTCCACAGGAAAGCAGAGAGGTCTAAAAGGTGTGGGGAATTTAAAGGGGTTCCCGGAGGCAGTGAGGACCAGCATGACTTTTCCCCGCTGGGGCCTTTGCTGTGGGAGCAGCGGCTGGACGTTTGCGTTTTTTGCTCCGGAGGCTGCCGAGAGTGAAAAACAGTGGTTTTGAGGATGGAGTCCACAGGAAAGCAGAGAGGTCTAAAAGGTGTGGGGCATTTGAAGGGGTTCCCGGAGGCAGTGAGGACCAGCATGACTTTTCCCCGCTGGGGCCTTTGCTGTGGGAGCAGCGGCTGGACGTTAGGGTTTTTTGCTTTAGAGGCTGCCGTGGGTTAAATACGGTGGTTTTGAGGCTAGAGTCCACAGGAAAGCAGAGAGGTCTAAAAGGTGTGGGGCATTTGAAGGGGTTCCCGGAGGCAGTGAGGACCAGCATGACTTTTCCCCGCTGGGGCCTTTGCTTTGGGAGCAGCGGCTGGACGTTTGCGTCTTTTGCTCTGGAGGCTGCCGAGAGTGAAAAACGGTGGTTTTGAGGATGTAGTCCACAGGAAAGCAGAGAGGTCTAAAAGGTGTGGGGCATTTGAAGGGGTTCCCGGAGGCAGTGAGGACCAGCATGACTTTTCCCCGCTGGGGCCTTTGCTGTGGGAGCAGCGGCTGGACGTTAGGGTTTTTTGCTTTAGAGGCTGCCGTGGGTTAAATACGGTGGTTTTGAGGCTAGAGTCCACAGGAAAGCAGAGAGGTCTAAAAGGTGTGGGGCATTTGAAGGGGTTCCCGGAGGCAGTGAGGACCAGCATGACTTTTCCCCGCTGGGGCCTTTGCTTTGGGAGCAGCGGCTGGACGTTTGCGTTTTTTGCTCCGGAGGCTGCCGAGAGTGAAAAACAGTGGTTTTGAGGATGGAGTCCACAGGAAAGCAGAGAGGTCCAAAAGGTGTGGGGCATTTGAAGGGGTTCCCGGAGGCAGTGAGGACCAGCATGACTTTTCCCCGCTGGGGCCTTTGCTGTGGGAGCAGCGGCTGGACATTTGCCTTTTTTGCTCCGGAGGCTGCCGAGAGTGAAAAACGGTGGTTTTGAGGATGGAGTCCACAGGAAAGCAGAGAGGTCCAAAAGGTGTGGGGCATTTGAAGGGGTTCCCGGAGGCAGTGAGGACCAGCATGACTTTTCCGCCTTGGAACCTTTGCTGTGGGAGCAGCGGCTGGACGTTTGCGTTTTTTGCTTTAGAGGCTGCCGTGGGTTAAAAACAGTGGTTTTGAGGCTAGAGTCCACAGGAAAGCATAGAGGTCCAAAATGTGTGGGGCATTTGAAGGGGTTCCCGGAGGCAGTGAGGACCAGCATGACTTTTCCCCGCTGGGGCCTTTGCTGTGGGAGCAGCGGCTGGACGTTTCCGTTTTTTGCTACAGAGACTACCGAGGGTTAAAAATGGTGGCTTTGAGGATGGATTCCACAGGAAAGCAGAGAGGTCCAAAAGGTGTGGGGCATTTGAAGGGGTTCCCGGAGGCAGTGAGGACCAGCATGACTTTTCCCCGCTGGGGCCTTTGCTGTGGGAGCAGCGGCTGGACGTTTGCGCTTTTTGCTCCGGAGGCTGCCGAGAGTGAAAAACGGTGGTTTTGAGGATGGAGTCCACAGGAAAACAGAGAGGTCCAAAATGTGTGGGGCATTTGAAGGGGTTCCCGGAGGCAGTGAGGACCAGCATGACTTTTCCCCCCTGAGACCTTTGATGTGGGAGCAGCGGCTGGACGTTTGCGTTTTTTGCTCCGGAGGCTGCCGAGAGTGAAAAATGGCGCCTTTGAGGTTATAGTCCACAGGAAAGCAGAGAGGTCCAAAAGGTGTGGGGCATTTGAAGGGGTTCCCGGAGGCAGTGAGGACCAGCATAACTTTTCCGCCTTGGAACCTTTGCTGTGGGAGCAGCGGCTGGACGTTTGCGTTTTTTGCTTTAGAGGCTGCCGTGGGTTAAAAACGGTGGTTTTGAGGCTAGAGTCCACAGGAAAGCAGAAAGGTCTAAAAGGTGTGGGGCATTTGAAGGGGTTCCCGGAGGCAGTGAGGACCAGCATGACTTGTCCCCCCTGGCTCCTTTGCTGTGGGAGCAGCGGCTGGACGTTTGCGTTTTTTGCTCCGGAGGCTGCCGAGAGTGAAAAATGGCGCCTTTGAGGTTATAGTCCACAGGAAAGCAGAGAGGTCCAAAAGGTGTGGGGCATTTGAAGGGGTTCCCGGAGGCAGTGAGGACCAGCATGACTTTTCCGCCTTGGAACCTTTGCTGTGGGAGCAGCGGCTGGACGTTCGCGTTTTTTGATTTAGAGGCTGCCGTGGGTTAAAAACGGTGGTTTTGAGGCTAGAGTCCACAGGAAAGCAGAGAGGTCTAAAAGGTGTGGGGAATTTGAAGGGGTTCCCGGAGGCAGTGAGGACCAGCATGACTTTTCCCCGCTGGGGCCTTTGCTTTGGGAGCAGCGGCTGGACGTTTGCGTTTTTTGCTCCTGAGGCTGCCGAGAGTGAAAAACGGTGGTTTTGAGGATGGAGTCCACAGGAAAGCAGAGAGGTCCAAAAGGTGTGGGGCATTTGAAGGGGTTCCCGGAGGCAGTGAGGACCAGCATGACTTTTCCCTGCTGGGGCCTTTGCTGTGGGACCAGCAGCTGGACGTTTGCGTTTTTCGCTACAGAGACTACCGAGGGTTAATAACGGTGGTTTTGAGGATGGATTCCACAGGAAAGCAGAGAGGTCCAAAAGGTGTGGGGCATTTGAAGGGGTTCCCGGAGGCAGTGAGGACCAGCATGACTTTTCCCCAATGGGGCCTTTGCTGTGGGAGCAGCGGCTGGACGTTTGCGTTTTTTGCTCCGGAGGCTGCCGAGAGTGAAAAACAATGGTTTTGAGGATGGAGTCCACAGGAAAACAGAGAGGTCCAAAAGGTGTGGGGCATTTGAAGGGGTTCCCGGAGGCAGTGAGGACCAGCATGACTTTTCCTTGCTTGGGCCTTTGCTGTGGGAGCAGCGGCTGGACGTTTGCGTCTTTTGCTCTGGAGGCTGCCGAGAGTGAAAAACGGTGGTTTTGAGGATGTAGTCCACAGGAAAGCGGAGAGGTCTAAAAGGTGTGGGGCATTTGAAGGGGTTCCCGGAGGCAGTGAGGACCAACATGACTTTTCCCCGCTGGGGCCTTTGCTGTGGGAGCAGCGGCTGGACGTTAGGGTTTTTTGCTTTAGAGGCTGCCGTGGGTTAAATACGGTGGTTTTGAGGCTAGAGTCCACAGGAAAGCAGAGAGGTCTAAAAGGTGTGGGGCATTTGAAGGGGTTCCCGGAGGCAGTGAGGACCAGCATGACTTTTCCCCGCTGGGGCCTTTGCTGTGGGACCAGCGGCTGGACGTTTCCGTTTTTTGCTACAGAGACTACCGAGGGTTAAAAATGGTGGCTTTGAGGATGGATTCCACAGGAAAGCAGAGAGGTCCAAAAGGTGTGGGGCATTTGAAGGGGTTCCCGGAGGCAGTGAGGACCAGCATGACTTTTCCCCGCTGGGGCCTTTGCTGTGGGAGCAGCGGCTGGACGTTTGCGCTTTTTGCTCCGGAGGCTGCCGAGAGTGAAAAACGGTGGTTTTGAGGATGGAGTCCACAGGAAAACAGAGAGGTCCAAAAGGTGTGGGGCATTTGAAGGGGTTCCCGGAGGCAGTGAGGACCAGCATGACTTTTCCCCCCTGAGACCTTTGATGTGGGAGCAGCGGCTGGACGTTTGCGTTTTTTGCTCCGGAGGCTGCCGAGAGTGAAAAATGGCGCCTTTGAGGTTATAGTCCACAGGAAAGCAGAGAGGTCCAAAAGGTGTGGGGCATTTGAAGGGGTTCCCGGAGGCAGTGAGGACCAGCATAACTTTTCCGCCTTGGAACCTTTGCTGTGGGAGCAGCGGCTGGACGTTTGCGTTTTTTGCTTTAGAGGCTGCCGTGGGTTAAAAACGGTGGTTTTGAGGCTAGAGTCCACAGGAAAGCAGAGAGGTCTAAAAGGTGTGGGGCATTTGAAGGGGTTCCCGGAGGCAGTGAGGACCAGCATGACTTGTCCCCGCTGGGGCCTTTGCTGTGGGAGCAGCGGCTGGACGTTTGCGTTTTTTGCTCCGGAGGCTGCCGAGAGTGAAAAACAGTGTTTTTGAGGATGAAGTCCACAGGAAAACAGAGAGGTCCAAAAGGTGTGGGGCATTTGAAGGGGTTCCCGGAGGCAGTGAGGACCAGCATGACTTTTCCCCGCTGGCTCCTTTGCTGTGGGAGCAGCGGCTGGACGTTTGCGTTTTTTGATTTAGAGGCTGCCGTGGGTTAAAAACAGTGGTTTTGAGGCTAGAGTCCACAGGAAAGCAGAGAGGTCTAAAAGGTGTGGGGCATTTGAAGGGGTTCCCGGAGGCAGTGAGGACCAGCATGACTTGTCCCCGCTGGGGCCTTTGCTGTGGGAGCAGCGGCTGGACATTTGCGTTTTTTGCTCTGGAGGCTGCCGAGAGTGAAAAACGGTGGTTTTGAGGATGTAGTCCACAGGAAAGCATAGAGGTCTAAAATGTGTGGGGCATTTGAAGGGGTTCCCGGAGGCAGTGAGGACCAGCATGACTTTTCCCCGCTGGGGCCTTTGCTGTGGGACCAGCGGCTGGACGTTTCCGTTTTTTGCTACAGAGACTACCGAGGGTTAAAAATGGTGGCTTTGAGGATGGATTCCACAGGAAAGCAGAGAGGTCCAAAAGGTGTGGGGCATTTGAAGGGGTTCCCGGAGGCAGTGAGGACCAGCATGACTTTTCCCCGCTGGGGCCTTTGCTGTGGGAGCAGCGGCTGGACGTTTGCGCTTTTTGCTCCGGAGGCTGCCGAGAGTGAAAAACGGTGGTTTTGAGGATGGAGTCCACAGGAAAACAGAGAGGTCCAAAAGGTGTGGGGCATTTGAAGGGGTTCCCGGAGGCAGTGAGGACCAGCATGACTTTTCCCCCCTGAGACCTTTGATGTGGGAGCAGCGGCTGGACGTTTGCGTTTTTTGCTCCGGAGGCTGCCGAGAGTGAAAAATGGCGCCTTTGAGGTTATAGTCCACAGGAAAGCAGAGAGGTCCAAAAGGTGTGGGGCATTTGAAGGGGTTCCCGGAGGCAGTGAGGACCAGCATAACTTTTCCGCCTTGGAACCTTTGCTGTGGGAGCAGCGGCTGGACGTTTGCGTTTTTTGCTTTAGAGGCTGCCGTGGGTTAAAAACGGTGGTTTTGAGGCTAGAGTCCACAGGAAAGCAGAGAGGTCTAAAAGGTGTGGGGCATTTGAAGGGGTTCCCGGAGGCAGTGAGGACCAGCATGACTTGTCCCCCCTGGCTCCTTTGCTGTGGGAGCAGCGGCTGGACGTTTGCGTTTTTTGCTCCGGAGTGTGCCGAGAGTGAAAAATGGCGGTTTTGAGTTTATAGTCCACAGGAAAGCAGAGAGGTCCAAAAGGTGTGGGGCATTTGAAGGGGTTCCCGGAGGCAGTGAGGACCAGCATGACTTTTCCGCCTTGGAACCTTTGCTGTGGGAGCAGCGGCTGGACGTTCGCGTTTTTTGATTTAGAGGCTGCCGTGGGTTAAAAACGGTGGTTTTGAGGCTAGAGTCCACAGGAAAGCAGAGAGGTCTAAAAGGTGTGGGGAATTTGAAGGGGTTCCCGGAGGCAGTGAGGACCAGCATGACTTTTCCCCGCTGGGGCCTTTGCTTTGGGAGCAGCGGCTGGACGTTTGCGTTTTTTGCTCCTGAGGCTGCCGAGAGTGAAAAACGGTGGTTTTGAGGATGGAGTCCACAGGAAAGCAGAGAGGTCCAAAAGGTGTGGGGCATTTGAAGGGGTTCCCGGAGGCAGTGAGGACCAGCATGACTTTTCCCTGCTGGGGCCTTTGCTGTGGGACCAGCAGCTGGACGTTTGCGTTTTTCGCTACAGAGACTACCGAGGGTTAATAACGGTGGTTTTGAGGATGGATTCCACAGGAAAGCAGAGAGGTCCAAAAGGTGTGGGGCATTTGAAGGGGTTCCCGGAGGCAGTGAGGACCAGCATGACTTTTCCCCAATGGGGCCTTTGCTGTGGGAGCAGCGGCTGGACGTTTGCGTTTTTTGCTCCGGAGGCTGCCGAGAGTGAAAAACAGTGGTTTTGAGGATGGAGTCCACAGGAAAACAGAGAGGTCCAAAAGGTGTGGGGCATTTGAAGGGGTTCCCGGAGGCAGTGAGGACCAGCATGACTTTTCCTTGCTTGGGCCTTTGCTGTGGGAGCAGCGGCTGGACGTTTGCGTCTTTTGCTCTGGAGGCTGCCGAGAGTGAAAAACGGTGGTTTTGAGGATGTAGTCCACAGGAAAGCAGAGAGGTCTAAAAGGTGTGGGGCATTTGAAGGGGTTCCCGGAGGCAGTGAGGACCAGCATGACTTTTCCCCGCTGGGGCCTTTGCTGTGGGAGCAGCGGCTGGACGTTAGGGTTTTTTGCTTTAGAGGCTGCCGTGGGTTAAATACGGTGCTTTTGAGGCTAGAGTCCACAGGAAAGCAGAGAGGTCTAAAAGGTGTGGGGCATTTGAAGGGGTTCCCGGAGGCAGTGAGGACCAGCATGACTTTTCCCCGCTGGGGCCTTTGCTGTGGGACCAGCGGCTGGACGTTTCCGTTTTTTGCTACAGAGACTACCGAGGGTTAAAAATGGTGGCTTTGAGGATGGATTCCACAGGAAAGCAGAGAGGTCCAAAAGGTGTGGGGCATTTGAAGGGGTTCCCGGAGGCAGTGAGGACCAGCATGACTTTTCCCCGCTGGGGCCTTTGCTGTGGGAGCAGCGGCTGGACGTTTGCGTTTTTTGCTCCGGAGGCTGCCGAGAGTGAAAAACGGTGGTTTTGAGGATGGAGTCCACAGGAAAACAGAGAGGTCCAAAAGGTGTGGGGCATTTGAAGGGGTTCCCGGAGGCAGTGAGGACCAGCATGACTTTTCCCCCCTGAGACCTTTGATGTGGGAGCAGCGGCTGGACGTTTGCGTTTTTTGCTCCGGAGGCTGCCGAGAGTGAAAAATGGCGCCTTTGAGGTTATAGTCCACAGGAAAGCAGAGAGGTCCAAAAGGTGTGGGGCATTTGAAGGGGTTCCCGGAGGCAGTGAGGACCAGCATAACTTTTCCGCCTTGGAACCTTTGCTGTGGGAGCAGCGGCTGGACGTTTGCGTTTTTTGCTTTAGAGGCTGCCGTGGGTTAAAAACGGTGGTTTTGAGGCTAGAGTCCACAGGAAAGCAGAGAGGTCTAAAAGGTGTGGGGCATTTGAAGGGGTTCCCGGAGGCAGTGAGGACCAGCATGACTTGTCCCCGCTGGGGCCTTTGCTGTGGGAGCAGCGGCTGGACGTTTGCGTTTTTTGCTCCGGAGGCTGCCGAGAGTGAAAAACAGTGTTTTTGAGGATGAAGTCCACAGGAAAACAGAGAGGTCCAAAAGGTGTGGGGCATTTGAAGGGGTTCCCGGAGGCAGTGAGGACCAGCATGACTTTTCCCCGCTGGCTCCTTTGCTGTGGGAGCAGCGGCTGGACGTTTGCGTTTTTTGATTTAGAGGCTGCCGTGGGTTAAAAACAGTGGTTTTGAGGCTAGAGTCCACAGGAAAGCAGAGAGGTCCAAAAGGTGTGGGGCATTTGAAGGGGTTCCCAGAGGCAGTGAGGACCAGCATGACTTTTCCCCCCTGAGACCTTTGCTGTGGGAGCAGCGGCTGGACGTTTGCGTTTTTTGCTCCGGACGCTGCCGAGAGTGAAAAACAGTGATTTTTCGGATACAGTCCACAGGAAAGCAGAGAGGCCCAAAAGGTGTGGGGCATTTGAAGGAGTTCCCGGAGGCAGTGATGACCAGCATGACTTTTCCCCGCTGGGGCCTTTGCTGTGGGAGCAGCGGCTGGACGTTTACGTTTTTTGCTCCGGAGGCTGACGAGAGTGAAAAACAGTGGTTTTGAGGATGGAGTCCACAGGAAAACAGAGAGGTCAAAAAGGTGTGGGGCATTTGAAGGGGTTCCCGGAGGCAGTGAGGACCAGCATGACTTTTCCCCCCTGAGACCTTTGCTGTGGGAGCAGCGGCTGGACGTTTGTGTTTTTTGCTCCGGACGCTGCCGAGAGTGAAAAACAGTGATTTTTAGGATAGAGTCCACAGGAAAGCAGAGAGGTCCAAAAGGTGTGGGGCATTTGAAGGGGTTCCCGGAGGCAGTGAGGACCAGCATGACTTTTCCCCGCTGGGGCCTTTGCTGTGGGAGCAGCGGCTGGACGTTAGCGTTTTTTGCTACAGAGACTACCGAGGGTTAAAAATGGTGGTTTTGAGGATGGATTCCACAGGAAAGCAGAGAGGTCCAAAAGGTGTGGGGCATTTGAAGGGGTTCCCGGAGGCAGTGAGGACCAGCATGACTTTTCCCCCCTGGCTCCTTTGCTGTGGGAGCAGCGGCCGGACGTTTGCGTTTTTTGCTCCGGAGTGTGCCGAGAGTGAAAAATGGCGGTTTTGAGGTTATAGTCCACAGGAAAGCAGAGAGGTGCAAAAGGTGTGGGGCATTTGAAGGGGTTCCCGGAGGCAGTGAGGACCAGCATGACTTTTCCGCCTTGGAACCTTTGCTGTGGGAGCAGCGGCTGGACGTTCGCGTTTTTTGATTTAGAGGCTGCCGTGGGTTAAAAACGGTGGTTTTGAGGCTAGAGTCCACAGGAAAGCAGAGAGGTCTAAAAGGTGTGGGGAATTTGAAGGGGTTCCCGGAGGCAGTGAGGACCAGCATGACTTTTCCCTGCTGGGGCCTTTGCTGTGGGACCAGCAGCTGGACGTTTGCGTTTTTCGCTACAGAGACTACCGAGGGTTAATAACGGTGGTTTTGAGGATGGATTCCACAGGAAAGCAGAGAGGTCCAAAAGGTGTGGGGCATTTGAAGGGGTTCCCGGAGGCAGTGAGGACCAGCATGACTTTTCCCCAATGGGGCCTTTGCTGTGGGAGCAGCGGCTGGACGTTTGCGTTTTTTGCTCCGGAGGCTGCCGAGAGTGAAAAACAGTGGTTTTGAGGATGGAGTCCACAGGAAAACAGAGAGGTCCAAAAGGTGTGGGGCATTTGAAGGGGTTCCCGGAGGCAGTGAGGACCAGCATGACTTTTCCTTGCTTGGGCCTTTGCTGTGGGAGCAGCGGCTGGACGTTTGCGTCTTTTGCTCTGGAGGCTGCCGAGAGTGAAAAACGGTGGTTTTGAGGATGTAGTCCACAGGAAAGCAGAGAGGTCTAAAAGGTGTGGGGCATTTGAAGGGGTTCCCGGAGGCAGTGAGGACCAGCATGACTTTTCCCCGCTGGGGCCTTTGCTGTGGGAGCAGCGGCTGGACGTTAGGGTTTTTTGCTTTAGAGGCTGCCGTGGGTTAAATACGGTGCTTTTGAGGCTAGAGTCCACAGGAAAGCAGAGAGGTCTAAAAGGTGTGGGGCATTTGAAGGGGTTCCCGGAGGCAGTGAGGACCAGCATGACTTTTCCCCGCTGGGGCCTTTGCTGTGGGACCAGCGGCTGGACGTTTCCGTTTTTTGCTACAGAGACTACCGAGGGTTAAAAATGGTGGCTTTGAGGATGGATTCCACAGGAAAGCAGAGAGGTCCAAAAGGTGTGGGGCATTTGAAGGGGTTCCCGGAGGCAGTGAGGACCAGCATGACTTTTCCCCGCTGGGGCCTTTGCTGTGGGAGCAGCGGCTGGACGTTTGCGTTTTTTGCTCCGGAGGCTGCCGAGAGTGAAAAACGGTGGTTTTGAGGATGGAGTCCACAGGAAAACAGAGAGGTCCAAAAGGTGTGGGGCATTTGAAGGGGTTCCCGGAGGCAGTGAGGACCAGCATGACTTTTCCCCCCTGAGACCTTTGATGTGGGAGCAGCGGCTGGACGTTTGCGTTTTTTGCTCCGGAGGCTGCCGAGAGTGAAAAATGGCGCCTTTGAGGTTATAGTCCACAGGAAAGCAGAGAGGTCCAAAAGGTGTGGGGCATTTGAAGGGGTTCCCGGAGGCAGTGAGGACCAGCATAACTTTTCCGCCTTGGAACCTTTGCTGTGGGAGCAGCGGCTGGACGTTTGCGTTTTTTGCTTTAGAGGCTGCCGTGGGTTAAAAACGGTGGTTTTGAGGCTAGAGTCCACAGGAAAGCAGAGAGGTCTAAAAGGTGTGGGGCATTTGAAGGGGTTCCCGGAGGCAGTGAGGACCAGCATGACTTGTCCCCGCTGGGGCCTTTGCTGTGGGAGCAGCGGCTGGACGTTTGCGTTTTTTGCTCCGGAGGCTGCCGAGAGTGAAAAACAGTGTTTTTGAGGATGAAGTCCACAGGAAAACAGAGAGGTCCAAAAGGTGTGGGGCATTTGAAGGGGTTCCCGGAGGCAGTGAGGACCAGCATGACTTTTCCCCGCTGGCTCCTTTGCTGTGGGAGCAGCGGCTGGACGTTTGCGTTTTTTGATTTAGAGGCTGCCGTGGGTTAAAAACAGTGGTTTTGAGGCTAGAGTCCACAGGAAAGCAGAGAGGTCCAAAAGGTGTGGGGCATTTGAAGGGGTTCCCAGAGGCAGTGAGGACCAGCATGACTTTTCCCCCCTGAGACCTTTGCTGTGGGAGCAGCGGCTGGACGTTTGCGTTTTTTGCTCCGGACGCTGCCGAGAGTGAAAAACAGTGATTTTTCGGATACAGTCCACAGGAAAGCAGAGAGGCCCAAAAGGTGTGGGGCATTTGAAGGAGTTCCCGGAGGCAGTGATGACCAGCATGACTTTTCCCCGCTGGGGCCTTTGCTGTGGGAGCAGCGGCTGGACGTTTACGTTTTTTGCTCCGGAGGCTGACGAGAGTGAAAAACAGTGGTTTTGAGGATGGAGTCCACAGGAAAACAGAGAGGTCAAAAAGGTGTGGGGCATTTGAAGGGGTTCCCGGAGGCAGTGAGGACCAGCATGACTTTTCCCCCCTGAGACCTTTGCTGTGGGAGCAGCGGCTGGACGTTTGTGTTTTTTGCTCCGGACGCTGCCGAGAGTGAAAAACAGTGATTTTTAGGATAGAGTCCACAGGAAAGCAGAGAGGTCCAAAAGGTGTGGGGCATTTGAAGGGGTTCCCGGAGGCAGTGAGGACCAGCATGACTTTTCCCCGCTGGGGCCTTTGCTGTGGGAGCAGCGGCTGGACGTTTCCGTTTTTTGCTACAGAGACTACCGAGGGTTAAAAATGGTGGCTTTGAGGATGGATTCCACAGGAAAGCAGAGAGGTCAAAAAGGTGTGGGGCATTTGAAGGGGTTCCCGGAGGCAGTGAGGACCAGCATGACTTTTCCCCCCTGAGACCTTTGCTGTGGGAGCAGCGGCTGGACGTTTGTGTTTTTTGCTCCGGACGCTGCCGAGAGTGAAAAACAGTGATTTTTAGGATAGAGTCCACAGGAAAGCAGAGAGGTCCAAAAGGTGTGGGGCATTTGAAGGGGTTCCCGGAGGCAGTGAGGACCAGCATGACTTTTCCCCGCTGGGGCCTTTGCTGTGGGAGCAGCGGCTGGACGTTAGCGTTTTTTGCTACAGAGACTACCGAGGGTTAAAAATGGTGGTTTTGAGGATGGATTCCACAGGAAAGCAGAGAGGTCCAAAAGGTGTGGGGCATTTGAAGGGGTTCCCCGAGGCAGTGAGGACCAGCATGACTTTTCCCCGCTGGGGCCTTTGCTGTGGGAGCAGCAGCTGGACGTTTGCGTTTTTTGCTCCGGAGGCTGCCGAGAGTGAAAAACAGTGGTTTTGAGGATGGAGTCCACAGGAAAACAGAGACGTCCAAAAGGTGTGGGGCATTTGAAGGGGTTCCCGGAGGCAGTGAGGACCAGCATGACTTTTCCCCCCTGGCTCCTTTGCTGTGGGAGCAGCGGCTGGACGTTTGCGTTTTTTGCTCCGGAGTGTGCCGAGAGTGAAAAATGGCGGTTTTGAGGTTATAGTCCACAGGAAAGCAGAGAGGTGCAAAAGGTGTGGGGCATTTGAAGGGGTTCCCGGAGGCAGTGAGGACCAGCATGACTTTTCCGCCTTGGAACCTTTGCTGTGGGAGCAGCGGCTGGACGTTCGCGTTTTTTGATTTAGAGGCTGCCGTGGGTTAAAAACGGTGGTTTTGAGGCTAGAGTCCACAGGAAAGCAGAGAGGTCTAAAAGGTGTGGGGAATTTGAAGGGGTTCCCGGAGGCAGTGAGGACCAGCATGACTTTTCCCCGCTGGGGCCTTTGCTTTGGGAGCAGCGGCTGGACGTTTGCGTTTTTTGCTCCTGAGGCTGCCGAGAGTGAAAAACGGTGGTTTTGAGGATGGAGTCCACAGGAAAGCAGAGAGGTCCAAAAGGTGTGGGGCATTTGAAGGGGTTCCCGGAGGCAGTGAGGACCAGCATGACTTTTCCCCGCTGGGGCCTTTGCTGTGGGACCAGCAGCTGGACGTTTGCGTTTTCCGCTACACAGACTACCGAGGGTTAATAACGGTGGTTTTGAGGATGGATTCCACAGGAAAGCAGAGAGGTCCAAAAGGTGTGGGGCATTTGAAGGGGTTCCCGGAGGCAGTGAGGACCAGCATGACTTTTCCCCGCTGGGGCCTTTGCTGTGGGAGCAGCGGCTGGACGTTTGCGCTTTTTGCTCCGGAGGCTGCCGAGAGTGAAAAACGGTGGTTTTGAGGATGGAGTCCACAGGAAAACAGAGAGGTCCAAAAGGTGTGGGGCATTTGAAGGGGTTCCCGGAGGCAGTGAGGACCAGCATGACTTTTCCCCGCTGGGGCCTTTGCTGTGGGAGCAGCGGCTGGACGTTAGGGTTTTTTGCTTTAGAGGCTGCCGTGGGTTAAATACGGTGGTTTTGAGGCTAGAGTCCACAGGAAAGCAGAGAGGTCTAAAAGGTGTGGGGCATTTGAAGGGGTTCCCGGAGGCAGTGAGGACCAGCATGACTTTTCCCCGCTGGGGCCTTTGCTGTGGGACCAGCGGCTGGACGTTTCCGTTTTTTGCTACAGAGACTACCGAGGGTTAAAAATGGTGGCTTTGAGGATGGATTCCACAGGAAAGCAGAGAGGTCCAAATGGTGTGGGGCATTTGAAGGGGTTCCCGGAGGCAGTGAGGACCAGCATGACTTTTCCCCGCTGGGGCCTTTGCTGTGGGAGCAGCGGCTGGACGTTTGCGTTTTTTGCTCCGGAGGCTGACGAGAGTGAAAAACGGTGGTTTTGAGGATGGAGTCCACAGGAAAACAGAGAGGTCCAAAAGGTGTGGGGCATTTGAAGGGGTTCCCGGAGGCAGTGAGGACCAGCATGACTTTTCCCCCCTGAGACCTTTGATGTGGGAGCAGCGGCTGGACGTTTGCGTTTTTTGCTCCGGAGGCTGCCGAGAGTGAAAAATGGCGCCTTTGAGGTTATAGTCCACAGGAAAGCAGAGAGGTCCAAAAGGTGTGGGGCATTTGAAGGGGTTCCCGGAGGCAGTGAGGACCAGCATAACTTTTCCGCCTTGGAACCTTTGCTGTGGGAGCAGCGGCTGGACGTTTGCGTTTTTTGCTTTAGAGGCTGCCGTGGGTTAAAAACGGTGGTTTTGAGGCTAGAGTCCACAGGAAAGCAGAGAGGTCTAAAAGGTGTGGGGCATTTGAAGGGGTTCCCGGAGGCAGTGAGGACCAGCATGACTTGTCCCCGCTGGGGCCTTTGCTGTGGGAGCAGCGGCTGGACGTTTGCGTTTTTTGCTCCGGAGGCTGCCGAGAGTGAAAAACAGTGTTTTTGAGGATGAAGTCCACAGGAAAACAGAGAGGTCCAAAAGGTGTGGGGCATTTGAAGGGGTTCCCGGAGGCAGTGAGGACCAGCATGACTTTTCCCCGCTGGCTCCTTTGCTGTGGGAGCAGCGGCTGGACGTTTGCGTTTTTTGATTTAGAGGCTGCCGTGGGTTAAAAACAGTGGTTTTGAGGCTAGAGTCCACAGGAAAGCAGAGAGGTCCAAAAGGTGTGGGGCATTTGAAGGGGTTCCCAGAGGCAGTGAGGACCAGCATGACTTTTCCCCCCTGAGACCTTTGCTGTGGGAGCAGCGGCTGGACGTTTGCGTTTTTTGCTCCGGACGCTGCCGAGAGTGAAAAACAGTGATTTTTCGGATACAGTCCACAGGAAAGCAGAGAGGCCCAAAAGGTGTGGGGCATTTGAAGGAGTTCCCGGAGGCAGTGATGACCAGCATGACTTTTCCCCGCTGGGGCCTTTGCTGTGGGAGCAGCGGCTGGACGTTTACGTTTTTTGCTCCGGAGGCTGACGAGAGTGAAAAACAGTGGTTTTGAGGATGGAGTCCACAGGAAAACAGAGAGGTCAAAAAGGTGTGGGGCATTTGAAGGGGTTCCCGGAGGCAGTGAGGACCAGCATGACTTTTCCCCCCTGAGACCTTTGCTGTGGGAGCAGCGGCTGGACGTTTGTGTTTTTTGCTCCGGACGCTGCCGAGAGTGAAAAACAGTGATTTTTAGGATAGAGTCCACAGGAAAGCAGAGAGGTCCAAAAGGTGTGGGGCATTTGAAGGGGTTCCCGGAGGCAGTGAGGACCAGCATGACTTTTCCCCGCTGGGGCCTTTGCTGTGGGAGCAGCGGCTGGACGTTAGCGTTTTTTCCTACAGAGACTAATGAGGGTTAAAAATGGTGGTTTTGAGGATGGATTCCACAGGAAAGCAGAGAGGTCCAAAAGGTGTGGGGCATTTGAAGGGGTTCCCCGAGGCAGTGAGGACCAGCATGACTTTTCCCCGCTGGGGCCTTTGCTGTGGGAGCAGCAGCTGGACGTTTGCGTTTTTTGCTCCGGAGGCTGCCGAGAGTGAAAAACAGTGGTTTTGAGGATGGAGTCCACAGGAAAACAGAGACGTCCAAAAGGTGTGGGGCATTTGAAGGGGTTCCCGGAGGCAGTGAGGACCAGCATGACTTTTCCCCCCTGGCTCCTTTGCTGTGGGAGCAGCGGCTGGACGTTTGCGTTTTTTGCTCCGGAGTGTGCCGAGAGTGAAAAATGGCGGTTTTGAGGTTATAGTCCACAGGAAAGCAGAGAGGTGCAAAAGGTGTGGGGCATTTGAAGGGGTTCCCGGAGGCAGTGAGGACCAGCATGACTTTTCCGCCTTGGAACCTTTGCTGTGGGAGCAGCGGCTGGACGTTCGCGTTTTTTGATTTAGAGGCTGCCGTGGGTTAAAAACGGTGGTTTTGAGGCTAGAGTCCACAGGAAAGCAGAGAGGTCTAAAAGGTGTGGGGAATTTGAAGGGGTTCCCGGAGGCAGTGAGGACCAGCATGACTTTTCCCCGCTGGGGCCTTTGCTTTGGGAGCAGCGGCTGGACGTTTGCGTTTTTTGCTCCTGAGGCTGCCGAGAGTGAAAAACGGTGGTTTTGAGGATGGAGTCCACAGGAAAGCAGAGAGGTCCAAAAGGTGTGGGGCATTTGAAGGGGTTCCCGGAGGCAGTGAGGACCAGCATGACTTTTCCCCGCTGGGGCCTTTGCTGTGGGACCAGCAGCTGGACGTTTGCGTTTTTCGCTACACAGACTACCGAGGGTTAATAACGGTGGTTTTGAGGATGGATTCCACAGGAAAGCAGAGAGGTCCAAAAGGTGTGGGGCATTTGAAGGGGTTCCCGGAGGCAGTGAGGACCAGCATGACTTTTCCCCGCTGGGGCCTTTGCTGTGGGAGCAGCGGCTGGACGTTTGCGCTTTTTGCTCCGGAGGCTGCCGAGAGTGAAAAACGGTGGTTTTGAGGATGGAGTCCACAGGAAAACAGAGAGGTCCAAAAGGTGTGGGGCATTTGAAGGGGTTCCCGGAGGCAGTGAGGACCAGCATGACTTTTCCCCCCTGAGACCTTTGCTGTGGGAGCAGCGGCTGGACGTTTGCGTTTTTTGCTCCGGAGGCTGCCGAGAGTGAAAAATGGCGCCTTTGAGGTTATAGTCCACAGGAAAGCAGAGAGGTCCAAAAGGTGTGAAGCATTTGAAGGGGTTCCCGGAGGCAGTGAGGACCAGCATAACTTTTCCGCCTTGGAACCTTTGCTGTGGGAGCAGCGGCTGGACGTTTGCGTTTTTTGCTTTAGAGGCTGCCGTGGGTTAAAAACAGTGTTTTTGAGGATGAAGTCCACAGGAAAACAGAGAGGTCCAAAAGGTGTGGGGCATTTGAAGGGGTTCCCGGAGGCAGTGAGGACCAGCATGACTTTTCCCCCCTGGCTCCTTTGCTGTGGGAGCAGCGGCTGGACGTTTGCGTTTTTTGATTTAGAGGCTGCCGTGGGTTAAAAACAGTGGTTTTGAGGCTAGAGTCCACAGGAAAGCAGAGAGGTCCAAAAGGTGTGGGGCATTTGAAGGGGTTCCCGGAGGCAGTGAGGACCAGCATGACTTTTCCCCCCTGAGACCTTTGCTGTGGGAGCAGCGGCTGGACGTTTGTGTTTTTTGCTCCGGACGCTGCCGAGAGTGAAAAACAGTGATTCTTCGGATACAGTCCACAGGAAAGCAGAGAGGCCCAAAAGGTGTGGGGCATTTGAAGGAGTTCCCGGAGGCAGTGATGACCAGCATGACTTTTCCCCGCTGGGGCCTTTGCTGTGGGAGCAGCGGCTGGACGTTTACGTTTTTTGCTCCGGAGGCTGACGAGAGTGAAAAACAGTGGTTTTGAGGATGGAGTCCACAGGAAAACAGAGAGGTCAAAAAGGTGTGGGGCATTTGAAGGGGTTCCCGGAGGCAGTGAGGACCAGCATGACTTTTCCCCCCTGAGACCTTTGCTGTGGGAGCAGCGGCTGGACGTTTGTGTTTTTTGCTCCGGACGCTGCCGAGAGTGAAAAACAGTGATTTTTAGGATAGAGTCCACAGGAAAGCAGAGAGGTCCAAAAAGTGTGGGGCATTTGAAGGGGTTCCCGGAGGCAGTGAGGACCAGCATGACTTTTCCCTCCTGGCTCCTTTGCTGTGGGAGCAGCGGCTGGACGTTTGCGTTTTTTGCTCCGGAGTGTGCCGAGAGTGAAAAATGGCGGTTTTGAGGTTATAGTCCACAGGAAAGCAGAGAGGTCCAAAAGGTGTGGGGCATTTGAAGGGGTTCCCGGAGGCAGTGAGGACCAGCATGACTTTTCCCCGCTGGGGCCTTTGCTGTGGGAGCAGCGGCTGGACGTTTGCGTTTTTTGCTCCGGAGGCTGCCGAGAGTGAAAAACGGTGGTTTTGAGGATCGATTCCACAGGAAAGCAGAGAGGTCCAAAAGGTGTGGGGCATTTGAAGGGGTTCCCGGAGGCAGTGAGGACCAGCATAACTTTTCCGCCTTGGAACCTTTGCTGTGGGAGCAGCGGCTGGACGTTTGCGTTTTTTGCTTTAGAGGCTGCCGTGGGTTAAAAACGGTGGTTTTGAGGCTAGAGTCCACAGGAAAGCAGAGAGGTCTAAAAGGTGTGGGGCATTTGAAGGGGTTCCCGGAGGCAGTGAGGACCAGCATGACTTGTCCCCGCTGGGGCCTTTGCTGTGGGAGCAGCGGCTGGACGTTTGCGTTTTTTGCTCCGGAGGCTGCCGAGAGTGAAAAACAGTGTTTTTGAGGATGAAGTCCACAGGAAAACAGAGAGGTCCAAAAGGTGTGGGGCATTTGAAGGGGTTCCCGGAGGCAGTGAGGACCAGCATGACTTTTCCCCGCTGGCTCCTTTGCTGTGGGAGCAGCGGCTGGACGTTTGCGTTTTTTGATTTAGAGGCTGCCGTGGGTTAAAAACAGTGGTTTTGAGGCTAGAGTCCACAGGAAAGCAGAGAGGTCCAAAAGGTGTGGGGCATTTGAAGGGGTTCCCAGAGGCAGTGAGGACCAGCATGACTTTTCCCCCCTGAGACCTTTGCTGTGGGAGCAGCGGCTGGACGTTTGCGTTTTTTGCTCCGGACGCTGCCGAGAGTGAAAAACAGTGATTTTTCGGATACAGTCCACAGGAAAGCAGAGAGGCCCAAAAGGTGTGGGGCATTTGAAGGAGTTCCCGGAGGCAGTGATGACCAGCATGACTTTTCCCCGCTGGGGCCTTTGCTGTGGGAGCAGCGGCTGGACGTTTACGTTTTTTGCTCCGGAGGCTGACGAGAGTGAAAAACAGTGGTTTTGAGGATGGAGTCCACAGGAAAACAGAGAGGTCAAAAAGGTGTGGGGCATTTGAAGGGGTTCCCGGAGGCAGTGAGGACCAGCATGACTTTTCCCCCCTGAGACCTTTGCTGTGGGAGCAGCGGCTGGACGTTTGTGTTTTTTGCTCCGGACGCTGCCGAGAGTGAAAAACAGTGATTTTTAGGATAGAGTCCACAGGAAAGCAGAGAGGTCCAAAAGGTGTGGGGCATTTGAAGGGGTTCCCGGAGGCAGTGAGGACCAGCATGACTTTTCCCCGCTGGGGCCTTTGCTGTGGGAGCAGCGGCTGGACGTTAGCGTTTTTTGCTACAGAGACTAATGAGGGTTAAAAATGGTGGTTTTGAGGATGGATTCCACAGGAAAGCAGAGAGGTCCAAAAGGTGTGGGGCATTTGAAGGGGTTCCCCGAGGCAGTGAGGACCAGCATGACTTTTCCCCGCTGGGGCCTTTGCTGTGGGAGCAGCAGCTGGACGTTTGCGTTTTTTGCTCCGGAGGCTGCCGAGAGTGAAAAACAGTGGTTTTGAGGATGGAGTCCACAGGAAAACAGAGACGTCCAAAAGGTGTGGGTCATTTGAAGGGGTTCCCGGAGGCAGTGAGGACCAGCATGACTTTTCCCCCCTGGCTCCTTTGCTGTGGGAGCAGCGGCTGGACGTTTGCGTTTTTTGCTCCGGAGTGTGCCGAGAGTGAAAAATGGCGGTTTTGAGGTTATAGTCCACAGGAAAGCAGAGAGGTGCAAAAGGTGTGGGGCATTTGAAGGGGTTCCCGGAGGCAGTGAGGACCAGCATGACTTTTCCGCCTTGGAACCTTTGCTGTGGGAGCAGCGGCTGGACGTTCGCGTTTTTTGATTTAGAGGCTGCCGTGGGTTAAAAACGGTGGTTTTGAGGCTAGAGTCCACAGGAAAGCAGAGAGGTCTAAAAGGTGTGGGGAATTTGAAGGGGTTCCCGGAGGCAGTGAGGACCAGCATGACTTTTCCCCGCTGGGGCCTTTGCTTTGGGAGCAGCGGCTGGACGTTTGCGTTTTTTGCTCCTGAGGCTGCCGAGAGTGAAAAACGGTGGTTTTGAGGATGGAGTCCACAGGAAAGCAGAGAGGTCCAAAAGGTGTGGGGCATTTGAAGGGGTTCCCGGAGGCAGTGAGGACCAGCATGACTTTTCCCCGCTGGGGCCTTTGCTGTGGGACCAGCAGCTGGACGTTTGCGTTTTTCGCTACACAGACTACCGAGGGTTAATAACGGTGGTTTTGAGGATGGATTCCACAGGAAAGCAGAGAGGTCCAAAAGGTGTGGGGCATTTGAAGGGGTTCCCGGAGGCAGTGAGGACCAGCATGACTTTTCCCCGCTGGGGCCTTTGCTGTGGGAGCAGCGGCTGGACGTTTGCGCTTTTTGCTCCGGAGGCTGCCGAGAGTGAAAAACGGTGGTTTTGAGGATGGAGTCCACAGGAAAACAGAGAGGTCCAAAAGGTGTGGGGCATTTGAAGGGGTTCCCGGAGGCAGTGAGGACCAGCATGACTTTTCCCCCCTGAGACCTTTGATGTGGGAGCAGCGGCTGGACGTTTGCGTTTTTTGCTCCGGAGGCTGCCGAGAGTGAAAAATGGCGCCTTTGAGGTTATAGTCCACAGGAAAGCAGAGAGGTCCAAAAGGTGTGAAGCATTTGAAGGGGTTCCCGGAGGCAGTGAGGACCAGCATAACTTTTCCGCCTTGGAACCTTTGCTGTGGGAGCAGCGGCTGGACGTTTGCGTTTTTTGCTTTAGAGGCTGCCGTGGGTTAAAAACAGTGTTTTTGAGGATGAAGTCCACAGGAAAACAGAGAGGTCCAAAAGGTGTGGGGCATTTGAAGGGGTTCCCGGAGGCAGTGAGGACCAGCATGACTTTTCCCCCCTGGCTCCTTTGCTGTGGGAGCAGCGGCTGGACGTTTGCGTTTTTTGATTTAGAGGCTGCCGTGGGTTAAAAACAGTGGTTTTGAGGCTAGAGTCTACAGGAAAGCAGAGAGGTCCAAAAGGTGTGGGGCATTTGAAGGGGTTCCCGGAGGCAGTGAGGACCAGCATGACTTTTCCCCCCTGAGACCTTTGCTGTGGGAGCAGCGGCTGGACGTTTGTGTTTTTTGCTCCGGACGCTGCCGAGAGTGAAAAACAATGATTCTTCGGATACAGTCCACAGGAAAGCAGAGAGGCCCAAAAGGTGTGGGGCATTTGAAGGAGTTCCCGGAGGCAGTGATGACCAGCATGACTTTTCCCCGCTGGGGCCTTTGCTGTGGGAGCAGCGGCTGGACGTTTACGTTTTTTGCTCCGGAGGCTGACGAGAGTGAAAAACAGTGGTTTTGAGGATGGAGTCCACAGGAAAACAGAGAGGTCAAAAAGGTGTGGGGCATTTGAAGGGGTTCCCGGAGGCAGTGAGGACCAGCATGACTTTTCCCCCCTGAGACCTTTGCTGTGGGAGCAGCGGCTGGACGTTTGTGTTTTTTGCTCCGGACGCTGCCGAGAGTGAAAAACAGTGATTTTTAGGATAGAGTCCACAGGAAAGCAGAGAGGTCCAAAAAGTGTGGGGCATTTGAAGGGGTTCCCGGAGGCAGTGAGGACCAGCATGACTTTTCCCTCCTGGCTCCTTTGCTGTGGGAGCAGCGGCTGGACGTTTGCGTTTTTTGCTCCGGAGTGTGCCGAGAGTGAAAAATGGCGGTTTTGAGGTTATAGTCCACAGGAAAGCAGAGAGGTCCAAAAGGTGTGGGGCATTTGAAGGGGTTCCCGGAGGCAGTGAGGACCAGCATGACTTTTCCCCCCTGAGACCTTTGCTGTGGGAGCAGCGGCTGGACGTTTGTGTTTTTTGCTCCGGACGCTGCCGAGAGTGAAAAACAGTGATTCTTCGGATACAGTCCACAGGAAAGCAGAGAGGCCCAAAAGGTGTGGGGCATTTGAAGGAGTTCCCGGAGGCAGTGATGACCAGCATGACTTTTCCCCGCTGGGGCCTTTGCTGTGGGAGCAGCGGCTGGACGTTTACGTTTTTTGCTCCGGAGGCTGACGAGAGTGAAAAACAGTGGTTTTGAGGATGGAGTCCACAGGAAAACAGAGAGGTCAAAAAGGTGTGGGGCATTTGAAGGGGTTCCCAGAGGCAGTGAGGACCAGCATGACTTTTCCCCCCTGAGACCTTTGCTGTGGGAGCAGCGGCTGGACGTTTGTGTTTTTTGCTCCGGACGCTGCCGAGAGTGAAAAACAGTGATTTTTAGGATAGAGTCCACAGGAAAGCAGAGAGGTCCAAAAAGTGTGGGGCATTTGAAGGGGTTCCCGGAGGCAGTGAGGACCAGCATGACTTTTCCCTCCTGGCTCCTTTGCTGTGGGAGCAGCGGCTGGACGTTTGCGTTTTTTGCTCCGGAGTGTGCTGAGAGTGAAAAATGGCGGTTTTGAGGTTATAGTCCACAGGAAAGCAGAGAGGTCCAAAAGGTGTGGGGCATTTGAAGGGGTTCCCGGAGGCAGTGAGGACCAGCATGACTTTTCCCCGCTGGGGCCTTTGCTGTGGGAGCAGCGGCTGGACGTTAGCGTTTTTTGCTACAGAGACTACCGAGGGTTAAAAATGGTGGTTTTGAGGATGGATTCCACAGGAAAGCAGAGAGGTCCAAAAGGTGTGGGGCATTTGAAGGGGTTCCCCGAGGCAGTGAGGACCAGCATGACTTTTCCCCGCTGGGGCCTTTGCTGTGGGAGCAGCGGCTGGACGTTAGGGTTTTTTGCTTTAGAGGCTGCCGTGGGTTAAATACGGTGGTTTTGAGGCTAGAGTCCACAGGAAAGCAGAGAGGTCTAAAAGGTGTGGGGCATTTGAAGGGGTTCCCGGAGGCAGTGAGGACCAGCATGACTTTTCCCCGCTGGGGCCTTTGCTTTGGGAGCAGCGGCTGGACGTTTGCGTTTTTTGCTCCGGAGGCTGCCGAGAGTGAAAAACAGTGGTTTTGAGGATGGAGTCCACAGGAAAGCAGAGAGGTCCAAAAGGTGTGGGGCATTTGAAGGGGTTCCCGGAGGCAGTGAGGACCAGCATGACTTTTCCCCGCTGGGGCCTTTGCTGTGGGAGCAGCGGCTGGACATTTGCGTTTTTTGCTCCGGAGGCTGCCGAGAGTGAAAAACGGTGGTTTTGAGGATGGAGTCCACAGGAAAGCAGAGAGGTCCAAAAGGTGTGGGGCATTTGAAGGGGTTCCCGGAGGCAGTGAGGACCAGCATGACTTTTCCGCCTTGGAACCTTTGCTGTGGGAGCAGCGGCTGGACGTTTGCGTTTTTTGCTTTAGAGGCTGCCGTGGGTTAAAAACAGTGGTTTTGAGGCTAGAGTCCACAGGAAAGCATAGAGGTCTAAAATGTGTGGGGCATTTGAAGGGGTTCCCGGAGGCAGTGAGGACCAGCATGACTTTTCCCCGCTGGGGCCTTTGCTGTGGGACCAGCGGCTGGACGTTTCCGTTTTTTGCTACAGAGACTACCGAGGGTTAAAAATGGTGGCTTTGAGGATGGATTCCACAGGAAAGCAGAGAGGTCCAAAAGGTGTGGGGCATTTGAAGGGGTTCCCGGAGGCAGTGAGGACCAGCATGACTTTTCCCCGCTGGGGCCTTTGCTGTGGGAGCAGCGGCTGGACGTTTGCGCTTTTTGCTCCGGAGGCTGCCGAGAGTGAAAAACGGTGGTTTTGAGGATGGAGTCCACAGGAAAACAGAGAGGTCCAAAATGTGTGGGGCATTTGAAGGGGTTCCCGGAGGCAGTGAGGACCAGCATGACTTTTCCCCCCTGAGACCTTTGATGTGGGAGCAGCGGCTGGACGTTTGCGTTTTTTGCTCCGGAGGCTGCCGAGAGTGAAAAATGGCGCCTTTGAGGTTATAGTCCACAGGAAAGCAGAGAGGTCCAAAAGGTGTGGGGCATTTGAAGGGGTTCCCGGAGGCAGTGAGGACCAGCATGACTTTTCCGCCTTGGAACCTTTGCTGTGGGAGCAGCGGCTGGACGTTTGCGTTTTTTGCTTTAGAGGCTGCCGTGGGTTAAAAACGGTGGTTTTGAGGCTAGAGTCCACAGGAAAGCAGAGAGGTCTAAAAGGTGTGGGGCATTTGAAGGGGTTCCCGGAGGCAGTGAGGACCAGCATGACTTGTCCCCGCTGGGGCCTTTGCTGTGGGAGCAGCGGCTAGACGTTTGCGTTTTTTGCTCCGGAGTGTGCCGAGAGTGAAAAATGGCGGTTTTGAGGTTATAGTCCACAGGAAAGCAGAGAGGTCCAAAAGGTGTGGGGCATTTGAAGGGGTTCCCGGAGGCAGTGAGGACCAGCATGACTTTTCCGCCTTGGAACCTTTGCTGTGGGAGCAGCGGCTGGACGTTCGCGTTTTTTGATTTAGAGGCTGCCGTGGGTTAAAAACGGTGGTTTTGAGGCTAGAGTCCACAGGAAAGCAGAGAGGTCTAAAAGGTGTGGGGAATTTGAAGGGGTTCCCGGAGGCAGTGAGGACCAGCATGACTTTTCCCCGCTGGGGCCTTTGCTTTGGGAGCAGCGGCTGGACGTTTGCGTTTTTTGCTCCTGAGGCTGCCGAGAGTGAAAAACGGTGGTTTTGAGGATGGAGTCCACAGGAAAGCAGAGAGGTCCAAAAGGTGTGGGGCATTTGAAGGGGTTCCCGGAGGCAGTGAGGACCAGCATGACTTTTCCCTGCTGGGGCCTTTGCTGTGGGACCAGCAGCTGGACGTTTGCGTTTTTCGCTACAGAGACTACCGAGGGTTAATAACGGTGGTTTTGAGGATGGATTCCACAGGAAAGCAGAGAGGTCCAAAAGGTGTGGGGCATTTGAAGGGGTTCCCGGAGGCAGTGAGGACCAGCATGACTTGTCCCCGCTGGGGCCTTTGCTGTGGGAGCAGCGGCTAGACGTTTGCGTTTTTTGCTCCGGAGTGTGCCGAGAGTGAAAAATGGCGGTTTTGAGGTTATAGTCCACAGGAAAGCAGAGAGGTCCAAAAGGTGTGGGGCATTTGAAGGGGTTCCCGGAGGCAGTGAGGACCAGCATGACTTTTCCGCCTTGGAACCTTTGCTGTGGGAGCAGCGGCTGGACGTTCGCGTTTTTTGATTTAGAGGCTGCCGTGGGTTAAAAACGGTGGTTTTGAGGCTAGAGTCCACAGGAAAGCAGAGAGGTCTAAAAGGTGTGGGGAATTTGAAGGGGTTCCCGGAGGCAGTGAGGACCAGCATGACTTTTCCCCGCTGGGGCCTTTGCTTTGGGAGCAGCGGCTGGACGTTTGCGTTTTTTGCTCCTGAGGCTGCCGAGAGTGAAAAACGGTGGTTTTGAGGATGGAGTCCACAGGAAAGCAGAGAGGTCCAAAAGGTGTGGGGCATTTGAAGGGGTTCCCGGAGGCAGTGAGGACCAGCATGACTTTTCCCTGCTGGGGCCTTTGCTGTGGGACCAGCAGCTGGACGTTTGCGTTTTTCGCTACAGAGACTACCGAGGGTTAATAACGGTGGTTTTGAGGATGGATTCCACAGGAAAGCAGAGAGGTCCAAAAGGTGTGGGGCATTTGAAGGGGTTCCCGGAGGCAGTGAGGACCAGCATGACTTTTCCCCGCTGGGGCCTTTGCTGTGGGAGCAGCGGCTGGACGTTTGCGTTTTTTGCTCCGGAGGCTGCCGAGAGTGAAAAACAGTGGTTTTGAGGATGGAGTCCACAGGAAAACAGAGAGGTCCAAAAGGTGTGGGGCATTTGAAGGGGTTCCCGGAGGCAGTGAGGACCAGCATGACTTTTCCTTGCTTGGGCCTTTGCTGTGGGAGCAGCGGCTGGACGTTTGCGTCTTTTGCTCTGGAGGCTGCCGAGAGTGAAAAACGGTGGTTTTGAGGATGTAGTCCACAGGAAAGCAGAGAGGTCTAAAAGGTGTGGGGCATTTGAAGGGGTTCCCGGAGGCAGTGAGGACCAGCATGACTTTTCCCCGCTGGGGCCTTTGCTGTGGGAGCAGCGGCTGGACGTTAGGGTTTTTTGCTTTAGAGGCTGCCGTGGGTTAAATACGGTGGTTTTGAGGCTAGAGTCCACAGGAAAGCAGAGAGGTCTAAAAGGTGTGGGGCATTTGAAGGGGTTCCCGGAGGCAGTGAGGACCAGCATGACTTTTCCCCGCTGGGGCCTTTGCTGTGGGACCAGCGGCTGGACGTTTCCGTTTTTTGCTACAGAGACTACCGAGGGTTAAAAATGGTGGCTTTGAGGATGGATTCCACAGGAAAGCAGAGAGGTCCAAAAGGTGTGGGGCATTTGAAGGGGTTCCCGGAGGCAGTGAGGACCAGCATGACTTTTCCCCGCTGGGGCCTTTGCTGTGGGAGCAGCGGCTGGACGTTTGCGCTTTTTGCTCCGGAGGCTGCCGAGAGTGAAAAACGGTGGTTTTGAGGATGGAGTCCACAGGAAAACAGAGAGGTCCAAAAGGTGTGGGGCATTTGAAGGGGTTCCCGGAGGCAGTGAGGACCAGCATGACTTTTCCCCCCTGAGACCTTTGATGTGGGAGCAGCGGCTGGACGTTTGCGTTTTTTGCTCCGGAGGCTGCCGAGAGTGAAAAATGGCGCCTTTGAGGTTATAGTCCACAGGAAAGCAGAGAGGTCCAAAAGGTGTGGGGCATTTGAAGGGGTTCCCGGAGGCAGTGAGGACCAGCATAACTTTTCCGCCTTGGAACCTTTGCTGTGGGAGCAGCGGCTGGACGTTTGCGTTTTTTGCTTTAGAGGCTGCCGTGGGTTAAAAACGGTGGTTTTGAGGCTAGAGTCCACAGGAAAGCAGAGAGGTCTAAAAGGTGTGGGGCATTTGAAGGGGTTCCCGGAGGCAGTGAGGACCAGCATGACTTGTCCCCGCTGGGGCCTTTGCTGTGGGAGCAGCGGCTGGACGTTTGCGTTTTTTGCTCCGGAGGCTGCCGAGAGTGAAAAACAGTGTTTTTGAGGATGAAGTCCACAGGAAAACAGAGAGGTCCAAAAGGTGTGGGGCATTTGAAGGGGTTCCCGGAGGCAGTGAGGACCAGCATGACTTTTCCCCGCTGGGGCCTTTGATGTGGGAGCAGCGGCTGGACGTTTGCGTTTTTTGATTTAGAGGCTGCCGTGGGTTAGAAACAGTGGTTTTGAGGCTAGAGTCCACAGGAAAGCAGAGAGGTCCAAAAGGTGTGGGGCATTTGAAGGGGTTCCCGGAGGCAGTGAGGACCAGCATGACTTTTCCCCCCTGAGACCTTTGCTGTGGGAGCAGCGGCTGGACGTTTGCGTTTTTTGCTCCGGACGCTGCCGAGAGTGAAAAACAGTGATTTTTCGGATACAGTCCACAGGAAAGCAGAGAGGCCCAAAAGGTGTGGGGCATTTGAAGGAGTTCCCGGAGGCAGTGATGACCAGCATGACTTTTCCCCGCTGGGGCCTTTGCTGTGGGAGCAGCGGCTGGACGTTTACGTTTTTTGCTCCGGAGGCTGACGAGAGTGAAAAACAGTGGTTTTGAGGATGGAGTCCACAGGAAAACAGAGAGGTCAAAAAGGTGTGGGGCATTTGAAGGGGTTCCCGGAGGCAGTGAGGACCAGCATGACTTTTCCCCCCTGAGACCTTTGCTGTGGGAGCAGCGGCTGGACGTTTGTGTTTTTTGCTCCGGACGCTGCCGAGAGTGAAAAACAGTGATTTTTAGGATAGAGTCCACAGGAAAGCAGAGAGGTCCAAAAGGTGTGGGGCATTTGAAGGGGTTCCCGGAGGCAGTGAGGACCAGCATGACTTTTCCCCGCTGGGGCCTTTGCTGTGGGAGCAGCGGCTGGACGTTAGCGTTTTTTGCTACAGAGACTAATGAGGGTTAAAAATGGTGGTTTTGAGGATGGATTCCACAGGAAAGCAGAGAGGTCCAAAAGGTGTGGGGCATTTGAAGGGGTTCCCCGAGGCAGTGAGGACCAGCATGATTTTTCCCCGCTGGGGCCTTTGCTGTGGGAGCAGCAGCTGGACGTTTGCGTTTTTTGCTCCGGAGGCTGCCGAGAGTGAAAAACAGTGGTTTTGAGGATGGAGTCCACAGGAAAACAGAGACGTCCAAAAGGTGTGGGGCATTTGAAGGGGTTCCCGGAGGCAGTGAGGACCAGCATGACTTTTCCGCCTTGGAACCTTTGCTGTGGGAGCAGCGGCTGGACGTTCGCGTTTTTTGATTTAGAGGCTGCCGTGGGTTAAAAACGGTGGTTTTGAGGCTAGAGTCCACAGGAAAGCAGAGAGGTCTAAAAGGTGTGGGGAATTTGAAGGGGTTCCCGGAGGCAGTGAGGACCAGCATGACTTTTCCCCGCTGGGGCCTTTGCTTTGGGAGCAGCGGCTGGACGTTTGCGTTTTTTGCTCCTGAGGCTGCCGAGAGTGAAAAACGGTGGTTTTGAGGATGGAGTCCACAGGAAAGCAGAGAGGTCCAAAAGGTGTGGGGCATTTGAAGGGGTTCCCGGAGGCAGTGAGGACCAGCATGACTTTTCCCTGCTGGGGCCTTTGCTGTGGGACCAGCAGCTGGACGTTTGCGTTTTTCGCTACACAGACTACCGAGGGTTAATAACGGTGGTTTTGAGGATGGATTCCACAGGAAAGCAGAGAGGTCCAAAAGGTGTGGGGCATTTGAAGGGGTTCCCGGAGGCAGTGAGGACCAGCATGACTTTTCCCCGCTGGGGCCTTTGCTGTGGGAGCAGCGGCTGGACGTTTGCGCTTTTTGCTCCGGAGGCTGCCGAGAGTGAAAAACGGTGGTTTTGAGGATGGAGTCCACAGGAAAACAGAGAGGTCCAAAAGGTGTGGGGCATTTGAAGGGGTTCCCGGAGGCAGTGAGGACCAGCATGACTTTTCCCCCCTGAGACCTTTGATGTGGGAGCAGCGGCTGGACGTTTGCGTTTTTTGCTCCGGAGGCTGCCGAGAGTGAAAAATGGCGCCTTTGAGGTTATAGTCCACAGGAAAGCAGAGAGGTCCAAAAGGTGTGAAGCATTTGAAGGGGTTCCCGGAGGCAGTGAGGACCAGCATAACTTTTCCGCCTTGGAACCTTTGCTGTGGGAGCAGCGGCTGGACGTTTGCGTTTTTTGCTTTAGAGGCTGCCGTGGGTTAAAAACAGTGTTTTTGAGGATGAAGTCCACAGGAAAACAGAGAGGTCCAAAAGGTGTGGGGCATTTGAAGGGGTTCCCGGAGGCAGTGAGGACCAGCATGACTTTTCCCCCCTGGCTCCTTTGCTGTGGGAGCAGCGGCTGGACGTTTGCGTTTTTTGATTTAGAGGCTGCCGTGGGTTAAAAACAGTGGTTTTGAGGCTAGAGTCCACAGGAAAGCAGAGAGGTCCAAAAGGTGTGGGGCATTTGAAGGGGTTCCCGGAGGCAGTGAGGACCAGCATGACTTTTCCCCCCTGAGACCTTTGCTGTGGGAGCAGCGGCTGGACGTTTGTGTTTTTTGCTCCGGACGCTGCCGAGAGTGAAAAACAGTGATTCTTCGGATACAGTCCACAGGAAAGCAGAGAGGCCCAAAAGGTGTGGGGCATTTGAAGGAGTTCCCGGAGGCAGTGATGACCAGCATGACTTTTCCCCGCTGGGGCCTTTGCTGTGGGAGCAGCGGCTGGACGTTTACGTTTTTTGCTCCGGAGGCTGACGAGAGTGAAAAACAGTGGTTTTGAGGATGGAGTCCACAGGAAAACAGAGAGGTCAAAAAGGTGTGGGGCATTTGAAGGGGTTCCCGGAGGCAGTGAGGACCAGCATGACTTTTCCCCCCTGAGACCTTTGCTGTGGGAGCAGCGGCTGGACGTTTGTGTTTTTTGCTCCGGACGCTGCCGAGAGTGAAAAACAGTGATTTTTAGGATAGAGTCCACAGGAAAGCAGAGAGGTCCAAAAAGTGTGGGGCATTTGAAGGGGTTCCCGGAGGCAGTGAGGACCAGCATGACTTTTCCCTCCTGGCTCCTTTGCTGTGGGAGCAGCGGCTGGACGTTTGCGTTTTTTGCTCCGGAGTGTGCCGAGAGTGAAAAATGGCGGTTTTGAGGTTATAGTCCACAGGAAAGCAGAGAGGTCCAAAAGGTGTGGGGCATTTGAAGGGGTTCCCGGAGGCAGTGAGGACCAGCATGACTTTTCCCCAATGGGGCCTTTGCTGTGGGAGCAGCGGCTGGACGTTTGCGTTTTTTGCTCCGGAGGCTGCCGAGAGTGAAAAACAGTGGTTTTGAGGATGGAGTCCACAGGAAAACAGAGAGGTCCAAAAGGTGTGGGGCATTTGAAGGGGTTCCCGGAGGCAGTGAGGACCAGCATGACTTTTCCCCGCTGGGGCCTTTGCTGTGGGAGCAGCGGCTGGACGTTAGGGTTTTTTGCTTTAGAGGCTGCCGTGGGTTAAATACGGTGGTTTTGAGGCTAGAGTCCACAGGAAAGCAGAGAGGTCTAAAAGGTGTGGGGCATTTGAAGGGGTTCCCGGAGGCAGTGAGGACCAGCATGACTTTTCCCCGCTGGGGCCTTTGCTGTGGGACCAGCGGCTGGACGTTTCCGTTTTTTGCTACAGAGACTACCGAGGGTTAAAAATGGTGGCTTTGAGGATGGATTCCACAGGAAAGCAGAGAGGTCCAAAAGGTGTGGGGCATTTGAAGGGGTTCCCGGAGGCAGTGAGGACCAGCATGACTTTTCCCCGCTGGGGCCTTTGCTGTGGGAGCAGCGGCTGGACGTTTGCGCTTTTTGCTCCGGAGGCTGCCGAGAGTGAAAAACGGTGGTTTTGAGGATGGAGTCCACAGGAAAACAGAGAGGTCCAAAAGGTGTGGGGCATTTGAAGGGGTTCCCGGAGGCAGTGAGGACCAGCATGACTTTTCCCCCCTGAGACCTTTGATGTGGGAGCAGCGGCTGGACGTTTGCGTTTTTTGCTCCGGAGGCTGCCGAGAGTGAAAAATGGCGCCTTTGAGGTTATAGTCCACAGGAAAGCAGAGAGGTCCAAAAGGTGTGGGGCATTTGAAGGGGTTCCCGGAGGCAGTGAGGACCAGCATAACTTTTCCGCCTTGGAACCTTTGCTGTGGGAGCAGCGGCTGGACGTTTGCGTTTTTTGCTTTAGAGGCTGCCGTGGGTTAAAAACGGTGGTTTTGAGGCTAGAGTCCACAGGAAAGCAGAGAGGTCTAAAAGGTGTGGGGCATTTGAAGGGGTTCCCGGAGGCAGTGAGGACCAGCATGACTTGTCCCCGCTGGGGCCTTTGCTGTGGGAGCAGCGGCTGGACGTTTGCGTTTTTTGCTCCGGAGGCTGCCGAGAGTGAAAAACAGTGTTTTTGAGGATGAAGTCCACAGGAAAACAGAGAGGTCCAAAAGGTGTGGGGCATTTGAAGGGGTTCCCGGAGGCAGTGAGGACCAGCATGACTTTTCCCCGCTGGCTCCTTTGCTGTGGGAGCAGCGGCTGGACGTTTGCGTTTTTTGATTTAGAGGCTGCCGTGGGTTAAAAACAGTGGTTTTGAGGCTAGAGTCCACAGGAAAGCAGAGAGGTCCAAAAGGTGTGGGGCATTTGAAGGGGTTCCCGGAGGCAGTGAGGACCAGCATGACTTTTCCCCCCTGAGACCTTTGCTGTGGGAGCAGCGGCTGGACGTTTGCGTTTTTTGCTCCGGACGCTGCCGAGAGTGAAAAACAGTGATTTTTCGGATACAGTCCACAGGAAAGCAGAGAGGCCCAAAAGGTGTGGGGCATTTGAAGGAGTTCCCGGAGGCAGTGATGACCAGCATGACTTTTCCCCGCTGGGGCCTTTGCTGTGGGAGCAGCGGCTGGACGTTTACGTTTTTTGCTCCGGAGGCTGACGAGAGTGAAAAACAGTGGTTTTGAGGATGGAGTCCACAGGAAAACAGAGAGGTCAAAAAGGTGTGGGGCATTTGAAGGGGTTCCCGGAGGCAGTGAGGACCAGCATGACTTTTCCCCCCTGAGACCTTTGCTGTGGGAGCAGCGGCTGGACGTTTGTGTTTTTTGCTCCGGACGCTGCCGAGAGTGAAAAACAGTGATTTTTAGGATAGAGTCCACAGGAAAGCAGAGAGGTCCAAAAGGTGTGGGGCATTTGAAGGGGTTCCCGGAGGCAGTGAGGACCAGCATGACTTTTCCCCGCTGGGGCCTTTGCTGTGGGAGCAGCGGCTGGACGTTAGCGTTTTTTGCTACAGAGACTAATGAGGGTTAAAAATGGTGGTTTTGAGGATGGATTCCACAGGAAAGCAGAGAGGTCCAAAAGGTGTGGGGCATTTGAAGGGGTTCCCCGAGGCAGTGAGGACCAGCATGATTTTTCCCCGCTGGGGCCTTTGCTGTGGGAGCAGCAGCTGGACGTTTGCGTTTTTTGCTCCGGAGGCTGCCGAGAGTGAAAAACAGTGGTTTTGAGGATGGAGTCCACAGGAAAACAGAGACGTCCAAAAGGTGTGGGGCATTTGAAGGGGTTCCCGGAGGCAGTGAGGACCAGCATGACTTTTCCGCCTTGGAACCTTTGCTGTGGGAGCAGCGGCTGGACGTTCGCGTTTTTTGATTTAGAGGCTGCCGTGGGTTAAAAACGGTGGTTTTGAGGCTAGAGTCCACAGGAAAGCAGAGAGGTCTAAAAGGTGTGGGGAATTTGAAGGGGTTCCCGGAGGCAGTGAGGACCAGCATGACTTTTCCCCGCTGGGGCCTTTGCTTTGGGAGCAGCGGCTGGACGTTTGCGTTTTTTGCTCCTGAGGCTGCCGAGAGTGAAAAACGGTGGTTTTGAGGATGGAGTCCACAGGAAAGCAGAGAGGTCCAAAAGGTGTGGGGCATTTGAAGGGGTTCCCGGAGGCAGTGAGGACCAGCATGACTTTTCCCTGCTGGGGCCTTTGCTGTGGGACCAGCAGCTGGACGTTTGCGTTTTTCGCTACACAGACTACCGAGGGTTAATAACGGTGGTTTTGAGGATGGATTCCACAGGAAAGCAGAGAGGTCCAAAAGGTGTGGGGCATTTGAAGGGGTTCCCGGAGGCAGTGAGGACCAGCATGACTTTTCCCCGCTGGGGCCTTTGCTGTGGGAGCAGCGGCTGGACGTTTGCGCTTTTTGCTCCGGAGGCTGCCGAGAGTGAAAAACGGTGGTTTTGAGGATGGAGTCCACAGGAAAACAGAGAGGTCCAAAAGGTGTGGGGCATTTGAAGGGGTTCCCGGAGGCAGTGAGGACCAGCATGACTTTTCCCCCCTGAGACCTTTGATGTGGGAGCAGCGGCTGGACGTTTGCGTTTTTTGCTCCGGAGGCTGCCGAGAGTGAAAAATGGCGCCTTTGAGGTTATAGTCCACAGGAAAGCAGAGAGGTCCAAAAGGTGTGAAGCATTTGAAGGGGTTCCCGGAGGCAGTGAGGACCAGCATAACTTTTCCGCCTTGGAACCTTTGCTGTGGGAGCAGCGGCTGGACGTTTGCGTTTTTTGCTTTAGAGGCTGCCGTGGGTTAAAAACAGTGTTTTTGAGGATGAAGTCCACAGGAAAACAGAGAGGTCCAAAAGGTGTGGGGCATTTGAAGGGGTTCCCGGAGGCAGTGAGGACCAGCATGACTTTTCCCCCCTGGCTCCTTTGCTGTGGGAGCAGCGGCTGGACGTTTGCGTTTTTTGATTTAGAGGCTGCCGTGGGTTAAAAACAGTGGTTTTGAGGCTAGAGTCCACAGGAAAGCAGAGAGGTCCAAAAGGTGTGGGGCATTTGAAGGGGTTCCCGGAGGCAGTGAGGACCAGCATGACTTTTCCCCCCTGAGACCTTTGCTGTGGGAGCAGCGGCTGGACGTTTGTGTTTTTTGCTCCGGACGCTGCCGAGAGTGAAAAACAGTGATTCTTCGGATACAGTCCACAGGAAAGCAGAGAGGCCCAAAAGGTGTGGGGCATTTGAAGGAGTTCCCGGAGGCAGTGATGACCAGCATGACTTTTCCCCGCTGGGGCCTTTGCTGTGGGAGCAGCGGCTGGACGTTTACGTTTTTTGCTCCGGAGGCTGACGAGAGTGAAAAACAGTGGTTTTGAGGATGGAGTCCACAGGAAAACAGAGAGGTCAAAAAGGTGTGGGGCATTTGAAGGGGTTCCCGGAGGCAGTGAGGACCAGCATGACTTTTCCCCCCTGAGACCTTTGCTGTGGGAGCAGCGGCTGGACGTTTGTGTTTTTTGCTCCGGACGCTGCCGAGAGTGAAAAACAATGATTTTTAGGATAGAGTCCACAGGAAAGCAGAGAGGTCCAAAAAGTGTGGGGCATTTGAAGGGGTTCCCGGAGGCAGTGAGGACCAGCATGACTTTTCCCTCCTGGCTCCTTTGCTGTGGGAGCAGCGGCTGGACGTTTGCGTTTTTTGCTCCGGAGTGTGCCGAGAGTGAAAAATGGCGGTTTTGAGGTTATAGTCCACAGGAAAGCAGAGAGGTCCAAAAGGTGTGGGGCATTTGAAGGGGTTCCCCGAGGCAGTGAGGACCAGCATGATTTTTCCCCGCTGGGGCCTTTGCTGTGGGAGCAGCGGCTGGACGTTAGCGTTTTTTGCTACAGAGACTACCGAGGGTTAAAAATGGTGGTTTTGAGGATGGATTCCACAGGAAAGCAGAGAGGTCCAAAAGGTGTGGGGCATTTGAAGGGGTTCCCCGAGGCAGTGAGGACCAGCATGACTTTTCCCCGCTGGGGCCTTTGCTGTGGGAGCAGCAGCTGGACGTTTGCGTTTTTTGCTCCGGAGGATGCCGAGAGTGAAAAACAGTGGTTTTGAGGATGGAGTCCACAGGAAAACAGAGACGTCCAAAAGGTGTGGGGCATTTGAAGGGGTTCCCGGAGGCAGTGAGGACCAGCATGACTTTTCCCCCCTGGCTCCTTTGCTGTGGGAGCAGCGGCTGGACGTTTGCGTTTTTTGCTCCGGAGTGTGCCGAGAGTGAAAAATGGCGGTTTTGAGGTTATAGTCCACAGGAAAGCAGAGAGGTGCAAAAGGTGTGGGGCATTTGAAGGGGTTCCCGGAGGCAGTGAGGACCAGCATGACTTTTCCGCCTTGGAACCTTTGCTGTGGGAGCAGCGGCTGGACGTTCGCGTTTTTTGATTTAGAGGCTGCCGTGGGTTAAAAACGGTGGTTTTGAGGCTAGAGTCCACAGGAAAGCAGAGAGGTCTAAAAGGTGTGGGGAATTTGAAGGGGTTCCCCGAGGCAGTGAGGACCAGCATGACTTTTCCCCGCTGGGGCCTTTGCTTTGGGAGCAGCGGCTGGACGTTTGCGTTTTTTGCTCCTGAGGCTGCCGAGAGTGAAAAACGGTGGTTTTGAGGATGGAGTCCACAGGAAAGCAGAGAGGTCCAAAAGGTGTGGGGCATTTGAAGGGGATCCCGGAGGCAGTGAGGACCAGCATGACTTTTCCCTGCTGGGGCCTTTGCTGTGGGACCAGCAGCTGGACGTTTGCGTTTTTCGCTACACAGACTACCGAGGGTTAATAACGGTGGTTTTGAGGATGGATTCCACAGGAAAGCAGAGAGGTCCAAAAGGTGTGGGGCATTTGAAGGGGTTCCCGGAGGCAGTGAGGACCAGCATGACTTTTCCCCGCTGGGGCCTTTGCTGTGGGAGCAGCGGCTGGACGTTTGCGTTTTTTGCTCCGGAGGCTGCCGAGAGTGAAAAACAGTGGTTTTGAGGATGGAGTCCACAGGAAAACAGAGAGGTCCAAAAGGTGTGGGGCATTTGAAGGGGTTCCCGGAGGCAGTGAGGACCAGCATGACTTTTCCCCGCTGGGGCCTTTGCTGTGGGAGCAGCGGCTGGACTTTTGCGTTTTTTGCTCCAGAGACTACCGAGGGTTAATAACGATTGTTTTGAGGATGGAGTCCACAGGAAAGCAGAGAGGTCCTAAAGGTGTGGGGCATTTGAAGGGGTTCCCGGAGGCAGTGAGGACCAGCATGACTTTTCCTTGCTTGGGCCTTTGCTGTGGGAGCAGCGGCTGGACGTTTGCGTCTTTTGCTCTGGAGGCTGCCGAGAGTGAAAAACGGTGGTTTTGAGGATGTAGTCCACAGGAAAACAGAGAGGTCCAAAAGGTGTGGGGCATTTGAAGGGGTTCCCGGAGGCAGTGAGGACCAGCATGACTTTTCCTCCTTGGAACCTTTGCTGTGGGACCAGCGGCTGGACATTTGCGTTTTTTGCTCCGGAGGCTGCCGAGAGTGAAAAACGGTGGTTTTGAGGCTAGAGTCCGTAGGGAAGCAGAGAGGGCCCAAGTGTGTGGGGCATTTGGAGGGCTTCCCGGAGGCAGTGAGGACCAGCATCACTGGTCCCCGCTGGGGCCTTTACTGTGGGAGCAGCGGCTGAACGTTTGCGTTTTTTACTCCGGAGGCTGCCGAGAGTGAAAAACGGTGGTTTTGAGGCAATGAATTATGAAAATCACAAAATTTTTTCTTTGGCCTCCACTTTTTTGGCCTCCACTTTTTTGGCCTCCACTTTTTTGGCCTCCACTTTTTTGGCCTCCACTTTTTTGGCCTCCACTTTTTTGGCCTCCACTTTTTTGGCCTCCACTTTTTTGGCCTCCACTTTTTTGGCCTCCACTTTTCCGGCCTCCACTTTTCCGGCCTCCACTTTTCCGGCCTCCACTTTTCCGGCCTCCACTTTTCCGGCCTCCACTTTTCCGGCCTCCACTTTTCCGGCCTCCACTTTTCCGGCCTCCACTTTTTTGGCCTCCACTTTTCCTCCTCTGGCCTCCACTTTCCGGCTTTTACATTCTGGCCTCCGGCCTCCACCTTCCGGCTTCTATCTCCTGGCCTCCACCTTCCGGCTTCTATCTCCTGGCCTCCACCTTCCGGCCTCTATCTCCTGGCCTCCATCTTCCGGCCTCCACCTCCTAACTGTTGTTCCTGTTTTTCCATCTTTACGCCTTGCCCGTCCCCTCTTTCTCTCCCAGTGTTTCTACTTTCCCTTCCCCCCTTTCCTTTTTTCCCTCGTCCCCCCCTTTTTGTTTTTCCCCTGTCCCACTTTTCCTCCTTTTTGTTCTGCACTGTTCCGTCCCCCCTTTCCCCTCTCCTCCTTATTATTTTTTTATTTTTTAGTATAGAATCACACGCATACATTTCCACCTGAAGGGAAAGGGGGAGGGACAAGCCCTTTCCCGAGAACAGACAGCAGCTTTACTGCCACACTAACAATGGCTGCAAAATTTCTTCAGATGGATCAACACTCATTTGAAGTCTTCAAATACTTCTCATCTTTAAAGGAGGTGCCGCATGTCCACCTGAATCCTTCCTCTTTCTTCTGGCCTATTTGGTAATACGCTGAAATAGGATGATGCCATTTACGGCAGCCCAAGGTCCATTGTTGGGGTTGTATGCCTCAGAAGAGGGAGATTCATAGGGGACATTAGAAAACGTTACAATCTGGAAACATGGGTGGGAGCCATTGAAATAGAGAAAACCCTCTCATTTTACTATCTATTGACATATGACTATTTGTTTGCGTATAGCGAAGGTGTTCAAAATAAAAATCTACTCTACAAAAAACCTCCTCTATTACATAAAGGATTTTAGAATATAAAATATGTGTCCCACAGTCCGTTTTTACCTTTATTGTTCTCTCTCTGCCTGGCTCCCCGTCCCCATTCTTTAATTGCTCTGTCTCTCTCCTTCAGCTCATCGAGGGTTTTTGGTATGTTTCAGTTTATCTCTGTCTACCTCACTGCCCCCTTTTTTAATTCCTTCTTCTCTGCCTTGTGGCTCATTGCTCTTTTTTGGTTTGTGTGTTTTTTGTTGGTTTTTTTTTTTTTTTTTTTCATCTCTGTCAGCATGGTTTCCTGTTGCTTCCTTCTTCCTGGCCTGTAGCCCATCGCTGTTGCATTGGGTTTACCATGCGAGGTGTCGTTAGCTGGGGCGGGGGCTGCAGGGGTGGGTTCTGTGAGAAGACACCGGGTGTTGTTCCCATGTTGGGCACAGCCAGTTCCCACGCTGAGACGGATGTGCTGCTGGTTAAAGCTGAGCCCATCGGCAGCGCTGGTAGGAAGCAGAGCAGAGGTTCTCCTGCAGCCTGTGGTGAAGACCATGGTGAGGCAGGCTGTTCCCCTGCAGTCCAGGGAGGTCCAGGGTGGAGCCAACGTGCCCCTGCGGCGTGTGGAGGACCCGAGGCCGGAGCAGGTGGCTGTGCCTGAAGGAAGCCGAGAGCCTGTGCGAGACCTGCGGCCTCGTGGGAGGGACCCCCCACTGGAGCAGAAAAAGAGCCTGAGGAGGAAGGAGCCGCAACCCCCATGCCATGTCCCCTGCGTTGGTCAGGGCTGGGATGTAGAGAAGTCAGGAGAGAAGAGGCGCCCAGGAAAAGAGGGAGGGGTGGCAGGAAGGTGTTTTATTTTGCGTTTGTTCCTATTTGTCATTATTTGATTAACAGTAAGTTAAATTAATTTCCCCTCCTACCCTTCCCTCTCTGATTCCCCAAACTAATTTGAACTTCTTGCCCGTGTGGCTTGTGCTATGTCGCTTTTCAAATTGTCTTCCTACCTCTCCCTCCATGCAGCTCTGCGTACCTAGGTTTGAATTCTGGTGTATGATTCTTGTATCCCATCGCTTTCAAAATTTTCTGTCCTTGTCTCCCTCTAGCCGTCTCCCTGTCTGTAAATCCCCATTCTTCCCTCTCTTTCCTGCACCCAGGCACTCTTTTTCACTTTCTTTTTACATCTCCCTGTCCCTATTTTTTAGTTTTTGTCTATGTTTCGTGTACCATATTGCCTTTTGAGATTTTCTTTCAATGTCTACCTCTGTCCGGATCCCCGGTGTTATTTTTTATGTCTTGCCAATGTTTCTTTTCCCCCTGACACGGCAGAAATTTTCCCCGCCCCTTGTCTTGTCTCCGTCTTCTTGTCCTGCCGGTCCCTTTGGCCTCTGTCCTGCTCCCTGTCGCTCTTATTTGTTCCTCCATCTCTATGCCTGTTATTTTGCGCAGTCTGTCCGCTCTCCTCTCTCTACGTGGCTGTCCCACTCCCCACCCCTCTCTTGTTTGCAGCGTGCTGTTTTCTGCTTCCCTGTCTCACACCTCTTCTCTATGTCCCTCTGTCCTTCCTCCTGCTTTTCTCTTGCCTTTTCTCCCTCTGTCCTGTTGCGTTTGGGCACTGAGCCTTATAGCCAACTCACTGCTGGGATTTCTTGCGTACATTAATGAATAAACTTTTCCTGCCCCTTGTGTGCCCCTGGATGTGTTTGCATCCCCTGGGTGCAGAGGTCGTGGCTGGGGACAGGGGCAGGGGAGGGGGCGATGTGCTGTGGGGCTTTGGCAAGGGCCCCTGCTCCTGACGGGCTCCAGCTGTGGGCTGGGGCAGCCCAGGTGGGACCAGTGAGGTGATGGTGGGACGGGGCCAAGGGTTTAAAAAGGCTGCAGGTGGGGATGAGTGGGGGCAGCCTCAGGTGCAGCCAGTGAGGCTGAGGATGGGGCTGGCCCTGCTGTGCCAAGGGTCGGGGGCTGCCTGGGCACGCATGCCTGCTGGAGCTGGCTGAGGAGTGAAAAGAAGGGGGTTCCACAGGCGGCTGCCCCCAGCAAGGAGCGGACGGTCCCCACGGCGAGGAAGGATCACTCCCAGCCATTCCTGACAGCGCACACCACCAACTCACAGCTCCAGGACGTCGGTACCTCTGTCAGCTGCACATGTGAGCCACCGTGCCTCCGGGAAGCCTCGGGGGAGAGTTTAATAGCATGCTTTTTGTTTTTTCCATTCCATTTCGATGAATTCCCGACTTTACCGAAAATGGAAATTTGTGTTTTTCACTAATGTTGCTGTATACTGTGTAAGATGCTGATATAATTACTCTTTATAGGGCTGATGATGAGACTATCAAGCAGGGGTTCAGGTTAGCATCTTGTATGTGTCTGTCTATGGCGTTTCAGTATTTTTAAAGAAAGCAGAAGGGACATAAGGCATAGTGTATTTCAGGTGATGGGACCGCTCATTGCATTTCCCCTTCACCCTTCCCTGTCCCCTTTCCCTGTTTTCCCCCTTCTTCCCTGTGTTCCCCCGTTCCCCCCTTTTCCCTTTCTTTCCCGTTCTCCTCATCCCCCTTTACCCTTCTTTTCCTTGTCCCCTTTCCCCTTTCTTCCCTCCCGTCCCACCTTTCCCTCTTTCCCTTTATTCCCCCACCCCGTGTTCCCCCTTTCCTTTCCCTTTCTTCCACCCTGTCGCCCCTTTCCCCCTTTGCCTTTCTTTCCCCCTGTCCAATGTCCCCTATTTCCCCTTTTGTTCTACCTCCCCTGTTCCCTCATTATCCCTTATACCCCCCACCCCCCGTGCCCTTTCTTCCCCACACTACTGTCCCCCTTTCCCCCTTCCTTTCCCCTATGCCTCCTGTTTTGCTCTTTCCCTTCATCCTTGGTACCCCCTTTAATTCTTCCCCGTTGCCCCTTTCCCCGTCCTTTCCCTCTGCCCTTTCCCCCCCGTTGCCCCGTTCCTTCTTTTTCAATGACGCTCTCCCAATGTGTTCCATGCTCCCCCTTTCTCCCTTGTTCCCCCTTTCCTTCTCCTGCATCCCCCCTTTTCCCTACCCTTCTTTCTCAGTTCCCCCTACCATCTGTGTTCCGTGTCCCCCCTTCCCCATTTCCTCACCCCCCATCACCCCTTTTCTTTCTCCATTTTTCCTCCGTCCCATTTCTCCCTTTCTTTCCCCCACTCCATCCGCTGTCCCCCTCTTTCCACCTGTCTTGTCTCTCCTGTTCCAGGTCCCCCCTCTCTCTTTCTACCTCCCTTTCTTTCTGTTTTTCCATCTTCACACCTCGCCCGCCCCCCCTTCATTGTTTCTGCCCTGCTGCTCCCCTTTCTTCTTTTTTTTTTCCCCCAGCTGTCTCCTCTTTTCTCCTTTCTTGGCTCCCCCTTTTCCCCCTCATTCCCACGTTGAACCCTCCCCCCCCACTCCTCTCCCCCTCCTCACATGGCCCTTGTGATCTCGCAGGTCTTCTTGCCCGACAGTGACTTCCATCCCGGCATGATTCTTCTTGCTGAGAGTTTTCCCTCACCTTTGAGGCACATTGTTTGTAGTGTTCTGTGTAGTATCTATGCATGTGCGCGTGGCTCGGAGTCACCCCGCCCAGGGGTGTAGAGTCAGGAGTAGGTGGGATACCTTTAAGAGTATACGGTTTATATTTTGATGTGTCGAGGCAAAAGCGGTAAAATCATTTCGGACCGAGTAGCTGTGAGTGGGTTTTGCGAACAGGTTTTTCATTAACGCTTCCTGGGGAAGGACAGAGCTCTGCAGGAGGGGCCATTCAGCGCTGGCGCCAGAGACTGCATCTCAGACGAAAGGAGGCTGCCGAGAGTGAAAAATGGTGGTTTTGAGGATGGAGTCCACAGGAAAGCAGAGAGGTCCAAAAGGTGTGGGGCATTTGAAGGGGTTCCCGGAGGCAGAGAGGACCAGCATGACTTTTAGCCGCTGGGGCCTTCGCTGTGGGAGCAGCGGCTGGACGTTTGCGTTTTTTGCTCCGGAGGCTGCCGAGAGTGAAAAACGGTGGTTTTGAGGATGGATTCCACAGGAAAGCAGAGAGGTCCAAAAGGTGTGGGGCATTTGAAGGGGTTCCCGGAGGCAGTGAGGACCAGCATGACTTTTCCCCCCTGAGACCTTTGCTGTGGGAGCAGCAGCTGGATGTTTGAGTTTTTTGCTCCGGAGGCTGCCGAGAGTGAAAAACGGTGGTTTTGAGGATGGAGTCCACAGGAAAGCAGAGAGGTCCAAAAGGTGTGGGGCATTTGAAGGGGTTCCCGGAGGCAGTCAGGACCAGCATGAATTTTGCGCCTTGGAAACTTTGCTGTGGGAGCAGCGGCTGGACGTTTGCGTTTTTTGCTACAGAGACTACCGAGGGTTAATAACGGTGGTTTTGAGAATGGATTCCACAGGAAAGCAGAGAGGTCCAAATGGTGTGGGGCATTTGAAGGGGTTCCCGGAGGCAGTGAGGACCAGCATGACTTTTCCCCGCTGGGGCCTTTGCTGTGGGAGCAGCGGCTGGACGTTTGCGTTTTTTGCTCCTGAAGATGCCGAGAGTGAAAAACGGTGGTTTTGAGGATGGAGTCCACAGGAAAGCAGAGAGGTCCAAAATGTGTGGGGCATTTGAAGGGGTTCCCGGAGGCAGTGAGGACCAGCATGACTTCTCCCCGCTGGGGCCTTTGCTGTGGGAGCAGCGGCTGGACGTTTGCGTTTTTTGCTCCAGAAGCTGCAGAGAGTGAAAAACAGTGGTTTTGAGGATGGAGTCCACAGGAAAGCAGAGAGGTCCAAAAGGTGTGGGGCATTTGAAGGGGTTCCCGGAGGCAGTGAGGACCAGCATGATTTTTCCCTCCTGAGACCTTTGCTGTGGAAGCAGCGGCTGGACGTTTGCGTTTTTTGCTTTAGAGGCTGCTGAGAGTTAAAAACAGTGATTTTGAAGTTAGATTCCACAGGAAAGCAGAGAGGTCCAAAAGGTGTGGGGCATTTGAAGGGGTTCCCGGAGGCAGTGAGGACCAGCATGACTTTTCCCCTCTGGCTCCTTTGCTGTGGGAGCAGCGGCTGGACGTTAGCGTTTTTTGCTCCGGAGGATGCCGAGAGTGAAAAACGGTGGTTTTGAGGATGGAGTCCACAGGAAAGCAGAGAGGTCTAAAAGGTGTGGGGCATTTGAAGGGGTTCCCGGAGGCAGTGAGGACCAGCATGAATTTTCCCCGCTGGGGCCTTTGCTGTGGGAGCAGCGGCTGGACGTTTGCGGTTTTTTTTCTCCGGAGGTTGCCGAGAGTGAAAAACAGTGGTTTTGAGGATGGAGTCCACAGGAAAGCATAGAGGTCCAAAAGGTGTGGGGCATTTGAAGGGGTTCCCAGAGGCAGTGAGGACCAGCATGACTTTTCCCCGCTGGGGCCTTTGCTGTGGGAGCAACGGCTGGACGTTTGCGTTATTTGCTCCGGAGGCTGCTGAGAGTGAAAAACAGTGATTTGAGGATGGAGTCCACAGGAAAGCAGAGAGGTCCAAAAGGTGTGGGGCATTTGAAGGGGTTTCCGGAGGCAGTGAGGACCATCATGACTTTTCCCCGCTGGGGCCTTTGCTGTGGGAGCAGCGGCTGGACGTTTGCGTTTTTTGCTCCTGAAGATGTCGAGAGTGAAAAACAGTGGTTTTGAGGATGGAGTCCACAGGAAAGCAGAGAGGTCCAAAAGGTGTGGGGCATTTGAAGGGTTTCCTGGAGGCAGTGAGGACCAGCATGACTTTTCCCCGCTGGGGCCTTTGCTGTGGGAGCAGCGGCTGGACGTTTGCGTTTTTTGCTCAGGAGGCTGCCGAGAGTGAAAAACGGTGGTTTTGAGGATGGAGTCCACAGGAAAGCAGAGAGGTCCAAAAGGTGTGGGGCATTTGAAGGGGTTCCCGGAGGCAGTGAAGTCCAGCATGATTTTTCCCGGCTGGAACCTTTGCTTTGGGAGCAGCGGCTGGACGTTTGCGTTTTTTGCTCCGGAGGCTGCCGAGAGTGAAAAACGGTGGTTTTGAGGCTAAAGTCCACTAGAAAACAGAGAGGGCCCAAGTGTGTGGGGCATTTGAAAGGGTTCCTGGAGGCAGTGAGGACCAGCATGACTTTTCCCCCCTGAGACCTTTGCTGTGGGAGCAGCGGCTGGACGTTTGCGTTTTTTGCTACAGAGACTACCGAGGGTTAAAAACGGTGGTTTTGAGGATGGATTCCACAGGAAAGCAGAGAGGTCCAAAAGGTGTGGGGCATTTGAAGGGGTTCCCGGAGGCAGTGAGGACCAGCATGACTTTTCCCCGCTGGGGCCTTTGCTGTGGGAGCAGCGGCTGGACATTTGCGTTTTTTGCTACAGAGACTACCGAGGGTTATTAACAGTGGTTTTGAGGATGGATTCCACAGGAAAGCAGAGAGGTCCAAAAGGTGTGGGGCATTTGAAGGGGTTCCCGGAGGCAGTGAGGACCAGCATGACTTTTTCCCGCTGGGGCCTTTGCTGTGGGAGCAGCGGCTGGACGTTTGCGTTTTTTGCCCCGGAGGCAGCCGAGAGTGAAAAACGGTGGTTTTAAAGATGGAGTCCACAGGAAAACAGAGAGGTCAAAAAGGTGTGGGGCATTTGAAGGGGTTCCCGGAGGCAGTGAGGACCAGCATGACTTTTCCGCCTTGGAACCTTTGCTGTGGTAGCAGCGGCTGGACGTTTGCGTTTTTTGCTTTAGAGGCTGCTGAGAGTGAAAAACAGTGATTTTGAGGATGGAGTCCACAGAAAAGCAGAGAGGTCCAAAAGGTGTGGGGCATTTGAAGGGGTTTCCAGAGGCAGTGAGGACCAGCATGACTTTTCCCCCCTGAGACCTTTGCTGTGGGAGCAGCAACTGGACGTTTGTGTTTTTTGCTTTAGAGGCTGCCGTGGGTTAAAAACGGTGGTTTTGAGGCTAGAGTCCGCAGGAAAGCAGAGAGGGCCCAAGTGTGTGGGGCATTTGAAAGGGTTCCTGGAGGCAGTGAGGACCAGCATGAATTTTTCCCGCTGGGGCCTTTGCTGTGGGAGCAGCGGCTGGACGTTTGCGTTTTTTGCTACAGAGATTACCGAGCGTTAAAACGGTGGTTTTGAGGATGGATTCCACAGGAAAGCAGAGAGGTCCAAAAGGTGTGGGGCATTTGAAGGGGTTCCCGGAGGCAGTGAGGACCAGCATGACTTTTCCCCGCTGGGGCCTTTGCTGTTGGAGCAGCGGCTGGACATTTGCGTTTTTTGCTACAGAGACTACCGAGGGTTATTAACAGTGGTTTTGAGGATGGAGTCCACAGGAAAGCAGAGAGGTCCAAAAGGTGTGGGGCATTTGAAGGGGTTCCCGGAGGCAGTGAGGACCAGCATGACTTTTCCGCCTTGGAACCTTTGCTGTGGGAGCAGCGGCTGGACGTTTGCGTTTTTTGCTACAGAGACTACAGAGGGTTAAAAACGGTGGTTTTGAGAATGGATTCCACAGGAAAGCAGATTGGTCCAAAAGGTGTGGGGCATTTGAAGGGGTTCCCGGAGGCAGTGAGGACCAGCATGACTTTTCCCCTCTGGCTCCTTTGCTGTGGGAGCAGCGGCTGGACGTTTACGTTTTTTGCTCCGGAGGATGCCGAGAGTGAAAAACAATGGTTTTGAGGATGGAGTCCACAGGAAAGCAGAGAGGTCTAAAAGGTGTGGGGCATTTGAAGGGGTTCCCGGAGGCAGTGAGGACCAGCATGACTTTTCCCCGCTAGGGCCTTTGCTGTGGGAGCAGCGGCTGGACGTTTGCGTTTTTTGCTCCTGAAGATGTCGAGAGTGAAAAATAGTGGTTTTGAGGATGGAGTCCACAGGAAAGCAGAGAGGTCCAAAATGTGTGGGGCATTTGAAGGGGTTCCCGGAGGCAGTGAGGACCACCATGACTTTTCCCCGCTGGGGCCTTTGCTGTGGGAGCAGCGGCTGGACGTTTGCGTTTTTTGCTCCGGAGGCTGCCGAGAGTGAAAAACGGTGGTTTTGAGGATGGAGTCCACAGGAAAGCAGAGAGGTCCAAAAGGTGTGGGGCATTTGAAGGGGTTCCCGGAGGCAGTGAGGACCAGCATGATTTTTCCCCGCTGGAACCTTTGCTTTGGGAGCAGCGGCTGGACGTTTGCGTTTTTTGCTCCGGAGGCTGCCGAGAGTGAAAAACGGTGGTTTTGAGGATGGAGTCCACAGGAAAACAGAGAGGGCCCAAGTGTGTGGGGCATTTGAAGGGGTTCCTGGAGGCATTGAGGACCAGCGTGACTTTTCCCCCCTGAGACCTTTGCTGTGGGAGCAGCGGCTGGACTTTTGCGTTTTTTGCTACAGAGACTACCGAGGGTTAAAAACGGTGGTTTTGAGGATGGATTCCACAGGAAAGCAGAGAGGTCCAAAAGGTGTGGGGCATTTGAAGGGGTTCGGGGAGGCAGTGAGGACCAGCATGACTTTTCCCCGCTGGGGCCTTTGCTGTGGGAGCAGCGGCTGGACGTTTGTGTTTTTTGCTCCTGAGGCTGCTGAGAGTGAAAAACAGTGATTTTGAGGTTAGAGTCCACAGGAAAGCAGAGAGGTCCCAAAGGTGTGGGGCATTTGAAGGGGTTCCCAGAGGCAGTGAGGACCAGCATGACTTTTCCCCCCTGAGACATTTGCTGTGGAAGCAGCGGCTGGACGTTTGCGTTTTTTGCTTTAGAGGCTGCTGAGAGTTAAAAACAGTGATTTTGAAGTTAGATTCCACAGGAAAGCAGAGAGGTCCAAAAGGTGTGGGGCATTTGAAGGGGTTCCCGGAGGCAGTGAGGACCAGCATGACTTTTACCCGCTGGGGTTTTGCTGTGGGAGCAGCAGCTGGACATTTGCGTTTTTTGCTCCGGAGGCTGCCGAGAGTGAAAAACGGTGGTTTTGAGGATGGAGTCCACAGGAAAGCAGAGAGGTCCAAAAGGTGTGGGGCATTTGAAGGGTTTCCCGGAGGCAGTGAGGACCACCATGACTTTTCCGCCTTGGAACCTTTGCTGTGGGAGCAGCGGCTGGACGTTTGCGTTTTTTACTACAGAGACTACCGAGGGTTAAAAACGGTGGTTTTGAGGATGGAGTCCACAGGAAAGCAGAGAGGACCAAAAGGTGTGGGGCATTTGAAGGGGTTCCCGGAGGCAGTGAGGGCCAGCATGACTTTTCTCCGCTTGAACCTTTGCTGTGGGAGCAGCGGCTGGACGTTTGCGTTTTTTGCTCCGGAGGCTGCCAATCGTGAAAAAAAGTGGTTTTGAGGATGGAGTCCACAGGAAAGCAGAGAGGTCCAAAAGGTGTGGGGCATTTGAAGGGGTTCCCGGAGGCAGTGAGGACCAGCAGTACTTTTGCCCCCTGGAACCTTTGCTGTGGGAGCAGTGGCTGGACGTTTGCGTTTTTTGCCCCGGAGGCTGCCGAGAGTGAAAAACGGTGGTTTTGAGGATGGAGTCCACAGGAAAGCAGAGAGGTCCAAAAGGTGTGGGGCATTTGAAGGGGTTCCCGGAGGCAGTGAGGACCAGCAGTACTTTTGCCCCCTGGAACTTTTGCTTTGGGAGCAGCGGCTGGACGTTTTCGTTTTTTGCTGCGGAGGCTGCCGAGAGTGAAAAACGGTGGTTTTGAGGATGGAGTCCAAAGGGAAGCAGAGAGGGCCCAAGTGTGTAGGGCATTTGAAGGGGTTCCCGAAGGCAGTGAGGACCACCATGACTTTTCCCCCCTGGCTCCTTTACTGTGGGAGCAGCGGCTGGACGTTTGCGTTTTTTGCTCTGGAGGATGCCGAGAGTGAAAAACAGTGATTTGGAGGTTAGAATGCACAGGAAAGCAGAGACGTCCAAAAGGTGTGGGGCATTTGAAGGGGTTCCCGGAGGCAGTGAGGACCAGCATGACTTTTCCCCTTTGAAACCTTTGCTGTGGGAGCAGCGGCTGGGCGTTTGCGTTTTTTGCTCCGGAGGCTGCCGAGAGTGAAAAACGGTGGTTTTGAGGATGGAGTCCACAGGAAAGCAAAGAGATCCCAAAGGTGTAAGGCATTTGAAGGGGTTCCCGGAGGCAGTGAGGACCAGCATGACTTTTACCCGCTGGGGCCTTTGCTGTGGGAGTAGCGGCTGGACGTTTGCGTTTTTTGCTCCAGAGACTACCGAGGGTTAAAAATGGTCGTTTTGAGGATGGAGTCCACAGAAAAACAGAGAGGGCCCAAGTGTGTGGGGCATTTGAAGGGGTTCGGGGAGGCAGTGAGGACCAGCATGACTTTTCCCCTGAGACCTTTGCTGTGGGAGCAGCGGCTGGACGTTTGCGTTTTTTGCTCCGGAGGCTGCTGAGAGTGAAAAACGGTGGTTTTGAGGATGGAGTCCACAGGAAAGCAGAGAGGTCCAAAAGGTGTGGGGCATTTGAAGGGGTTCCCAGAGGCAGTGAGGACCACTATGACTTTTCCCCCCTGGAACCTTAGCTGTGGGAGCAGCGGCTGGACATTTACGTTTTTTGCTCCGGAGAATGCCGAGAGTGAAAAACAGTGATTTGGTGGTTAGAATCCACAGGAAAGCAGAGAGATCCAAAAGGTGTGGAGCATTTGAAGGGGTTCCCGGAGGCAGTGAGGACCAGCATGACGTTTCCCCGCTGGGGCTTTTGCTGTGGGAGCAGCGGCTGGACGTTTGCGTTTTTTGCTCCAGAGACTACCGAGGGTTAAAAATGGTGGTTTTGAGGATGGATTCCACAGGAAAGCAGAGAGGGCCCAAGTGCGTGGGGCATTTGAAGGGGTCCCCGGAGGCAGTGAGGACCAGCATGACTTTTCCCCGCTGGGGCCTTTGCTGTGGGAGCAGTGGCTGGACGTTTGCGATTTTTGCCCCGGAGGCTGCCGAGAGTGAAAAACAATGGTTTTGAGGATGGAGTCCACAAGAAAGCAGAGAGGTCCAAAAGGTGTGGGGCATTTGAAGGGGTTCCCGGAGGCAGTGAGGACCACCATGACTTTTCCCCCCGAGACATTTGCAGTGAGAGCAGCGGCTGGACGTTTTCGTTTTTTGCTGCGGAGGCTGCCGAGAGTGAAAAACGGTGGTTTTGAGGATGGAGTCCACAGGAAAACAGAGAGTTCCAAAAGGTGTGGGGCATTTGAAGGGGTTCCCGGAGGCAGTGAGGACCACCATGACTTTTCCCCCCGAGACATTTGCAGTGAGAGCAGCGGCTGGAGGTTTGCGTTTTTTCCCTCGGAGGCTGCCGAGAGTGCAAAACGGTGGTTTTGAGGATGGATTCCACAGGATAGCAGAGAGGTCCAAAAGGTGTGGGGCATTTGAAGGGGTTCACGGAGGCAGTGAGGACTAGCATGACTTTTACCCGCTGGGGCCTTTGCTGTGGGAGCAGGGCTGGACGTTTGCGTTTTTTGCTCCAGAGACTACCGAGGGTTAAAAATGGTGGTTTTGAGGATGGATTCCACAGGAAAGCAGAGAGGGCCCAAGTGCGTGGGGCATTTGAAGGGGTTCCCGGAGGCAGTGAGGACCAGCATGACTTTTCCCCACTGGGGCCTTTGCTGTGGGAGCAGTGGCTGGACGTTTGCGTTTTTTGCCCCGGAGGCTGCCGAGAGTGAAAAACGGTGGTTTTGAGGATGGATTCCACAGGAAAGCAGAGAGGTCCAAAAGGTGTGGGGCATTTGAAGGGGTTCCCGGAGGCAGTGAGGACCACCATGACTTTTCCCCCCGAGACATTTGCAGTGAGAGCAGCGGCTGGACGTTTGCGTTTTTTGCTCCGGAGGCTGCCGAGAGTGAAAAAGAGTGATTTGGAGGTTAGAATCCACAGGAAAGCAGAGAGATCCTAAAGGTGTGGGGCATTTGAAGGGGTTCCCGGAGGCAGTGAGGACCAGCATGACGTTTCCCCGCTGGGGCTTTTGCTGTGGGAGCAGCGGCTGGACGTTTGCGTTTTTTGCTCCAGAGACTACCGAGGGTTAAAAATGGTGGTTTTGAGGATGGATTCCACAGGAAATCTGAGAGGGACCAAGTGCGTGGGGCATTTGAAGGGGTTCCCGGAGGCAGTGAGGACCAGCATGACTATTCCCCACTGGGGCCTTTGCTGTGGGAGCAGTGGCTGGACGTTTGCGTTTTTTGCCCCGGAGGCTGCCGAGAGTGAAAAACGGTGGTTTTGAGGATGGATTCCACAGGAAAGCAGAGAGGTCCAAAAGGTGTGGGGCATATGAAGGGGTTCCCGGATGCAGTGAGGACCAGCATGACTTTTACCCGCTGGGGCCTTTGCTGTGGGAGCAGCGGCTGAACGTTTGCGTTTTTTGCTACAGAGACTGCCGAGGTTTAAAGCGGTGGTTTTGAGGATAAAGTACACAGGAAAGCAGAGAGGTCTAAAGGTGTGGGGCATTTGAAGGGGTTCCCGGAGGCAGTGAGTACCAGCATGACTTTTCCCTCCTGGAAACTTTGCTGTGGGAGCAGCGGCTGGATGTTTGCATTTTTTGCTCTAGAGGCTGCAGAGAGTAAAAAACGGTGGTTTTGAGGATGGATTCCACAGGAAAGCAGAGAGGTCCAAAAGGTGTGGGGCATTTGAAGGGCTTCCCTGAGGCAGTGAGGACCACCATGACTTTTCCCCGCTGAGACCTTTGCTGTGGGAGCAGCGGATTGACGTTTGCTTTTTTTCCCTCGGAGGCTGCCGAGAGTGAAAAACGGTTTTGAGGATGGATTCCACAGGATAGCAGAGAGGTCCAAAAGGTGTGGGGCATTTGAAGGGGTTCACGGAGGCAGTGAGGACTAGCATGACTTTTACACGCTGGGGCCTTTGCTGTGGGAGCAGGGCTGGACGTTTGCGTTTTTTGCTCCGGAGTGTTCCGGGAGTGAAAAACGGTGTTTTTGAGGATGGAGTCCACAGGAAAGCAGAGAGGTCCAAAAGGTGTGGGGCATTTGAAGGGGTTCCCGGAGGCAGTGAGGACCAGCATGACATTTCCCCCCTGGAACCTTTGCTTTGGGAGCAGCGGCTGGGCATTTTCGTTTTTTGCTGCGGAGGCTGCCGAGAGTGAAAAACAGTGGTTTTGAGGATGGAGTCCACAGGAAAGCAGAGAGGTCCAAAAGGTGTAGGGCATTTGAAGGGGTTCCCGGAGGCAGTGTGGACCAGCATGACTTTTACCTGATGGGGCCTTTGCTGTGGGAGCAGCAGCTGGACGTTTGCGTTTTTTGCTCTAGAGGCTGGCGAGCGTGAAAAACGGTGGTTTTGAGGATGGAGTCCGTAGGGAAGCAGAGAGGGCCCAAATGTGTAGGGCATTTGAAGGGGTTCCCGAAGGCAGTGAGGACCACCATGACTTTTCCCCCCTGGAACCTTTGCTTTGGGAGCAGCGTCTGGACATTTGTGTTTTTTCCTACAGAGACTACCGAGGGTTAATAACAGTGGTTTTGAGGATGGAGTCCACAGGAAAGCAGAGAGGTCCAAAAGGTGTGGGGCATTTGAAGGGGTTCCCGGAGGCAGTGAGGACCAGCATGACTTTTCCGCCTTGGAACCTTTGCTGTGGGAGCAGCGGCTGGACGTTTGCGTTTCTTGCTCCGGAGGCTGCCTATAGTTAAAAACGGTGGTTTTGAGGATGGAGTCCATAGGAAAGAAGAGAGGTCCAAAAGGTGTGGGGCATTTGAAGGGGTTCCCGGAGGCAGTGAGGACCAGCATGACTTTTCCCCGCTGGGGCCTTTGCTGTGGGAGCAGCGGCTGAACGTTTGCGTTTTTTGCTACAGAGACTACCGAGGGTTAAAGCGGTTGTTTTGAGGATGGAGTCCACAGGAAAGTAGAGAGGTATAAAGTTGTGGGGCATTTGAAGGGGTTCCCGGAGGCAGTGAGGACCAGCATGACTTTTCCCCGCTGGGGCCTTTGCTGTGGGAGCAGCGGCTGGACGTTTGCGTTTTTTGCTCCGGAGGCTGCCGAGAGTGAAAAACGGTGGTTTTGAGGATGGAGTCCACAGGAAAACAGAGAGGGCCCAAGTATGTGGGGCATTTGAAGGGGTTCCCGGAGGCAGTGAGGACCAGCATGACTTTACTTCCTTAGTATCTTTGCTGTGGGAGCAGCGGCTGGACATTTGCGTTTTTTGCTACAGAGACTACCGAGGGTTAATAACGGTGGTTTTGAGGATGGAGTCCACAGGAAGGCAGAGAGGTCCAAAAGGTGTGGGGCATTTGAAGGGGTTCCCGGAGGCCGTGAGGACCAGCATGACTTTTCCCCGCTTGGGCCTTTGCTGTGGGAGCAGCGGCTGGACGTTTGCATTTTTTGATCTGGAGTCTGCCGAGAGTAAAAAACGGTGGTTTTGAGGATGGAGTGCACAGGAAAGCAGAGAGGTCCATAAGGTGTGGGGCATTTGAAGGGGTTCCCGGATGCAGTGAGGACCAGCATGACTTTTCCCCCCTGGAAACTTTGCTGTTGGAGCCGCGGCTGGACGTTTCCGTTTTTTGCTCCGGTGGCTGCCGAGAGTGAAAAACGGTGGTTTTGAGGATGGAGTCCACAGGAAAGCAGAGAGGGCCCAAGTGTGTGGGGCATTTGAAGGGGTTCCTGGAGGCAGTGAGGACCACCATGACTTTTCCCCCCTGAGACCTTTGCTGTGGGAGCAGCGGCTGAACGTTTGCGTTTTTTACTCCGGAGGCTGCCGAGAGTGAAAAACGGTAGTTTTGAGGATGGAGTCCACAGGAAAACAGAGAGGTCCAAAAGGTGTGGGGCATTTGAAGGGGTTCCCGGAGGCAGTGAGGACCAGCATGACTTTTCCCCGCTGGGGCCTTTGCTGTGGGAACAGCGGCTGGACGTTTGCCATTTTTCCTACGGAGGATGCCGAGAGTTAAAACCAGTGATTTTGAGCTTAGTGTCCACAGGAAAGTAGAGAGGTCCAAAAGGTGTGTGGCATTTGAAGGGGTTCCCGGAGGCAGTGAGGACCAGAATAACTTTTCCCCGCTGGGGCCTTTGCTGTGGGAGCAGCGGCTGGACGTTTGCGTTTTTTGCTCCGGAGGCTGCCGAGAATAAAAAAGCGTGGTTTTGGGGGTGGATTCCACAGGAAAGCAGAGAGCTCCAAATGGTTTGGTGCATTTGAAGAGGTTCCAGGAGGCAGTGAGGACCAGCATGACTTTTCCCCGCTGGGGCTTTTGCTGTGGGAGCAGCGGCTGGACGTTTGCGTTTTTTGCTCCAGAGACTACTGAGGGTTAAAAACGGTGGTTTTGAGGATGGAGTCCACAGGAAAGCAGTGAGGGCCCAAGTGTGTGGGGCATTTGAAGGGGTTCCCGGAGGCAGTGAGGATCAACATGACTTTTTTCCCTAGGAACGTTTGCTGTGGGAGCAGCGGCTGGACGTTTGCGTTTTTTGCTCCGGAGGCTACCGAGACTGAAATCGGTGGTTTTGAGGATGGAGTTCACAGGAAAGCAGAGAGGTCCAAACGGTGTGGGGCATATGAAGGGGTTCCCGGAGGCAGTGATGACCAGCATGACTTTACTTCCTTAGAACCTTTGCTGTGAGAGCAGCGGCTGGACGTTTGCGTTTTTTGCTCCGGAGGCTGCCGAGAGTGAAAAACGGTGCTTTTGAGGATGGAGTCCACAGGAAAGCAGAGAGGTCCAAAAGGTGTGGGGCATTTGAAGGGGTTCCCGGAGGCAGTGAGGACCAGCATGACTTTTCCCCGCTGGGGCCTTTGCTGTGGGAGCAGCGGCTGGACGTTTGCTTTTTTTTCTCTGGAGGCTGCCGAGCGTGAAAAACAATGGTTTTGAGACTGGACATCACAGGAAAGCAGAGAGGTCCCAAAGGTGTGGGGCATTTGAAGGGGTTCCCGGAGGCAGTGAGGACCAGCATGACTTTTCCCCACTGGGGCCTTTGCTGTGGGAGCAGCGGCTGGACTTTTGCTGTTTTCACTCCGGACGCTGCCGAGAGTGAAAAATGGTGGTTTTTAAGATGGAGTCCACAGGAAAGCAGAGAGGGCCCAATTGTGAATTGCATCTGAAACTGTTCTTATAGGCAGTGAGGACCAGCATGACTTTTCCTTTCTGGTACCTTTGCGGTGGTAGCAGCGGCTGGACATTTGCGTTTTTTGCTCCAGAGTGTGCCGAGAACGAAAAACAGTTGTTTTGAGTCAATTAATTATGCAAATCACAAAATTTTTTCTTTGGCCTGCGGCCTCCACTTTCCGGCCTCCACTTTCCGGCCTCCACTTTCCGGCCTCCACTTTCCGGCCTCCACTTTCCGGCCTCCACTTTCCGGCCTCCACTTTCCGGCCTCCGGCCTCCACTTTCCGGCCTCCGGCCTCCACTTTCCGGCCTCCGGCCTCCACTTTCCGGCCTCCACTTTCCGGCCTCCACTTTCCGGCCTCCGGCCTCCACTTTCCGGCCTCCGGCCTCCACTTTCCGGCCTCCACTTTCCGGCCTCCACTTTCCGGCCTCCGGCCTCCACTTTCCGGCCTCCACTTTCCGGCCTCCGGCCTCCACTTTCCGGCCTCCACTTTCCGGCCTCTGGCCTCGATTTTTCGGACTCCACTTTCCGGCCTCCCTTTTCCAGCCTTTACTTTCTGGCCTCCACCTTCAGGCCTCCACTTTCCGGCCTCCACTTTCTGCCCTCCGGCCTCCATTTTCCGTCCTCCACTTTTTGGCCTCCGGCCTCCACATTCCGGCTTATATCTCCTTGCCTCCAGCTTCCGGCCTCCAACTCCTTACTGTTGTTCCTGTTTTTCCATCTTTACGCCTTTCCCGTCCTCTCTTTCTCCCCCAGTGTTTCTACTTTCCCTTCCCCCCTTTCCTTTTTTCCCTCACCCCCCCTTTTTGTTTTTCCCCTGTCCCACTTTTCCTCCTTTTTGTTCTGCACTGTTCCGTCCCCCCTTTCCCCCTTTCTTTCTGTACTGTTCCATCCTCCCTTTCCCCTCTCCTCCTTATTATTTTTTTATTTTTTCGTATAGAATCACACGCATACATTTCCACCTGAAATGGTGCCCCCCCCCCCCCCCCCCGCCACATATCCAGTATCCCTTTGTCCCTCTCCTTCCCCCGGTCCTCTTTTTCTCGTTTTCTTCCATCCCTGTCCTCCCTTTCCTCATTTCCTTGCCTACGCATCACCCCTTTTTTTCTTTCTCCATTTTTCCACTCTCCCATATCCCTTCTTTCCTCCTTTCTTTCCTCCCTATCCCATTCTCTCTTTCCTTTCCCCTACTCCATCTGCTGTCCCCCCCTTTCCCCCTGTGTTGTCTCTCCTGTTCCATATCTCTCCTCTCTGTCTTTCTACTCCCCTTGCCCCTGTTTTTCCAGCTTTACACCTCACCCGCCCCCCCTTTATTGTTTCTTCCCTGCTGCCCTCCCTTTCTCCTCCCCCCGCAGTCTCCTCTTTCCTCCACATCTCCTATTTTCTTTTCCCCCTTTCTCCCTTGCCTTCCACCCATGTCGCCTGTTTTCCCCTTGCTGTCCCCCTTCCTGTCGCCCTGTTCCCCTACCATCCCCTCCCACGTCGCACCTTTCCTCCTTACTGTTCCCCTTTGTCATCCCTTTTCCCCTTTGCCTTCCCTCTTTGTTGCCCCTTTCCCTCTTCCCTTGCGTCCTTTTGCCTTCCCTCCTTCCACCCTTGCCTCTTTCCCTGTTGCCATCCCCCGGATCCCCCCTTTTCCCTTTCCTTCCTTCCCATGTGCCCCCTTTCTCTCCCCCGTCCCATCTCTCTCTTTACTTCCCCCCACTTCATCTTCTGTCTCCCCCTTTCTGCTTTTCTTTTCTCCCCAGTCTGCTGTCCCCCCTTTCCCCTTTTCTTTCCACCTCCCCTTTTCTCCCTTTCCCCCTCCTCTTCCCCTGTACTCCCTTTGCCCTTTTCCCCCCTTTGTCCTCTTTTCTCCATTTGCTCTTTTTTGCTCTGTCTCCTCTTTCCTGCTTGAAATTTTCTTCCTCCATCCCATTCCGTTTTCCCCTTTCTTTGCTTCCATTCTCTGTCCCCCTTTTCATTCTTTCTCCTTTTCTCCCACCGCGCTTCTACCCATCCTCTATTTCTCCTTTCTTACTTTTCCTTTTTTCCCCTCCCATTCTGTGTTCTCCCTTTCCTTTACTCCTCCCCCCTCACATGTTCCCTCTTTCCTGTTTTCCTACTGTTCCCTCTCCCCCTTTCCTCCTTCCATTTCTCCCACCCTCTTTTTCCTTCCCTTCTTTCCCCTTTCTTTCTGCCCTCTTTCCCCCTCCCCTTTTCTGTCCGTTCCCTGTTCCCCTCCCACCTCTTTCTCCCGTCTACCCCCCATCTTCCCCTGCTGTTGTTTTCACTCCTGACCCCTTTCCCCCTTCCCATTTTTTCCTTCCTGTTCCCCCATTTCTGTTTTTCCTTCCCCCAGTTAACTTTTCTTCCTCCCATTCCACCTTTCCCATTCTTCCCCTGCTGTTCCCGATTTTTACCTTTCTTCACACCCACTTTCCACCTTTTGTCTCCCGTTGCCTCACTCTCCCTTACTCCCCTGTCCCTCCTTGTTGCTTTTAGCCATTCTTTCCCGTCCTGTGTTGCCACTTCATCCCCTCCCCTCCTTCATCCCCTCCCCTCCTTCATCCCCTCCCCTCCTTCATCCCCTCCCCTCGTTTTTCCCCCCTCCCCTCGTTTTTCCCCCCTCCCCTCGTTTTTCCCCCCTCCCCTCGTTTTTCCCCCCTCCCCTCGTTTTTCCCCCCTCCCCTCGTTTTTCCCCCCTCCCCTCGTTTTTCCCCCCTCCCCTCGTTTTTCCCCCCTCCCCTCGTTTTTCCCCCCTCCCCTCGTTTTTCCCCCCTCCCCTCGTTTTTCCCCCCTCCCCTCGTTTTTCCCCCCTCCCCTCGTTTTTCCCCCCTCCCCTCGTTTTTCCCCCCTCCCCTCGTTTTTCCCCCCTCCCCTCGTTTTTCCCCCCTCCCCTCGTTTTTCCCCCCTCCCCTCGTTTTTCCCCCCTCCCCTCGTTTTTCCCCCTCCCCTCGTTTTTCCCCCCTCCCCTCGTTTTTCCCCCCTCCCCTCGTTTTTCCCCCCTCCCCTCGTTTTTCCCCCCTCCCCCCCTTTCCCCTCCCTGCACACACCCCTTCCCCTGCCCCTTCCCCCTATTTTTTTTTAATTATTTTTTTATTTTTTAGTATAGAATCACACGCATACATTTCCACCTGAAGGGAAAGGGAGAGGGACAAGCCCTTTCCCGAGAACAGACAGCAGCTTTACTGCCACACTAACAATGGCTGCAAAATTTCTTCAGATGGATCAACACTCATTTGAAGTCTTCAAATACTTCTCATCTTTAAAGGAGGTGCCGCATGTCCACCTGAATCCTTCCTCTTTCTTCTGGCCTATTTGGTAATACGCTGAAATAGGATGATGCCATTTACGGCAGCCCAAGGTCCATTGTTGGGGTTGTATGCCTCAGAAGAGGGAGATTCATAGGGGACATTAGAAAACGTTACAATCTGGAAACATGGGTGGGAGCCATTGAAATAGAGAAAACCCTCTCATTTTACTATCTATTGACATATGACTATTTGTTTGCGTATAGCAAAGGTGTTCAAAATAAAAATCTACTCTACAAAAAACCTCCTCTATTACATAAAGGATTTTAGAATATAAAATATGTGTCCCACAGTCCGTTTTTACCTTTATTGTTCTCTCTCTGCCTGGCTCCCCATCCCCATTCTTTAATTGCTCTGTCTCTCTCCTTCAGCTCATCGAGGGTTTTTGGTATGTTTCAGTTTATCTCTGTCTACCTCACTGCCCCCTTTTTTAATTCCTTCTTCTCTGCCTTGTGGCTCATTGCTCTTTTTTGTTTTGTGTGTTTTGTTTTTTTTTTTTTTTTTTTCATCTCTGTCAGCGTGGTTTCCTGTTGCTTCCTTCTTCCTGGCTTGTAGCCCATCGCTGTTGCATTGGGTTTACCATGCGAGGTGTCGTTAGCTGGGGCGGGGGCTGCAGGGGTGGGTTCTGTGAGAAGACACCGGGTGTTGTTCCCATGTTGGGCACAGCCAGTTCCCACGCTGAGACGGATGTGCTGCTGGTTAAAGCTGAGCCCATCGGCAGCGCTGGTAGGAAGCAGAGCAGAGGTTCTCCTGCAGCCTGTGGTGAAGACCATGGTGAGGCAGGCTGTTCCCCTGCAGTCCAGGGAGGTCCAGGGTGGAGCCAACGTGCCCCTGCGGCGCGTGGAGGACCCGAGGCCGGAGCAGGTGGCTGTGCCTGAAGGAAGCCGAGAGCCTGTGCGAGACCTGCGGCCTCGTGGGAGGGACCCCCCACTGGAGCAGAAAAAGAGCCTGAGGAGGAAGGAGCCGCAACCCCCATGCCATGTCCCCTGCGTTGGTCAGGGGTGGGATGTAGAGAAGTCAGGAGAGAAGAGGCGCCCAGGAAAAGAGGGAGGGGTGGCAGGAAGGTGGGGTTTGGATTTGTTCTTATTTGCATTATTTGAGGAACAATGACTTAACTTCCCCAAGTTGAGCCTGGTTTGTCTGTGACAGTAATTGGTAAGTAATCTCTGTCTTTATCTTTACGTATAAGCTTGTCTGCTGTATTTTCTCTCCCTCTCCTGTTTCTTATTCTGTTTGCTTTTTAAATTTTATCACTAGGTGAACTTTTATTCAGTTAGCTATCCCCATTTTGTAATGTTTTCCTGTCTGCGTCTTACCCTGTTGCCATATCTCTTTCTATGTTTACTTTTATGAAGTTGCCAATACTCATTTATTAAGTGTTCTGTGCTGGTCATGTACCCTGTTGCTTTCAAAGATTTTTATTTAGTTTGCTGTCTTTATATTTTCATTTTTATTTATTTCTTCGTCTAATTGCTCTTGCTTTTAACTTGTTCTTTCTATCTGCTTTTATCTCATTGTCTGTGTTTATTTTAAACTTTTTTCTTCTTTCATTAATGCTGACAGTTTTGAAAATCTTCATTCTACATGTCTGATTCAGTTCGCTGTTCACAGTTTCTGTTTTTTTGCCTGTTTCCCTAATACTCTTTATTGGTTATCTTTTTTAATTTTCTCATCTTTCCTTAGTGCCATCGCTTTTAAAATTCTCTTTTACATCTGTTTTAGTTTGCCGTTAATCTTTGTCTTTACTTCCCCTGTTGCCTATCTCTTTTTTAATGTTCTTGCTATGCCTACTTTTAGTCTCTTTGCCATCTTATAAAAATTGTCTTCCTTTGTGCTATTGCTTTTTAACTTTTCTTCCTAATCCTGCATTTTAGTTTGCCATTGCTATTTTCTAATTTTTTTCCTTGATTCTTTAATCACGGATATTCTGAAGACTTTCTGTCAACATTTATCTCCTTTGCTGTCTGTATTTTTAATTATTTCTTGCCTTTCCTTAGTGCCCTCTCTTTTTAAATTTTCTTTCTACATCTTTTGAGATTGCCATCGCTATTTTTTTATTTTCTTTCTTATTTACTCGATCCCCGATCAAATTTTCTGTCTGAGCTCTTACCCTCAGACACCTCTCCTCTCTTTGTTTGTGCCTCAGAGTTCTCTTATCGTCCTCTCTGCCATCTAGTGTGCTTCCATTTGGTCCCCAGCCTCTTCAGACTCCCTCCTCACGTCCCTGAGTCTTCTTTGGTCTCTCTCACCATGTCGCAACACCTACGGATGCTTTCAAGGTTGCCCTTAGCATACGTTTAGCTTTATCGCAGGCATCACACCCCTTTTGTTCCCTCGGAAGAGTTCCTGAGTCCGTATCTGCTACCCAGAGTGGGAAACCAAAGTTTTCCCTAGTGTTTCTAGCTAGATCGGCAAAGCCTTAGACCGCAAGATGTAACAGCAACGTAGCAAACTTTGGCGGAACGCCTTCTTAGCGCACGAACAGCTAGTAGTTTTGCATGACTTTGATACATTGTAACCTAACTAACTTAATGAAATTGTATAAGTAATAATAATGAAGATTGTATACTTAACATTATGAATTAGAGCGACTGTTTCAGTCAAGGGGAAACTGTAATTCTTCGAAATGAAAAACGGGACCGTTCTGCCCAGAATCATCAGAAGACAGATGACATACATCAACGGATGAGACAGAGAGATCCTGAAACTGCATAAGGCGGTAAAATCACCTGCACTAAAACTCCAGTCATCAAAGAGGACACGTAACCGTTGAACAATTTGATCGGTCAAGAGCCACACTCGTCACGTTAACATGTGCATGAATAGCTTATGCAATAGAATGTGAGGCTTTAAAAAGCACAGGAAAAGAACCCACGGGGTCCCTCTTTGGAGGCCCCGAGCTGTTAATAAATCAACTTTGTGACAGAACCTGGGGCACAAACTCTTTATTTACAGTCAGAGGCTAAGACCGGTTCCACCTAGACTCCTTTCTGAGGAGTTTAGAAAGGAAGGGGTTCCGGTCTGAACCTCGCGACTCCGGGGGGCAGGTGTTCCCAGACCGTTCTTCAAGACCCAGCCCAGTCCCTCCGTCCTCTCTTCCCTCGAGCTGTGCCTCTATTAGTTTCCTGGGCCTCCAATGACACGGTTACTCTGTTGAAATTCAGTCATCGCGTTCCCAGTCATTTTTCTGTCCCTCCGACTTCCGACACTTTCCCTGTGCTCCACATCCATCTTGTAGCTCTTTAGGTGGGGCCATCTTTGAGCCGTAGAGCTCAAACCCACTCATTTGTTCTTCTACACTACCTAGGATTGCGCATTCTGTCCCCTGCGACCCGAGACCATCTGTACTCCACTCAGAGGATCACCCGAGTTCCTCCTTGTCATCCCCAAGCCTTCTTTGGTCCCTCATAGATACCCCTCTCCTCACCATCAAGATGCTTCCCAAGACCCTCCTCGATCTCCCCAGCACCTCATAGCACTTAATCTCCCTTTCTTTCGGTCCGTCAGAGCCTCTGGTTTTTCTTTGCCATACAACGCTCCTTTATTTTTCTCTCTGCTATTGAGGGTATCGCCATTAGGTGCTTCTCTCACTCATTCATCTGTGATTTGCCCAGATGCCCTCCTGGAACTCCGAGGCATCCGCCGTGGCTCTGAGCCTTCTTTTCTTAGTCTGCCCCCTCCCAATGCCTCTATTCTCTATAGCCATGCGTTCCGAGTCCTTTCTCGTACTCCACAGCGCTCTTAGAGCACTTCAGCTTCCTTTTGGTAGTATTTTTTTGTCCGCCTCAGAGCGCCCTTAGCTTACTATTTGCAATTTAAGATGCCTTCATTCTGTCCCCAGCGACCTGACAATATCTGTACTTTGTCGAAATCCCCTTTGGAGTTCCTCATCCTTAGTTTTGAGGCTTCTTTGAGCTCTCAGGCCCCTTGGGACTCCTCCGCTGCTCCCACCGAGCTCTCGTGACACAACCGCTGTGTCCTGGAGTCCCATTTTAGCTCCGGAGGGCACTCCACACCCCTCTTTCCCCCTCAGAACACTTCCCGAGTCCCCATCTCTTACTCTGGTCTGTCTTTTTGTCCTGTCACCCCTGGTCCCCGAGGATATCTGTATTTTGCTCAATTCCCTTTTGAGCTCGTCACATCTCCCCATCTCCTTTGGTCTCTCTGGCCCCTTTGGGACCTTTCTAATTCCTCTGACCACGTCTCCTGTTCTGATAGAACTTTTTCCGAAACCATCTGTATGCTCCAGAGCCACCTGTTTGGTGTCTGTCTTATAGTATGTTTCTATATCGTATCCGGTACCCTAAAGATGCCTATCGTTGGCTGAGATCTCCTCTTAGAAAGCCCTCATCTATTTTTATAGACATATTTCCCGTGGTGGTTTTGGTTGTCTTTTGCAATTTATTTTTGTTTTACGTACTCAGGTGTTACTTAGAATGCTTCATACCATTTCTGATACTTTTGTTGAATTTCCACATGTGTTGGTGCTTTCTGTCCTCTCGGACTCATCTAGTTCCGTTAACGGTATCGGTCAAGGAGAGATCACGTAGGGCTCTAAATTGTCAGCACTTTACAGTAAATAACGTACGGTACAAGCAGAGATATTTTTGGGAAGGTTTTCTCACGGGATCTAGTTCCTCTTTGTCGTTCAATCCTATCCAGAACATAATTCGGGCAGAAGGTAGGTAGTATGCACGGTCCCGCTAAAAGTAAAGCGTGACCCCGTACCTCTGTATTTTGTTTGAAAGGAAACTAAAGCACATAAATTTTGATGATAATATCATTATTACATTTAGTAAACTAGTGTCTTTTAGGGCTTAGTATGATTTCTAATTCTTTCTATCTACGCAATGGAACATTAAATTGAATTACTTACCCGGTCACATTGCTGACGCCATCGCTTCAGTCACAGTAGAAAAGCAGATATCGGCCTTTCTTGTAAGCGCCACTTTCCCTGTTCAGTCCCTCGCGGGCTGTAAACTTAAGGCTGATGAGAAAAGGAGCTGCTACCCCTGTGGCGGCCTTTATGGCTTCTGCTGGTCCATCCCACCCCTTCCCGGGGGGTTGTGGGAAGGGCGGAAGGCGGGGCCCGGGGTATATGAGCCACAGCCTCTGCTGACTGAGCTCATTCTGCAGTTGGGTGTCTCCGGTGTAGGTCTTTTGCTGATCCTGTGGTCAAATGTAGTTTTGGAGCCGGCTCAGCTGTTCGGGCTGGTGTGCGTTCACATTTAGAGAAGGAGAACTCATAAGTTCTAGGAAAGACCTTCCAGACCAGTTAACGTTCAGCAGTGTATTTAATAGAAAATAAAGGTGGGTTTTTCTGGTTTTTTTTTTTTAGGTTAGTAGTTTTATATTGAGCATTCAGGGATGGTAAGATGGTTTAATAGTACGTATTTCTTTTTTTTTCCAGGTACCCTGCATTTTCTTGGAATTCCTGACTTAATTGGAGATGGAACTTTGTGGGTTTTTCTCACCAGTTTTGTTACATACAGCGTAAGTTGCTAATATAAATTTTCTTAATAAGAGCAACGATAAGATTATCTAGCGGGCGCTAGGGTGAGCATCTTGTATACATCCGTATATGAAGTGTTAGCATTTCTCAAGAAAGTAGCAGAGATTCAAGGTATAGTGGTTTTCACTGGCTTTGTGGGTCTGTAACGCAGCCCAGAGTCCGTGGGAAGAAAGGAGCTGCCTGCAGGGCACGGCTCGGAAGAGCAGCTCCCGAGGGGCAGCTGACAAGAGGGGGTTCAGAGGCTCTCATACAGGGCAGGAGTTGTCTGGAAGAAGCGGGGTTCCTTCCCTGTCAGTTCAGGAGAAGAGAAGGGGGTTTTGAAGCTTTGGGACAGGGGAAAGGGAGGCAGGTTCCTCAGACTTTCTCAGTGGTTTTGCAGTTGGATTTGGGTGTCGATGAGGTCTGTTCCATTGCGGTCTCCTGCATTTGAGGTGGGCCGAGTAGTATCGAGGAGGAGCATGTGACCTGTGACTTTATGCAAGCGCAATGGTAATTTTGTGTTTCTTTGGTGTCTTAGGTGCTGTAATTAATTGTTGCTTATGACTCTGGATTTGGTGGGGTTTTTTATTTCTTTATTTTGCAGATGATGGACCCGGTGACTGCAGGAACATACCAGCTAGCTGTTTTTTGCGTGTTAAGTCAAGGATGGATTTGGACGCCCGGCCCTTTGAAAGATGAGTTGAAGAACAGGCGCAGGAGAGGGGACAAGGGAGACAATTGTGGGAAAGGATTTGTAAAAGTTAGTGTAGGGCAGAGGGCTGTCGCGGAGCAATCCCCTTTAGGCAGGTAAGGGGAGCGGGTTACTCTTCAGCCCGACGGTAGCGTGCGCCGGGCAGGGCGGTTCCAGCCTGTGTCTGCGGTGTCATCGGTGTGGTCTGTCTTTGGTGTATTAGACCTTTGTCGGATCTCGATGTCGGGTTTATGCTCCAGGAGCAAGGCACAGTGCCTCAGGTAGCACCCCTGGAGTCTCGAACGCCTGTTCTCATCGGCATAGCGTCAGTCGGGCGCCGCTTTTCTTGCATTAAAAGCCTAAAGCGTGGATAGGTGCGGTGTCACGGAAGTGTCTGGACGGTCTTCATTTGCGGCGCGGTTCCCAGCTGCGTGAGCAGCTCTGTTCTCTGGCCATCCGTTTTCAGGGCGCGGGCCTTCTGCCCCGCATCGTTACGCTCTTAGGTCTTGAAGCCCGGCTTTCTGCATGTACATCTTTGCAGTTTGGCGAGTCACTTCTTGTCACGGGTCGTGACGTTCTGCACGTTCTCCGGGGTTTCCGTCGAGGCCCCTCACTTCACCATTACGGTCTCGCTCATCATTTTGCTCGATGACGTCTTTGGTCGAGGTGTCGTCATTCTCGCTGAGAGTTTTCCCTCATCTTTGAGGTACATTGTAGGATTTTGTGTAGCGTCAATCTGTCCATCTGTGTGTTTGTGTGGCTCGGAGCCGCCCTGCCCGGGGGTGTCGAGTCAGGGGTAGGTGGGATGGCAGTAAGAGTGTGTGCTTAACCCAGTGTTCTGGCTAGGCTGTTGGGGCCAAGGTGGTACAGTCACCTGGGATCGAGTAGCCATCGGCGGGTTGCGTGGGCAGCTTTTTTTGGTAATGTTCTTAGGGGCGCAGCAGAGCTATGAGGGAGAGGCTGTTAAGCAGTATCGACGGAGATTGCCTCTCCAAGGTATTGAGGCTGCTTTGTGTGGAGTTTAAGATTAGTGGGCTTTGGTTCTGGCAGGTTGTAGTTGGGCTGTAGATGACACTCGTCAATGGGAACATTTGTCATTATGAAGCTATCTCTCCGTCTCCAGGTGACTTCTTTGATATTGTTTTTTCAGGCGCAGGGGGACGTGCTGTACGGGGCGACGTAGGAGAGCTGAGCGGAGCTCTGTCAGAAGGTGGGTAGGTGTGTGGTCTTAGAGGGAAGCTGTGAGCGGTGGCTCTGCGATGACTACATCAGGGTATTTTTCTGTTTCAGTTGGAAGCTTGAAGCAAGGAGCACCGTGGGATACGGGCACCAGGGCTGATTCAGTGCAGGTAAGATGAGTGATTGGGTAGCAGTTAGTTGTCTGGGTGTTGTATTGCCAGTGAAGTGATAAGCGACCGGTGTTGTTTGTGTCTTACAGGTGGCGCGCAAGGGTGAAGGCGGTGACCCAAAGCGGTAGAGGACGGGCCGGCGAGTTGTCACGTGGAAGGGGCGGGAGATGCGAATCGGTGGCCAGGGGCTACGGTTGAGGGCAGTGTCTCAGCATGTGCTGTATCTCTTGGATTTTTGCAGGTGCCGCACGCAGGCTCGGTGGGGTGCTGCCGCGTGCTGTCGAGCCGTAGGAGCAGGTGAGGGGGTTGTGGGCAGGGTAGGCGTCTCGTAGCAAAGTATTCTGTGGTAGCTCAGTGAAGCATTTCCCTTTGGATTTGCAGGTACTGTGCAGGCTGCATTTGGAATTGGAGGAGAATTTTAGGCGAGCTGTGTTGTAGAGAGGAGGCGCCTGGGGCTGGTGAGTTATTTAAATGCAATTGTAATTTTGTGACTCTTAAACGCTACAAACAATGAGCGTCACAGCATGCGACTGTGGCATCAGTGGAGAGCAGGCGAGCGGAATGCCACGGCGCATCTGAGCTGGGGATGGCACAGGAAAATTGCGTGTTGACAACAGCGTCATCAGTCAATATCGCTTCGGTCTGTAGATTCATGTGTGGTTTTGTTGTGTGAATAACTTTTTTTTTTTTCAGATGATGAAGAGAAACCTGGTGAATGCAGGATCAATCCATTTGGCTGCTTGTGGTGTTTTTCTTGTTGAGGATGGCTTCGGACTCATCGCTCTTTGAAAGATAAGCTGAGGAAATGTCGGTGGAAACTGTTTGGGGGGGGCGGGACAAGTTTGGGAGTCGCAGGGATGGCTTTTAAAGTTAGCGTAGGGCAGAGGGCTGTCGCGGAGCAATCCCCTTTAGGCAGGTAAGGGGAGCGGGTTACTCTTCAGCCCGACGGTAGCGTGTGCCGGGCAGGGCGGTTCCAGCCTGTGTCTGCGGTGTCATCGGTGTGGTCTGTCTTTGGTGTATTAGACCTTTGTCAGATCTCGATGTCGGGTTTATGCTCCAGGAGCAAGGCACAGTGCCTCAGGTAGCACCCCTGGAGTCTCGAACGCCTGTTCTCATCGGCATAGCGCCAGTCAGGCGCCGCTTTTCTTGCATTAAAAGCCTAAAGCGTGGATAGGTGCGGTGTCACGGAAGTGTCTGGACGGTCCTCATTTGCGGCGCGGTTCCCAGCTGCGTGAGCAGCTCTGCTCTCTGGCCATCCGTTTTCAGGGCGCGGGCCTTCTGCCCC